>NW_028227270.1:2862500-3462500 GCF_978045245.1 Mus caroli
GTGAGGATCAAAGAGAGAGCTGAGGCTATCTTCTGACTGTGGATTTAAAGATGGCAGAGGATGCCCCGAGTACAGGAATATGGCCAACCTCTTGAAGCTCAAAAGAACAAGGGAGCAGAAAAACTCATCCTTGCTGACATTTTGATTTTAGTCAGTGTAACACATATGAGACCTTTGGCTTCTGAAACTGTAATATAATGAATGCTCATTGGCTTAAGTCATTAATTTTATGGTCGTCTGTTATAACAATATTGGAAAGCCAATGCAAATATCTTTCTTGTTAATCAGTGTTATTTCCACACCATATTCCTCTCCTTGATTAAAGATCCTTATCTCCTGTAGATAAATACTATAAGACTGGGCCACTCACCATGTTTTCCTGTCAGCTATTGATGCTGTTCTTATCCCACCTCATGTATGAAATATATTGACTCTCCACACACTGTCATTTGTTACTATACTTTATCATTATTTATGGTGACCTTTACATCAATGTATGAGATCCACTTTCTACCATGAAATTCAATCCTTGACCTTTTTATAGTTAGTAATCTTTACCTCTGTCTCATCACCACTCTTGGGATCTTCCTGCGAGTCTTCTTGGAAGTAGCAATACAATTACTTCGATTGTTTCAGTTTTAAGCTTTTTTACTCTGGGGTATCCTCATATGTCCTCCATTCTCCTTCTCCTAATCCCCTCCTTATAAGTCACTAACTGGCTCAGATTTTGTTAATTAGCCCAATTTAGTCTTTGATGGCTGGCTTTTCCCTGTGCCTCCTTTGGGCTTACTTTTTTAGCCCCAATGTTCACATAATTGTTCCATTATATAGCCCTTCGAATTTTCTCTTTTACTTCTTTCTTCTCTCTGCTACTGGGATAACAAAACTTGAAACCAGATGAGGTTTAAGCTACTCGATTTATCCTTCTTCCTAGGGAAAAATCATACCACCACACAGATGAGATTTACTGCAAATTCATTAATTATCTATTGGAATTTTACCATTGCTATTATTTCTGCTACATTAAAAAATAAGTTGTTCCTAGCCCTCTATATATCAATTTTCCTTTATTTCTTTTAACTCTTGGCTGGCTAACTAGATTTTCTTTTCAAGTTAAAAAATGTAAAGAAGCATTTCCTTTTCTAGTAGGCATTCATTCTATGAGCCTTCCTGTACCTTACTTTGCATAAGCATGTTCTTTGTGTCTCCCCATGGAGAACATGACTGTTATTGTTCCTGAATAATGGCAGACAATATCTTTGCTTATAACTGATGGGGTTTTTTTTTGTTTATGAAAATGTCCACTTTCTTTTCTCTTATACTATTACCATTAGATTAGTTGCATTTTTCTCCTCTCTTAAGTGGTATTTTAATACAAATCATATTATGGAAATTCTCAAGCTGGGAAGATATCTTGCTTTATAAATTTTTTGCTTTGTAAGGATCGAGACATGAGTTTAATCCCCAGAACCTATGTAAAATGTAGCAGGAATTGTAATCCATGGAGACAGATGAATGAAGATCCCTGGACCTTTTTGGACCAACATTCTGACAAGTGGCAAGTTCTGTTTCAAAAGCAGGTAGACTGTGTTGCTAAACAAGGCACTTAAACATGTGCACTCTGATTAAAATAAACATCATCTCAGCATTCTTCACTATTGCTCTCTAGTCTCTCCTTAAATAAAACTCCTCAAATAATCACACAATGTTGATTATTTCATCTTTTCAAGTAACAGCATACACTCAATCCTTTATTCCAGGAACTCTTTCACTTGGTTTCCATGTGATCTCTCTCTCTCTCTCTCTCTCTCTCTCTCTCTCTCTCTCTCTCTCTCTCTCTCACACACACACACACACACACACACACACACACACACACATGCACACACTCCTTGCTTTCTTCCTACATTGCCATCTTCTTTGCCAAATTCTATACCTTTTCTTGACTTCAAATCTTGAAGTGCCTCATGTCCAACCTTCAGAATTTTTCTCCCTTTGAGGTATTTTCAGATTTTGATGTGTAAAATCCCTCAAAGAAATAACTTTCTTTTGTTTTATGTGTTTATGTATTTTATCAAAACAACAGGAATATAACAAACAAATTGATTTACTAGTACATTCTCAACATAGTACTATATAAATCTAATGTTAATGAGATAATTTACTATTTCAATACTTTATGAGACTATGTCCTATTATGAAAACATAAAATGAGTATTGATGAATTCACAATACAAAAATTTTCTAGTTTTGTAATTATGTTATGAGTCAGTTCACAGAAGGAAAAGTAAGCATGACTCTACCTTGACATTTAAAATTATTCAACTCAAAATTAAGACCTTTATTTTTAACAGAAAATTGTCATAGATATAAAACATTTCTTTTATAATCCTGATTTCTTTTGGAAAAATAGCTCATGTATAAACATTACTTGCTGACTACAACTGTTTAGTTAATTCTAAGTCATCCATGAAGCAAATCAAAGTACTGTTAAAACAAGGCTATACCGTGCTTTCTGCTAAAACAAAGCTATGCCGTGCTTTCTGCTAAAACAGGTCTGTGCCATGCTTTTAAAATCTCACCTTGAACTCTTTGTGTTGCCATGTTACTTGATGTTATAGTAATCACACTACTACGTATTTCATTTATCAAATACTGTCTGTCAATTTAGTAAACACTTGTTTCTAGAAAAGAACATAGACTTGTGACTGTGAGAGAGTTTCTGGAGCTTTATCATTTAATTGACTGGAAAAATACTGAAGGTAGGAGAGCTTGAAATTTAATATGAGGTGTAAAAATGTTCAGAGAGAAATTAACATTAAAAGTAGACTTTGAGAGTAGAGAAAGGAATGTGCTGGTGGAGACAAGAAGGTAGGGGTGAGAGAACACCCCCAAATCATAGTATCTCCATGAAGAGCTGCCTTGACTCCTTTACTAGAACGTGAATGTCTTTGGTCTGATAGCCTATTTTACATGAGCTCTATTTTATTATCACCTGATCAATGTTGACATTGATGACACAATATACTAAGCAAAACTTGGCAGAGGTTGAACCCATTGTCAGAAATTTACTAAGGTAAATCTTGTTTCAACGAATGAATGGAAGAACAGAGAATCAGAGGAACAGAGATTGGGGCATTACTAAAAATTACTTTCCTGTTTTTGTTTTATCTAATTATATTTATTTTGCTATATTTTATTAATATCTCTTAGAAGCCTTTTTCTTATCTAATGAGAGACAAGAATGGATGGATCAAGATGGGAGAGAAGATGGGGAGGAACTGGGGGTAGTAGAGGGAGTGAAACCATAATTAGGATATGTTCTGTCAGAAAAGAATCAATACATGGAGTAAACGTTACTTTCATCTGAGTAAATTCAAACTACAGTTTTTCCTTCTTCATTGTATTTTTTATCAATCATTTTATTTGTTTACATTTCAAATGATATCGCTCTTTCCAGTTACCCCTCCACAAACCCCTCATCCCATCCCCCTGCCCCCACTTTGCCTCTATGAGGGTGCTCCTCCAGTCACTCACCCACTCCTGTCTCACCATTTTAGCATCCCCCTACAGTGGGACATCAGGCATCCACAGGACCAATCGCCTTCCCTTCCAATGATGTCAGATAAGGCCATTCTCTGCAACATATGTGTCTGGATTCCTGGCTTCCTCCACTAAACTATATTTTATAGAGGAACCTTAATCCAGAAACATGGCTGCTCTGGCTAGGGAATCACATCCAAAGACCTTCTACTTCTTTGTGATCTGGCTGGAATGCAGATAGATCATACATCTTTAATCTCTCTGGCGGAAATACGGACACAGCCTTGGTATACACCCTTAATCCCAAACAATGAAGGCTAATTGAGGGCAAGGTGACAAATCAGAGAAAGATTTGGCAGAATGAGACAGACTGTATTCACTCAACTATCAGGAGAAAAGCTATTTAAAAACAGTGCAGGGAGATAGTCACTTGGGAGTTCAGGCAGTGGAGTCTGGTGCTGTTCAGTTTATGCAGAGAGAGAGGAGGCAGTTTTTCAGAGACAGATTACAGGTGAACACAGAAGAAGCCAGAGAATGAGAAGGAACCAGAAGATTAAAGTAAATTGTCAGAGTTAGTTCGAGGCCAAGAAGAGCAATTCAGTGAGATGCTGAGAGAAGCCGGATTTAATCAGTCACTTGGAGAGGACTTTGAACCAGAACAGCTGAGTAGAACCAGCCAGCCAGAATTCAGAAAGAATTTGAAAGCTTATTCAGCGTTAAGCCTCTGAGGCTGAAATATTCTAGGCCGAGGTTAGCAGACCGACGCTGGAAACTGAAGCATTCAAGGTCCAGGCTAGCAGAAGATTAGACAGTATGGAAGCTAGAAGCTTCCAGGTCTAGGCCTAGAGATAGCTAGACAGAAGCACTCTGGGCTCAGCCCAACCCATGTATTGTCACAGCTTGGGTATGTCTCTCATTTCAACCCTTTATCAGAGGAAACAAAAGTAACATTTACATTTGCAACATTTTAGGCAGATTTTAAAGCAAGAGTGTGTGATTTATGGTCAGGTCTTCTTGCATCCCTTTACGAAAAGGTGACATCAAAGGTTTCAAAAATTCTTTAGCAGGACTCACTGCAGAATACCTTGCCATCATTTTGAAGCTGCGTTTACAGTTTCTTTTTTTTTTTTTTTCTTTTTTTATTGGAAGATGGTTAGATCTGCCCAATCTAGGCACACGGCATACATTCATATTAATTGTGTTGTGTTTTCATTGTTGGGGCATATTTGGGTTGGAGAGATTTACCACAACAGCACATGACATTCTTTCTCTGTCTTTCTGTCTCTTTCAACCTCTCTCTCTGTCTCTCTCTCTGTCTCTCTCTCTGTCTCTCTCTGTCTCTCTGTCTCTCTCTGTCTCTCTCTCTGTCTCTCTCTCTCTGTCTCTCTCTCTCTGTGTCTCTGTCTCTCTCTCTGTCTCTCTCTGTCTCTCTCTGTCTCTCTCTCTCTGTGTCTCTGTCTCTGTCTCTGTCTCTGTCTCTGTCTCTCACTCTCTCTCTCTCTCTCTCTCTCTCTCTCTCTCTCTGTGTGTGTGTGTGTGTGTGTGTAGCTCAGAGAATATCTTATAATCAGAGGTTCTCTCTTAGTTTAGGGCACTGGGCTTGAAGGCAGTTAGTTTTACCTGCCCAGCCATCTACCTAGTCCCTTCTTAAATACTTTGTAGTTTTTTGTAAACATTCAGGTTGTTTTCTTATTATGTGAGGAATGTTACTGGTATGTTGATAGCATTGATATGATATTAGTGAAGTCTTGAGAGCTATTTGGAGTGTTTGGACATTTTTAACAAATCGATGATTTACTAATCTAGGAACATGAAGTGTCTTTGTGTCTTAAGTAGTTTCTTTCATCAATTTTATAGTTTTCCTATAAAGGAATTTTACTTCTTTAATTAAAAATATTCCTAGATTACTTTTATGCCACTCCTAGTAGGATTGCCATTTTTTTTCTATTTCAGGTATTCGGTTAATAGGTAAAATCTCTTACTTATTTTTAATATTTTGTATTCAGCAACTAAGATGAATTTCTGTATTGGTTTGAATAACGTCTTTGGGGTTTTCTATTTCTAAGGACACAGCCTCTATAGGCACACAACAGTTGCTTTTCCAATTTGGAGGCTGTTTCCTTCTCTTGCATGATGCTCCAGCTGTGACTGCTGACACCATGTTGACTACCAGTGCTGGGAGTGGGCAGCCTTCTCATGTTCTGTATCTCCTAAAGAAGGCCTTGGGTTTTTCTTCATTCAACATAATGTTACATATCAGCTTACTATCCATATGTTTTATCATGCTGAGTAGTTCCTTCTAGAACTAATTTCTTCATTCGTTTTATTTTGAGATCTTAATTCTGTCAAATATTTTTAATATCACAGTTTCTTATTTGTGGGTGTGGAACCATCTGTTCATTCACAAATCACACTTTAACATGGAATATAATCATAAAATGTGTCCTTGGTTTGAGTATTCTAGTATTTGTTAAGATATTTATATCTGTCCTCATCCAAGACATAAAATGATAGGTTTGTTGTTATTGTTGTTTTTATGTCTTTATCTTGTTGTAATATTGAGACAATAAAGACTTTCTAGAATTCATTTTTGATGAAGTAGTTCCTCTTCTGCTTCTGAGACTTTCTTAAAGAAAGTCAGGATTTGCTCTTTGGATATTTAATAAGACTCAGCAATGAAGCCACTTAGGCCTAGGCATTTTTGTTGTTGGTTTGTATTGCTTTTGGTTTGTTTGTTTGTTTTTGTTGATGGAGACTTTTATTGCTGATTCAATTCTGTTACTTCTTGGTCTATTCATATTTTCCATTTCACATGGTCCAGTCTATCCAGTCTACCTGTCTATTATTTGTATATATCTAATCTGTTTTCATATGCTTGTTTATAATGAACTCTAGTAATTCCTTGTGGTTCTGTGCTGTCAACTTTTTAGGTCTCTGTATTCATATTTGTATCTGATTTTCTTGAGATGTCTACATTTATATAGTATCATTCATATCAAGAACCAAATCCCCTTAAATTACATCTGCATTCTTAGTTTCTATTTCATGTATTTCTGTGCTGTTTATGATTTTTTTCTAGTTTTCTGTTGTTTTATGTTCACTCCTCTAGTTACTTTCATTGTAGCTATAGGTTATTTGAGATTTTACTACTTTTAAATATAGGTGTTGATTTCTAAAACTTTCCTCTGTAACCTTCTGCTGAATCCTATAGATTTGATAAACTCTTTCTCCAGTTTCATTTATTTAATTGTATTCTTGTCTCCTTCCTGGATCTACTGGTTGTTTTTTTTTTTTTTTTAATGTTTAATTTCCATGTATCCATATAGTTTCCAAAGTTTTTTCTCTTTATAGATTTCTAACTTTATTTCATGTGGTTATAAAATACCTGTATATGACTTAAAAACTTATCTCATGAGTTATTTTGAATTGGGTTTGTGCATGTCTGTAATTGTAGCACATAGGAGAGACAAATGAGAGAATAATGAACTCAAGGGTATCCTCAGTAGCCATATAGCAAGAGTAAAGCTGGGTCCTAGACCCTGCCCAAAATAGAGACTTCCATCCCTGCAGAATAAATAAATAAATCCCTTTTAAATGCATAAAATTCATTACAAATGCAAAAAAAATCACTTTCTTCACCCCTAATTTTCTCAGTTGTTTCTTCAAAAACAGGGTGCAAATTTCTGATATTAAAATATATAACCTAGTAGAAAGTCACACCATGTGGACACCATGTCTCCAGAAGGATCTCTGGTCCACACTGTTCATTTAATGTGATTATCCTCTTCTCTCTGTTGACGCGGACTAATTCCACAATGTCTCCAACACCTCTCTCGATACCTCCTAGTTGCTGGCTCAGTTTGTCTGCTCACTCCTGTCTTATGTTGTAAAACAGGTCTTGTTTGCCATTGAAGTGAAGATGCACTCAGCACTTGGACACCAAATGATTTTTCTCTCCTCCTTTACACCAGAAGACATTAGATACTAAACAAATTGACTCTTCTGTGGGTACCAAAATGAAAATCAACCAACCAAATCATCAGAGAGATAGGAATTTGATTCACTTCTGGAGTGCTTGTAATGTATGTATAGTGAAGGACCTAGATTTGATCCCCAGAAATAAACACCACACACACACACACACACACACACACACACACACACACACACTCACACACCATTATTAATATGGATTCAAACTTTATACCTCCAAATCACAGGACCAGAGAATGTAACCACAGTATCCTGCCCCACCCCCCTTTTTTTTTTCAAAGTATAAGTGACTGAACATACTTTATTTTCTCTTTGACAAGAAATTTTACCACAGTTTCCCCTCCAAGTCATTCAAGTATAGAAAATGGGGTGGGAAATTGAAATACTGTCTTAATAAAGCTTCACTGAGATACACTATAAATCACACCCTTTTACTTGTGCGAGTGGGTTAATTGAACATCTTCTAACTGAACATATTTTTTTTCCCCGACTTAGCAAGTAGGTTATCTTATGTAGCAAAACAGCCCAGGGAGAGTGTTTGTTTACAGGATGGGGAGGAGAAGGAAGCCTGAATCTCATGGATCTTGTAAGGGACTTGACATGAATGGTGTGTGCTCTGCCCTTTCCTTTGGTACTTCAGCAGCTCCTAAATCCTGCTTTGCTTCCTATTGCTGGCTGACAAGAAACAGAAGCCTCTGCCCACCGTGACTGGTGGCAGATGGATCAGGCCAGTGAAATGCTATGCCCTGACTTTCATCTCCCTAGCAGATGGGGTCATTACACAGTGTGCTTGTACACACTGCTTCTCTTCAGGCAGCGATTTATGTGTAGGCTGGGCAATAGTTAGTATGATTTGATAAGTGTGTTTTAAACACGTGTTATATGCCTGGCAGCATGCTGCATGCTTTCCAAATAGAGAGAAAGACAAGGACACAACATATCGGCTTGCGGGTTACTATTTAGAGGGAGTAATGAATGTAAATCTACAAGACATATTATTGAAATAAATCACGTTCTCTTGGTCTTTAATTTTCCTTTGTATTAACAAACTCACTTGGAGGTAACTCGTGAATGGAAGTTAGAAAGTGAAGTTGAGGACTTAAATGTAAATAGGTACTTAGAAGAAGATCATAATGTAGCTTAAAATTTTTACATTTTAATAGTTATGTGCTGAAATTTTGGTAATGTTATTTACTTTTGACTAAAAATTTAGAATGCTAGAAGGGTTCACTTTTATCCATGCATCCATCCATGCATCCATCCATCCACCTACCTTGCATGCATCTATCCATCTGATGATTTACCTTCTAGTAACTTTTGATGAAAACTGAGTCTTCTAATAACCTGTGATATTTAATCCTGAGGATTGGGGAAAACAGCCATGGTCCAGGCAAAGTGCCTCAGATTTCCATTCTGACAAAGGCAGAATGGCACTGCCTGAAAGTCAGGCTGGCAAGCATGTGGGAAATTTGCAGTGCTTATGAGCACAGTCTTTCCTCTACTTAAGGGTTTCACTTGCTTCGGTGAATGGGATCTTCTTTCATAAGCACAAAGTGAGAGTTTCAAACCCAAAAGCTTATGTGCTTTCAGGGTTGCACCATGCACAAGGTAGGGAGAAGCAGAGGATGCAGTGGTTTTCTAGGGCTGGCTTTTAGACCTAAATGAATGGGAAGTTGCTATCTCTGAACCAGAACGTGTTCACTGTGTTGTAAGAAAAACAAGACAGATGAATGACTCTTACAACAAATGGAATAAAAGTCAACATGTTGGTGGTTTCAGAGGTACTTGGTTATTCACATGAGGGGCAATAATGTAAGCTCAGTCTTCCATGCCTGCCAGACTGTGACAGTTTATTAGTGCCTGATGGTAGATGTTGGAAGACAGGCATTCTCTTGGGTAAGCATGTCAAAAATCACTCTTTAAAATCCCAACACTTTAACAGCCTTTCTTTCTTTCTCTCTTTTTTCTCTCTTTCTTTCTCTCTCTCTCTCTCTCTCTCTCTCTCTCTCTCTCTCTCTCCCTTCCTTCCTTCCTTCCTTCCTTCCTTCCTTCCTTCCTTCCTTCCTTCCTTTTCCTTCCTTCCTTCCTTCCTTCCTTCCTTCCTTCCTTCCTTCCTTTTCCTTCCTTCCTTCCTTCCTTCCTTCCTTCCTTCCTTCCTTCCTTCCTTCCTTCCTTCCTTCCTTTCTTTCTTTCTTTCTTTCTTTCTTTCTTTCTTTCTTTCTTTCTTTCTTTCTTTCTTTCTTTCTTTCTTCTTTCTTCTTTTGGTGATTTTTTCTTTGTACCAAAGTAAAAACAGGGAGCCAAATTGGGTTGTGTTGTTTATAACTTTTTTCCAAACTAGCCCTTTAGAAACATGATAAAATGTCTCCATCCCGAATTAAAAGTGAGGCAAAAGTGTAGATTCAACCTGCATATGGAGTAGAAGATGTAAGTTATGAGGTACACAATCCTTCCATGCGGAACTTTGCTGTTTGAAAACATGCTAATATTTGCAGACTGGTTCTCCAGGTTTGGGGGTGAGGTGATTGGGTCTGAGGACGTTTCTAGAAAGGCCTGGGATCAATTGACTTGTTGATGCTGGAAGCACTATTTCAACTTTTCAAATCCTCAGATTTCACCCGGAGAATCAGACGTGGTAGGTCTGACAGAGCCTGGCAATCTATAGTTTTACGGGGGATTCAGATGTGTCTGGGAATTCTGCCAGCCAGGCCTTTGCCGGGGTGCATATGTGATTTGTGGGTTAGTTTAATGAATCAATCCTACTCCGTTTTCTCAGAGGCTCTAACTGCCTCCGTTGTGTTCAAGTACTTCCTGTTTCAAAAGACTTCCTGACTTCCTTGTTTTTTTCTTGAAACTGACATATCCTTTTTTTTTTATTGGATATTTTCGTTATTTACATTTCAAATGTTATCCCCTGTCCTGGCTTCCTTCCCTCCCTCCCGGAAACACCCTATCACATCCTCCCTCTCCCTGCTTTTATGAGGGTGTTCCTCCACCCAACCACCCACTCCCGCTTCCCCATCCTCGCATCCCCCTACACTGGGGCATCTATAGAGCCTTCATAGAACCAAGGACCTCTCTTTCCATTGATGCATGACAAGGCCATCCTCTGCTACATATGCAGCTGGAGCCATGTGTACTCCTTTGTTGATGGCTTTGTCCCTTGGAGTTCTGGGGGGTCCAGTTGTTTGACATGGTTGTTCTTCCTATGGGGTTGCAAACCCCTTCAACTCCTTCAGTCCCTTCTCTAACTCCTCTATTAGGGACCCAACGCTCAGTCCAATGGTTGGCTGCTAAAATAAGCTTCTGTATTTGTCAGGCTCTGGCAGAGCCTCTCAGGAGACAGCTATATCAGACTCCTTTCAGCATGCACTTCTTGGCATTCACAATAGTGTCTGGCTTTGGTAACTGTACATGGCATATCCTTTCTGATGATACAAGTACCACACCCTCCTGATGGTCTTCCTCAGTCACCACCACACTATGAACTGCTCTTCTGTTTGATGTTCTTCATTTGCACTTTTGAGGGATAAATGTGTGCATTTCGTAAAACTGAATTTCAAAATATCAGATTTGCTTAAGAGGATCACTGCCCAAGGTCAGAATACGATTCCCCACAATACATAGGTGGCCTGTGTTTTTCATCAGGCTGTGTGGGGGAAACAACCAGCTCCCACTGTGGAGCATGTGTTAACATGGCATCTGCTTCCCGGGCCATTTTCAAGATTGAATGCCTTGGTATTTGTGATGATTATGGTTGCACCTGGCATTTTCAGTCTCCCATGCTTGGTACTTGTTATTTTTACCATTGGCTATAGATAATAGATCATTTTGATATGAAATCTAAGAATGAGTTCATCGCTTCTCCCCTTTCCCATTGCCTAGTTATTCTATTTTCTGTGCTAAGCACTTTGGGAGTAAGAAACTAAACTGCAAAACATTGTTTGCCTTTACACTTATACTACAGACCAAAGACGACCAAAGACGACCGCAAGTTTATGACTTAATCACAGGAAGGAAGAGAAAAAAATATAAACTTTGCACTGGACCGAATTTTATTTTTGTGTTTCCATATTTCATCCATATTTAATTTGGGCAACATTCTAAAATAGCCTCTGGTGATGGAAATTGCTAAATGTTCTTTGTGGGGAGGGATATGATGTGAAGAATAAATGATTCCATTTAAAAATTCTTGTTAATTTTACCATATGGAAATATGAGAGAAACAAAGAATAGCTTTTCTACAATGAAGTTAAATACAGAAGGTTGACCTTGGAAAAGAAAATTGGAGAGGTGGAGATGTACAGAGGGAAATCAAGAAAGGCCTTCTGTGTTTAGTGCAAGTTTTCTTCCCAATTTGTTTTGCTTCCACATATAAAAGGGGACATGGCTTTTTGCATCTAACCTGTATTAACTTTCCATTGTCAGTAGGTTAGATGCTCTCTCAATGGCAGAGAATAACTGAGGGGAATCATGGTACAACTATGATGCCAATTTGAAAATCCAATGTTGAATATCAGTAATAGTGTTAGGGATTGGACTTGCCTGTGGGATGGATCTCAAGTTGGGCAGGTTATTGGTTGGCCATTCCCTCAGTCCCTGCTCCCTCCCCAATGCTTGCTATACTTGTAGACAGAATTTGAGGTTGAAAGTTTGGTGGGTGGGTTGGTGTCTCTATCATTCACTGGGGTTCCTGACTACTAGCTGGGCTGCCTTGTCTGGCCTCAATGGGAGAGGAAGCTCCTAGACTTGCAAAGAGTTGAAGTTTCAGAGTGGGAGGATACCCAGGGGATCCTCACATGCCCAGAGGAGAAGAGGAGGGGAATGGGAAGGACTGTGGAAAAATAAAACTAATAAATAAAAAAAGAAAGAAAGAAAGAAAAGAAAATCCACTGTTGAAATCACAAATGGCCTTTAGGCTACAATATTTTTCATAAGCATTTAAGAAATTAAAATTGTGTAAGTGTCATCTTAAACTGTCACATTATACTGAAAAAAAATTAATCATAAGTTTGATCCCCTTCCCCTTTTAGACATATTGGATTTGTTTTTACACTTGAAATCTCTCAACACTGTGCAGTGCTGATCATAAGGCCCAGAAGCACTTCCACACAAGGGTACTGTGTCCATGGTGTGTATGATCTGGGCTTTTGGAATGATTGATAGAGTATTTATCCAACCATCTTAGTTTATTAGCTTAAGTATTTTTCTCAGGTCAAATCATCTGTCTTGTCAAACCATAGCCTTTCCCCCCTAGCAAAGCTCTGTTGCTTGAATCCTACAAATTCCAGATTAGTGAGAATGTTTTTAAACTCTTCCAGTGATTCATGACTCCAACTCTCATTTAGAAAATCTATTCACTCGGAAGATTTACACTGTGTGAAAACGGGTGACCACATGTATTGGACTAGAAGGAAACAAGCTACTAGAGAGAACCAACCTTTGCTGAGTAAGTACTTCAACTCCTTCCAAATTACAGCCATGCTGGGAAGAGAATTCTGTGTCTCGAACCCAGGCAGGAGAGTTTAAGCCTCCTGAAGAAATATAGCTCTGTTCCTTTTAATCTATCCACATTTTCTTTGTATTCTAATCCTCTGTCTTTTGTGCTTTAAACAGTACAAAATCTAAATAATTATGACTACTTCAAACTTGATACTATGATGTGTCATTTGGAATTTGAGACCAAATCTTGATATGCACATATTGGTACTTTCAGAAATGCATTACTATCTGTAAAGACTTTTAGACTTTTAGACAAGAGCCTACTGATTCATTCTGAGTAAAAGTGATGATTATTTGCTTAAAGAATTTTGCTTCTGGAGTATAGCCTTAGAGAATTATTTGTCCAGAGAGCAAATTTAGAAATATAATATTGCAATTATTTGAGGGAATTTTATTTTCAGAACTTTCATATAATGTCTCCTAACTTTTTCTCAAGTCCTTGGCTGAAGTGAAGAGTCAGTTTGTCTTTATTTCTAGTGATATAAATTATGTCTAAGCTCTGCTGACTTTCCAATTATGACTTTAATTTAAGCACTAGCTACTTAATTATTTATCACTTTGTAGTTATTAGAGACACAACTAAGAATGGTCAAAGAATGAACAAAGTATGCATTTCCAAAGACACAAGTATATCTTTTAAGAGATAATTCACATGTCCATTTAAATGTTTTCCTTGTCTGGATACTTAGTTGCTGTTCCATGAGAAAGACTTCTGTTGTACACTGTATTATTTCTGAGGCGTCAATGTTTAAACATACATTTATACATTTCAATGGATTGATAATTGGATTGAAATTCTATATGACTATGGATATTTACAGAAATACTTCTAGAAAATGAATCATGTTGAAATTTCCAGAGAAAACATTTTGTATCAAACCCACTTAAGCCAAATAATCAACATTTGTCTTATCAATATCTTCTTTTTAGAAAAAAAAAGTATATCATAAAGAATTACAGTTAAATTACAAAAAAGACTATGTATGGAGGTCAGAGAGCTATCTACAGAGTTTAGGATTTCTTTTCCCCTATAATCTGCAAGAATCAAGTCTGAATAGCTCAATCTCTAGGGATAGCTTGTCAATAATGACAGTAGTTGGTCTTACCAAACCTACTTAATGGCTATTAAATATTTGGTACTCAGACTGATATTTTATTTTTCTCCATACTCCTACTTTATTTCTTATCTCTTCAGTTCTATGTTACAGGAAACGACACATTGATACATGGCTGGATAGAACTCACTGAGCTGATAATTTCAATTGGCTTTCTCTTTAAGTCATGAGGAAAAAAAATCCACGAAAAAGTAAGTTCAGCATTTTATTTTGCTTAATGACACAACAGTATCAAAGCTAATAAATGCTCATTGAAATCTAAACAATTAAGTATAGTGCTTTCTTTATGTAAAAAAAAAAAAAAGAAAAAAGAAAGAAAAAGAAAAAAAACACTATTTGAAGGCAGAATTTTTACTTTGCTCCACTATGACATATAGAAGAGTGCTGGATCACATTCATGAATGTTAAACATACCTACTTACCAAAGAATAGACACAGGCCAAGAGACCTTAAAGATCTAACACTAGTGATACCTTTGTATTACATATTATGTAGCACATTTAATATGATACAAGTATTAAAGGTTTTGTAATACTTGTAATCCATAAATAATTGGAATGTGTGATCATTACCATTGGTAATTAGGAGTTCCCACGGAAAGCACAACCTCAAAAGTAGATCAGATGAAAGCTGTAAATGAAAGGGAAGTCATCCATCACTCACTAAATGGAAGAGTATTTTCAGTTGTGCTAGTGCGAATCCTCTAAACCCAAGTTAGAAATATTAGTTTTTCCAGTGAGGGTTAGTGGTATGCTTGGGTGGTTAATTCTATTGCACAGACTTTGAGAAGCCATTGGGAATGGTGGGATGAAATTGTCACCGGAGATTTATCGGGCAGGGTGATTTTTAATTTTATAATTCACTGAAACAATTGCGTTAGTTGCCCATAAATCTCTCTCGCTTTTATAACAGAGGCTTTCAAAGAAGGAAGCCTCCGCTTCGCATGCTAATACACACAGCTTTTGTTTGCCACTCAGAATCGTGTGCTTTGTAGGTGCAGTGTGGCGGTTAGTTTACTTTGAATGATATTTAGCACATTTTCAGGAAATTGTGAAAACTAATTAAAGGCCCAGTTTTCATAGTATTTAAGCACGGTTTCATTTATTTAACAAAAGACTTGAATTTCTCCCCTTTGCGGTCCAGAAACGCTGTGTACATGTGAGCACAGTTCTCATTAACAAAGGTAGGAAAGGTGGATTTGTAGTGGACATCCGACACTAATAATACAGAAATTCATAGAAAATGACCTTGTTTTGTAAACTGGCTTCATGTCTTCCCATAATACTACTAAACGTTCATGTAAACGCTGGGGTGGGATGTTAGGGTTCCCGTGACAGATCGGAAAGGGGATTCTGGAACATTTCAATGGTGCAAAGAAAATAGGACATGACAGATTAAAGAGCTCGGAGCAGTACTCACCTTCCCCAAAGCGCCTTTATCAGATGGATTAATGCATTCTCGCTCTTGGAAGAGACAGGCTGCTACCTATGACAGCAGAGAGCTTGCTGAGGGTGACCCGGCATTAGTAGGGAAAAAGTGGGAAATGTTTATTTCCCCTGTCATTATATTGAAAGAAAGAGCATTTGGCCTGTGGCTTATCTTAAAATAGCTTCATTAACGCAAAGAAACAAACTGAAAATAACAAGGTAGGAAATGTCATCTAGGCGCTTAGAATGTAGGGCATGCAGCCAAAGAATTTATATACTTGTTACATGTGAGTTACTTTGTTGTTCAGGCTTAATTTTTTTTTATGATTTTTTTTTAAATTGGGTATTTATTTCATTTACATTTCCAATGCTATCCCAAAAGTCCCCCACACGCTCCCCCACCCACTCCCCCACCCACCCACTCCCCCACCCACCCACTCCCACTTCTTGGCCCTGTCGTTCGTCAGGCTTATTTTTAATATTGGTGAATTAGTACAGGATCATCTCTGATCTGAATTTTAAGAATTGGGTCATTATTTTCTCACTGTGTTGATTAGACCACTCACAACGTTCGCATGAACTTCATCAACGTATGAGTTTTTATAAAAAAATGTGCCTGTGTTTTAGATATTGCTTATGGAGCTTTGAAAGATCACACACCCTCTGTTTACAAGATCCTCAAGAATGCATTGTCTGTGCTCAGCTTTGTAGAATATCCTCTGAGCCTTCTTTGCCCTAAGCATCACTTTCAACCCTGGCCTCTGTCGGAATTGCTTCATTTTATTTTGTTACAGGTTAGGTCTTCTAGGTATCGTATAAGTTAAATTTTCTAACATGGTCTATTTTGAATCTGACCTCTTATACACAGTGAATCACATATGAATATCATACATGTGTGATTTACTGCTTCTGCCACGGGGGACTACTGACTTTCCATACTACTGTGTGGCAATCTGCCCTTTGGTCCTTTGCTTTCACAATACACATTTGGTTCTTTTAAGATTTTTTTAGGAATGAGTGAATATGTCTATTAGCCTACCTGCCTTCCTTTGAATGTATGCTTTCATTTCTAATAGAAAAATTCCTAAAAAGTTAATAGCTGAGTTATGTGAAGAGTAAAACCGAATCATGTGAAATTATTTAACACTTTACATTTTAATTAGGACTGCCTCATCCTAACCAGTACTTGGGATATTTTGCAATTTAATTTGAGCTTCTCTAATAGGCAAATAATGGGGTAATAATTTGAGTTAAGTTCACATATCCTTCCTTTGTATTTTTACTTATTATTTTTACAATTTGAGATGCACATGATACATTCAGATTTCTCACTACATCAGCTATTACTTTTCCACTCTTCATTTCTCTCAATCCCTAACCTCCTCTCTAACTCTTTGCCAAATTCACAAACTTTTGGTTTGGTTTTATCTACCATTTGGTTTAACCAGATTCATCTGTGTTGCCTTTGGTTTGAGACTATGCATTGCAGCATGGTGACATCTCTAAGTCAACGGAAAACAACGACTACTCCTTTTCCTGAATCTATCAATGGGAAAATGGTCAGAAATGAAGGTAGGGCATCCTGAGCCCTGGATGTTAATGGGCCCATTACAGTGAAGGCCCATCTATCCTTGTTGAGAACTGGCCATTGAAATTGCAGTTTTGCTGTCCATCTCCTTATATTTCAGTTCTTCCAATCTTTTGTCCTCTATAACCTCTACAATGTTATCTGAGCCTCAGAGGTGATGGACTGAATGTCTTGTTTAAGTCTGGGTCCTTAGCTTATTCTCAGCATTCTTTGTCCCCCAGTGTAAGGAGCCGCCTTCACATTTGCCATTACAAGATGGCGCTGATGGCACTGACACCCGTGTTCTAAGTAGTAAACAAGCAAGCTGTGCATGTGCCGGGGTAGCTTTCCACGCCATGTGCTCTGCCTTTCCCGTGACGACAACTCTGGCTGATGGGCTGCAGCCAATCAGGGAGTGACACGTCCGAGGCGGAGGACAGTCCTCCATAAAAGGGAGGGGGCTCCGCCATCTCTCTCTCTCTCTGGCTCCTTTCTCCACTGGCTCCTGATGGGGTAAGCAATAAAGTTTGTACTGCAGAAGATTCCGGTTGCCCTGAGCGTGTTCTTACCAGGGGAACACAAAAGCGGCGGGCAATACCCCAGGAAGCTTTGAGCTCATTAAAACACAATTAGGAAGAGAGGCTTTTCTGATTAAAGCCAAGAGTAGCAATTTTCTATAGATACAAACATTTATATTTAGAAGATGATTTGATGCTATTTGTATTAAGCCAATAACAGAATTAAGTTTCTGTCTAAATCCTGTATCTTCCTCCTCCATGTTTTTTTTAGTGTGCTTCTAGTACCTAATATGTATTCTTTTTGTGGCATGAGCCTCAAATCCACAAAGAGCAGGTGCTTAGTTCATGTGACTTCCAAAGAATGAGTGTGTGAATGAGTGGGTCTCTGATTCTAGTGCCTTCCCTTGGGGCTCTTTTCCTCCTGCTTTGTTGCTTTATCTATCTTCAATGTGATTACTTTTTAAAAAAAATCTTATTATATATTATTTTGTTAAAAAGGGGTTTCTAAAACAATTAAATATTTTTTGAAACAGTAAAAAGACAATATAGATTATCAAAGTATAAGAAGTATTTATGCAGTTCTGAATTAGATTGGTTTAGTAAAGTGGCAGTTGTAAAATTTCCTCTAGGATCCATGTCCTCCCTAGCCCCTGTTAGTTGGCTAGATTTCCAAAGCCAAGCACGTATTCCATCCTGATGAGTAGGGATTATGTTTAATTGTATAGTTGTTGGCTACTGACAAGATGTGAGTACGCTTAGGGATATTTTGTTATTGTGGGCATTTTTTGTGGTTCATAGGTGTCACAATGAACAGGACTATGGGTTGTTTACCTCCTCTGGAAGCTTGAATAGCACCTTCCAGTACTGTGAAAGTTGGTCCTCAGGGAGGAGGTTTTCAGGTCAGATCCAGCTTTGATCCCCAGAGTTTTGTATCCAAGTACATAGTGCCTTCAGCAGGACCTCAACTTTGACCTCTGTGAAGCATCCAAAGGTAACTGCAGCAGCCTATATTGTTGGAGAGACTCTTAGAAAAAAGGGGAGTTCTGATACCTGGTACTAGCATTGTTTGTTATATAGTCTATGCCTCCTAGGGGGAGTTGCGTAAGCCCAAATGGAATAAATAAACAGGAAGTAGAGACAATGACGTTGTTAGGATCCCAGGCTACTCCATAACCTCAAAGCCCATTTACAGGGACCCACTTCCATCCCCATCCGCCATGTTTCAAAACTTAGATTTCACAATTACCTAAAACAGTGTCTTTAAGTAGAAAGCAAGCCCACAGAGGTCATTTTTCATCCAAACCACAGTGCTACAGAAATACTTTTTGGGGAAGGAACTCCAGTGTTATATGTCATAAGAAGGCAACTCTAGTCGACAGCAGTTAACTAAAAAAGAGTCTGGTGGTTTCTAACATGTTCAACTGACAATACCTGAGAATACATAAATACCAGTTGCTCTGTGATTTAATCATTATACACTGTACACACATATAGAATTACATTGTTCTACCCCATGAACATGTACAAAATTCATATGTCAATTAAAAACAAAGTCATCATCAACACGGTTTATTGTCAGGTTCTTCTTGCTGTTGATTCACAAAAAGAGAACTTAGCAGGCTGTTGAAATAACCAAAGGGAAATTTGTGACAAGAAAGACGTAATTTCCATATGTATCCTTCCAAATTAATTCTGTTGTAAACTCCTATGCTGCCTCCGGCATAATCTGCCCAATGAAATTCCATAATGTTCCATTCCACAAAGGGAAAATGTCCAGTTCATTGAGGTAGGATGCCTGATCTATTATCAGATAAGTAAAAAGATATCTACATTAGAGTGAAAAGTGAGCCCATGTGATGACCAGGGCATTTGATGGGTGTGGGAGATTACTGACTATGCACTTCTTGCCTGCATCATGAACTGCACTTCAGAGATTTAAATTTCCTAAGAGAGAATCAATGGGCACAGAGGGTATCACAGATACCATTCCAAGGAGACCCAATTCCAAGTCCACATTATGTAACTTCTGTGGCACCAGTGTATTAAATTACTAGACAGGGACATTTAATAAAGGAAGAAAAATAAGAATATAATTTATTGATGATGATTTCTGAGCATTCTACCTGAGTTCTGCCTAAGTTCACAAAGTGAAGTATGTGGTAATTCTTCTCTCAAAGTCCATTGAAGAGGCAGGGCCACATGGCTATGCTCTCTCACTTTCAGATGTTATTCCATGGTACAACACAGATCGCAGATTTCTTAAGTACATAAGTGGAGGGGGAAAATATGGTATAATTTCATTTGGAAAGGGAAAAAATAAGGATAACTATATAAAGCATGGAGTTCAAACTGTAATAACCAAAGGGTGTCCTTTGATTCAGGAAAGGTGAAAGGGACTTGATAGCATAGAGAAATGGCCTCATTACTTAAATTGTTTCCAAATGATGTCTTTGGCTCACCGGTGCATTAAACTGCAGCCTATATTCTCAGTATTACCTTGTCTTACAGGAGTAGCAATAACCAGATAGCCATACCAGAACCATATTTGTTCTCCTCTATCTCGTAAGAGCGTATTATATCAGACATAAGATCAAAATTGACATTCTGTCTTCTAATGCAGCATAAGAAGTCCAAGCTTTGAAAGGTAAAATTTATCTCCAAGTTTCTTAATCTTGTGCTATTTATCTTGCAGAGCTCTCCTTCATGGGTTCCTTCGCTCACATTCCCTGACATGCTTCATTTGTGTTCAGCACAGTCTCCTATAATCACATGCTCTTCGCTTTGGCTAAAACCAATCAAGCTACTTCCCAGAGGACCTTTGAAATAGACACTCTTTGCTCGATTTATTTCCCACCTCCCATAGGACTAGGCACTGTGTTATGTGACCCCTTTCTATCCATTAGAGATTCAAGGATACTTCCCTCTCTCCTTATTTGTTGCAGAGCATGGACCTTTCAACTTTCATTTCAACTGTTTTATAGGAACTGTTCTCTTACTCATTTCTGCTTTCTGGGGTTTCTCTTACTGTTCCTCCTTCACTCAAGGTGCCTATCTTCCTCTTAGTGTCTAAGCCTAACATGCTCCTAACATCTTGAGCATCCAAGGCTGTGATGTATACTGGATAAAGGCTCCTTTATCTGATAGATACTACAATCACTAACAACAATGGCTTCTAATAGTTATGTCCAAATTATTCCCCTGGGATTATGGACATCACCATTAGTAACTGGACCCCCACCTCATTCAAATCCAAAGATTTCCAGTTTGATCAGTATTGTTTTTACTTTCCACCCCAATGCCTCAGTTCTTCCCACTGCGTTAACATCTCTAATCCAGTTGCCTCTGATAGTTCATTTATTCACTATTTTGCTTCACTTAATCATACACAATAGTAACCATTCACTTGAGAGCAAATGATGTCTGTGCACAAAGCTTTTGAACCATCCAAGAATTAACTTTTCTATAGTTTATATGCTTGTGAACATAACAAGGAAATTTATATATGTAGATTTGACTGTTTTTTTTTTTAAGTTAACAAGTACACATTTAACATTGCACGCTTGTAGTTTTCTATCCTGCACTGGTAATATGTTTTTCATTTCCACAGAAATAATGTGATGCATTCTCTTTCCTGCTGCATATCCTCTTCCCCTCCACACAAGCAAACCTTCAAACCCTGATTTAGAACCTTCATTCTCCTATGCTTCATTGAAAATCTAGAAATCATTCATTTTTAAATTAACAAAGTGAATCAGACAAAACTATTGTTTTGCACCACACATCGATTAACTTGCCTGCATATAGCTATCCTGATGCTGGTCAACAGGAGACACAGCTCTGCCTTTGTCGGTTATGAGGAGTCTGTAAGTGCTTGGGGCTGCCTTCCTTCCCCCATCTCTCGGAATTGGTAGAATCATGTCATGTGTTTCTCCTCATCAGTACTGCTTTACTTTCTATTGAATTATTCTCACTAGAATTTATAATGTGTTTTCCATATACTATCTTTAAGAACAATCATTCTGTATGGTTTCCTAGTAGAGCCTGGTATGTAAACAGTCACGTGTCGGCTTCACATCTGTACTTTGCATTTCGACTTTTACTCCTTCTAACATGTCTTCACACTGCCTGAGCTCCTACTTTACTTTACCGTATTTTATTTTATTTTTATTGAGTTGTACTGGTGATTATGGTGTGTGTGTGTTTGTGTATGTGTGTGTATGTGTGTGTGTGTGTGTATACATGCGCACCTGTGCAAGCACATACTGAAGCCTGAGACTGACATGTGGACCTTTTCTTCAGTCACTTCTATCCTGTTTTTAGAGACAGAATCTCTCATTGAACATGAATATTACCATTCTGCTAGACTGGCCAGTCAGCAGAAAGTAAGCTCTGAAACTGAGTAAATGGATAATATATCTTAGAAAGAAAATTGAAAAGTAAGCAGCAGTTGGGGAAGCAAAACCCATTCACAGGAAATTAATGTTAGTAAAGATGGGATATAGAAATATGTGTTATATGCAAATGATGCTGAGGGCAAGGAAAATATAAGAAATTATGCAATCATCCCCTGAATAGGCAGAAAGGACTGGAGACTATAACATGTAAAGTTTGTCTTCAATGACTGAGAAATGGCTGAGGCTCCTGGTGACCAGGAGTAAGGAAGCTGTATTGTATCAACAGGGTAGAGATCAACACTTCAGCAGATCAGAAAGCCAATGAGCCTTTGGGTATTTCTGCCTCCTTTCTCTGGTATCTGCCTATCTCCATCAAAGTAATGAGATACCCATACATACCCATGATGTCAAGCCCAGAATGACATCTTGATTTGTTTGCTGGATATCCAAACTCAGGTCCACGTGCTTAATCAGCAAGCAGTTTGCTTACCAAGCCATCTTTCCAACTCCCAAATTCCTGTTTTTATTCACCTAAATCAGCCAGCTACGTCTTTTCCTGCCTATGTCTGTCTCTGTCTTCCTTTCTTTTTGTTCCACTGTCATTCATTCCTTTAAAAAAATTCTTTGTCACCATTAACATCATAAACTTGTGTATGCTTTTCTTTTGAAAAACTTTCTCATATAATTTGCAGTGCATCTTATTCTTCCTATAGCTATGTTAACTTTTTATGTTGTTTCTATTCAATTTTCTTTCTAAGATATATTATCTATTTACTCAGTTATTATCCTCACACATTCTACCTTTAGATACTACCAACTGCTGAAGTTGTATGTTGTTATGACTAGATCATATTATTCACTGAGCTCCATATATGTCTTTATAATTCTCTGTTTGATAAATATCTCCATGTTATCTTGTCCAAAATGTGCTGATATACCAACTCTGGTTTTTGATTACCCACATGCCCCCATGTCAGCTAATGCCATTGCAGTTATGCAAGAAAGCAAGGCAAAGAGCTGGTCCTCTTTTGCCCTCCTCATCTTTCATCAAATCCATAAGCTGTCAACAAGCCTTCCTTCATCTATCTTTTAAATATTTGCAAACACATGGAGCTCTGTCTATGTTCTTCCCACACCCCATTGTAGTCGAAGCCATGGTTATCTCCCTTCTTAAATCAGATGTGAAGAGCTTTATGTATATAGAGATATATATGATAGTCTTCAAATTTGTCTCTTTATTGGAAACAAAGTCAAAAAGAAAAGTCAAATGAAGTGCTTAGCTTAAAATAACTGAAGTTTCCATTAATTTGAATAACAATCAATTTTCTTACCATGATCCGGACTCTGTATAATTTGTTTCATGATTCCATGATGAGTGTAATTTCATAAACTATCATTTATGTTGCTACTGTCACAATGTTTTGTTTAGTTTTCCAGGCAGAATTTCTCTGTAGTTCTGTCCTGTAACTTGCTCTATAGAACAGATTGGCCTTGAACTCATAGAGACCTGCCTGCCTCTGTCTGCCAAGTGATGAAACTAAAGACATGCACCTGCACCACTGGACAGCTAGAATGGTTTAAAATTTGCTTTTTTAATTTCCATTTCCCATCTCAAAGTGATTGTTCTGTTTCTTCTGCCATGGTCCTCTTCCTCCTCATTTTTTACCTGATATTTTGTTATCATTAAATATCACTCTAAATATCATTTTTAATGTAGGGTTTTGTCTTGGTACCCTATTCAAAATCTCTGTTTTGAATCTACACTTCACAACTGCTTTTATAACCTATACACATATTACTCTCCAGTGCACTAACTGCAGTGACTGTTCATTATGAGCAGAAGTATGTCTGTTTTAATTATCATTAAACTTGTAGCTCCCAGGGAAGTGCCTAGCACATGCAAGGTACTTAAACCTTTATAGAATTAATAGAAAATGAATTTTAAATTCCTATGAGAAAATAGTCTTCATATCCTTGGTCTTCCTGCTTAGCTAATTTACTATGAATATATGTGGAAAGTACAATGTAAAGCAAATCAAGAGTCATGATATCTTCATCTCATCAAACAAAATATAATTAGAGGATCCTTAAAACAGGATAACAAGTACATGAGTTTTATTCCTAAAATAAATTATTGCTTCCTATCCTTGGCGTTTTTCATCAGTTTCTATTTCTTTTCTTAAGCTTTTCTGTTTCATCATTAATTTAGAGCATGGAGGACAGCAGTTCTCATCTCGTGGCTTGCAGCGCCTCTGGGGGTTAAATAACCCTTCATGTGGTAAACACAGATATTCACACTTACATAACAATTTTAAAATTACACCTATGAGGTAACAATAAAAATAATCTTCTGTTTGATGGTCAGTCATCTCAAACATGAGTAACTGTATTAAAGAGTCACAGCATTAGGAAGGTTGAGAACCACAGTTTTAGGGATGGGAAGATGAGATAAAAGCATAGTAAAAAATGGAATTTGTTTTATCTTAAACTTTGGATTCATTTCTGATTTTAGAATCAAAGAAATATAAAATTTTCAATTTGTATATATATATACACACATATATATATATGAATTTCTATTATTATATGCATGGTTAGTTAACATCAGCTGAAGTTCAAATGTAAATTCTCAATCTGCATAACAAAGCCAAGTGTTTTTAAGAAGCTGAATTTGGCTTTTTACTTGAAAGTCGCTATATAGTCCTCTGCAGGGTCTTAGATAGAGCTTCATTAGAAAGAAGAAAGTAAACAAGGAAAACCATATCTTTTGCCCTCCATGCTATAGAAAGTCTGGTCTTTTTCTAACTAGGGCAATAAACATAATAAGCCAATAAACTCTGGAAGATACTCCATTATATCCAGAAAGAAGATCCACTCAGTGAACGAGCTAGAAGAGCAACTTCCGACAAGAACTCCCCAGCTTCCATAGGGGTCATCAAAGATATCTAGGAAATTGTCTGTTATGCACAGGGAAGGCGCTTGACAGAAAACACATGGCCTTTTCAGTAGGCATGACCAGTACTTGAAAATCATATGTACCACGGGTATCAGTGGAATCAAAGCTCATTAGTGGACAGGCCTGTGATGTATGGGGTGGGTAGGTAGAGAATGATAGCACTATTGCTCTGGCGACTCAACATTTGTCAGAAAAATTGCGGAGAGGAGGAGGGGAGGATGTGGAACCACAGCAAACTTTTGACTGATTTAAAACAAACTCGGGAGCTTCAAATTAGCTCTCATGTTGGCTCCTGGGCTGACATGAGACATTTGGCATTATTGCTTGTTTATTGTTGTTACACTTTCCCCTGTGTGAGCTTACGGCCTGGATTGCTATACACGGAGTGGAATTGAACTGTTGGTTGGATGGACTTTTTAAACTTTTTCCCCCCAATTAATTATTTGACAGTTTCCACAAGGATATTTTGATCATATTTGACTCCCTCCCCAACTCCTCCCAGATTGTCCCGTCTTCTCCACACACAACTTCACATCCTCATTTATTTTTTAAACCTATTAAGTCTAATAATCTGTATTGCCCATTTACTCTTACGTGTGTGGCCTTTCAAAGGAGCTTGGTTAACCTACCAGGGCCATTCCCCTAATGAGAACTGACTCTTCCCCCACTTATCTTCTAAGGTAAGGCTCCAGTGACCTCCTCCTTCCAGATCAGAGATTTCTTAGCACACAGATTACCATAGATTTAAAAATGAATTCCACAATTAGCACAAGTTAGTTATTATAGTCAATCCAACGAATGAAGTTAAACTTCTAAAACTGTTTTAAGACAATTTGCATATTGTTGTCATTCAGGAAAGATGAAAAAAGGTAAATTCTTGTTGAAAGAACAAACTATCTTAGAATTGTTTTTTAAAAAAGTAAAATGGACTACAAAAGGGTCATTTTATGTTGCATTTAGGATATTTCGAGTTCCCAGGGAAACAGAACATACAGAAATTAAAAGCAGATGCTGAGCTTGATGAGGCTCAATTCACTGCAAGGTAAAGTCGTTCGCCCTTGAGTTTTATTTGCCAACATTTTTTTTCCACCATGGTTTTCCATCACTATGTTGTTCCCAGAAGAAATTCATACAAATTATCACAATATCCTAATGCTTTGATTATTACTGTCTATTCAAGTGCTGAACAGACTGATATCCACCTCCTCACTGGCAGTAAAGGTAACAAATCTGTATACTTTTCCACAAGCAGTTGGGGCCATTTGTAATTTAACATATAAATCTGAACCCAGTTTACTACTAAATTCATGCTGGTGGATGTAGAATTAAGGAAAAGCCAAGTTATTATTCTTATCTACAAGGAATTTTGGTTTTGTTTAAAAAATCATCTCAGCAGAAATAAGGGTTGATAATTACTGTGGAAATAGATCTTGGGATTCTGAATTCTGCAGCTTGGCTTCATACAGATACTATTTCACACTCAGTAGACACATTCAAGCCAACCATGTTCACATCCATGGCTTGGCTGTGAGAAGCTACCTGATAGGTGGTTGCAAAGGCAAAGGCAGCAGTTATCTTCCTCCTGCCTTTGTGAAATCTACTTTTCTGGCGTGTGCATGATCTGGGATCATTTGTGGCACTGCCTCCAAGACTGCATGAAATTATTTAAAGTTTGAAACCACTGAAGCTTCTCTGTGTTTTCCAGCCAAGCTGATGGGAAGAGGGCCAGATACAGTCAGTACCAGCTACATTATATTCCACAATAGATGACACACACGCACAAGCTGAGAGTTAACAACTACGTTCATCTATTGTACCCTCTCTTGACCTTGCCACTATTGACATGATGAATTTGAAAATTCTTTGTGGTTGGAAAAATGGGTATCCTCTAAACTGAGGGGTGTTTAGCAGAATCACTTATCTCTATCCTGTAGATCTGGGCCAATGCCCAGATACCAGTTATGATAAGGAGTGACCGCTGCAAATATTTCAGGTGTCTACTCTTGAGACAATAAAGAAGGTTCACAGTATAGACTTGTTAGTCAGGAAGATGTCTTTATCGACAGTAAATAGCATATCATTAGAAAAAAAGATTAACCATTTAGAAAAAAAAAAGATCTGGTTAAAAAGACTCCATTACAGCAACCAACTGGGAAACTTCAGGAAGGTGCCTAGGATTTTATACCTGGATCTTTATGACTATAATACTAAGTGATAAACATATTATTTATTACTGCCATTATTTATGACAGTGACACATTTGTATTGGTTGCAGTCTAGCAGAGGCATTGGAATAGTGAAACACGGTTGTAATCATATTTGAATGGCAGAAGTGAGCAGGAAAACTTCCTTGATTAGAAGATAAGGACAGAAGTGACTAAAGGTTGTCTATGGGTATCCAAGAGGACGTGTAAAGTCCATACTTTACTGTGAAGTTCAAAGCAAGATCTTATTTGGAAATGTATATCTGCCAAATGTTTGTGAGTGTGATCACTAAATTCAGGGCTGTGTCGAGGGTTAGTTTTGAAGGTGTATGAGATAAAAGACAAAAAGACGTCACGTGAGGAAGACATTGTGGATTTGGACTCTAAACCTCTGCACACTTTAGACTCTGATTAGCCCTACAATCAACTCATTATTAGAATGTAGAGCTGAAAAGAAACTGACTATTGTTTAGTTATTATTATTAAGTATTTTATTTATTTGCATTAGAACTATTTTTTGCATTTTTTCAATTTCTTTCTTTCTTTCTTTCTTTCTTTCTTTCTTTCTTTCTTTCTTTCTTTCTTTCTTTCTTTCTTTCTTTCCTTCCTTCCTTCCTTCCTTCCTTCCTTCCTTCCTTCCTTCCTTCCTTCCTTCCTTCCTTCCTTCCTTCCTTCTCTCTCTCTCTCTCTCTCTCTCTCTCTCTCTCTCTCTCTATATATATATATATATATATATATATATATATATATATATATATATTTTATTCCCCGCCCCGGTCCACCCTCCACATCCCATACCTCCTCCTCACTATCTCCACAAGGATGTCCCCACCACCCACCACCCAAAACAGCAGACATCTAGACCCCCTGGGGCCTCCAGTCTCTTGAGGTTTAAATGCATTATAAATATTCCCCTTTCCCATCTCCCCTCCATGAACCCCCAACCCAATTCTCTCTTTCCTTCCCCTCTAAGAGGGTGCTCTCCCACCCACTTGCCCACCTTACCCCTCTAAAATCCCCCTTCTCTGAGGCATCAAGCCTCCACAGAGCCAAGTGCATCCCTTCCCACTGAGGTAAGAGAGTCCTCTGCTAAATATATAGTGGGGACTATGGGCCAGCCCATGTATATTCTTTGGCTGGTGGCTTAGTCCCTGGGAGCTCTGGGTGGTCAGGTTAGTTGATACTGTTGTTCTTCTATGGGGTTGCAATCCCCTTCACTTCCTTCAGCCCTTCCCCTAACTCTTCCATAGGAGTCCCCAAGCTCAGTCCAAAGGTTGGCTGTAAGTGTCTGCATCTGTTTCAGTCAGGTGCTGGTAGAGTCTTTCAGAGACAGCTATGCCAAGCTCCTGTCTGCAAGCACATTACATCAGCAATAGTATCTGGGTTTGTGCCTGTGTATAAAATGGATACCAAGGCAGGGCAGTCTCTGGATGGTCTCCAGTCTCTGCTCCATTTTTGACCCTGCATTTCCTTTAGACAGGAACAATTCTGGGTGAAAAATTTGAGACAGGTGTGTAGACCCATTCCTCAACTGGAGGCCATGCATATCTACTGAAGGTGGTCTCTTCAAGTTCCACTTCCACACTGTTGGGCATTTTGGCTAAGGTCATCCCCATTGGGTCCTGGAAACCTCTCACATCCCTGGTGTCTGAGACTTTCTAGAGATTCCCTCTGTCCCCTACTCCATACTGCCACATGTTTCTATTCATTCTCTTGGCTCTCTAGACTTCTCTCCTGTCTTCCCCATACCTGATCCTGCCCTCTTTTTTTCCTCTCCCTCTCCTCTACCACCCAAGTCCCTCCCTCCCTCTGCCTCTCGTGATTATTTTGTTCACCCTTCTTGGTCCTTCCTGCTTATTAAGCTTCATATGGTCTGTGAGTTGTATCATGTACCCATTCTGAACATTTTTTTATAGGAACAGATGCTGATGAAGAATTTTGTGTAAAGAGCAGTGCTTTATTAATCAGGAAGTGATTTCTTGATTAGACTTGCCTGTCCTCTTGAACTTTCTCTTGAATGGATTGGTCATCATGACATAGACAAAGCACAGCCCACCCATGTTCTCTCCCCATCACGAGCTCATCTGGTGTCAAAGAAAAGGAAAGTGGCCTGCGATGAGGGGTCAGTGGAAATTTCACAGCACATACAGCTGGATTTGTTTCTTTATCATAAAATAAAATATACAGCTCAGGTGTCATCATTTGCAAAGTCTTTGCATCACAATCCACGACACAGCTTAGGCCCTCACTGCCCCCGAATATATCTTCAGTCCAGAGCTCATGCCATGTGTTCTGTTGCATCAGGTGCTGCAGCTTATAGAAGGAAAGGAACATATCATGATCAAAATAATAAAACATAATGCAGCCTTCTTAAAGATTTGCTATAATAAATGTGAATGTTGAAAGTGGGTCATGCAAGAAATAGACGGAAGTATCCTGATATATTTTAGTGAGCTTGTGCTTAACTTAAAAAGGTAAACTTGAAAAGAAATCTTAATAGTGTCAAGGGACCTATCATGAGGGCACTCTGGGAGACCCAACAAGCAGCTTAAAGAGTCAGATGCAAATATTTGTACCCAACCAATGGACAGAAGCTGCTGACCCCAGTGGTTGAAAAGGCTGAAAGAAGCTAAGGAGGAGGGCGACCCTGTAGGAGGGCCAGCAGTCTCAATTAACCTGGAACTCCAAGATCTCTCAAACATTGGACCACAAACCAGGCAGCATGTACCAGCTGATAGGAGACCCCCAACACATCTACAGCAGAGGACTGCCAGATCTGAGTCAGAAGATGCACCTAACCCTCAAGAGACCAGAGGCCCCAGGGAGTTTAAAGGTCTGATTAGGTGAGGGGTGGGTGGTGAGGACATTCTTGTGGAGACAGGGAGGTGGGGAAGGGGTATGTGCTATGGAACAGTTGGAGGGTGAAATGTGGGTTGGAAAATCTGGAGTGTCAAAAATAAATAAATAACAGACAAAAAAGAAAATTCTTAAAATGTATGATGTGTTTGCTTATTTTAAAGTAGAATTATATATCAAGCTGCAAATTTATTCTTCACCATACACGCTCAGTTTTCATTTCTCAGTTAACATTGTAAGCACATCCTCTATCAAAATGAAACAAAATTCAGGAGATAAATAGCTTTGTGAGCTGGACAACATAACAACAGACAAGCAGTTTAGCTAAATGTCCTAGTTTTACATATGAAACTTCAGAAGATAGCAAAGAAAGGCTAACTCCTTTGGAAATTAATGCTTATAGCAACTTTTCATTAATTCTTACGTTAGAATTATGAATAAGTGCAATAATATTCCATTGTAATTTGATGTTGGTACATGTTTTATTAAAAAATCTGCAAAGATATATTACTACATTCAACTTTTTAAAATTATATAGCATGTTTCTTTTAGGGGAATTTTCAAAGTCAAATATCCTTTTTTATTTTATTAGATATTTTCTTCATTTACATTTCCAATGCTATCCAAAAAGTCCCTCATGCCCCACCCCAACTCCGCTACCCACCCACTCCCAGTTGTTGGCCCTGGTGTTCCCCTGTACTGGGGCATATAAAGTTTGCAAGACCAATGGAACACTTTTTCCACTAATGGCCGACTAGGCCATCTTCTGATACATATGCACCTAGAGACATGAGCTCCAGGGAGTACTGGTTAGTTCATATTGTTGTTCCACCTATAGGGTTGCAGATCCCTTTAGCTCCTTGGATACTTTCTCTAGCTCCTCCATTGGGGGCCCTGTGATCCATCCAATAACTGACTGTGAGCATCCACTTCTGTGTTTGCCAGGCCCCGGCATAGCCTCACAAGAGACAGCTATATCAGGGTCCTTTCAGCAAAATCTTGCTAGTATATGCAATGGTGTCAGCGTTTGGAGGCTGATTATGGGATGGATCCCCTGGTATGGCAGTCTCTAGATGGTCCATCCTATCATCTCAGCTCCAAACTTTGTCTCTGTAACTCCTTCCATGGGTGTTTTGTTCCCAATTCTAACAAAAGGCAAAGTGTCCACACTTTGGTCTTCATTCTTCTTGAGTTTCATGCATTTAGCAAATTGTATCTTCTATCTTGGGTATCCTAAGTTTTGGGCTAATATCCACTTATCAGTGAGTAGATATAGTGTGAGTTCCTTTGTGATTGTGTTACCTTACTCAGGATGATGCCCTCCAGGTCCATCCATTTGCCTAAGAATTTCATAAATTCATTCTTTTTAATAGCTGAGTAGTACTCCATTGTGTAAATGTACCACATTTTCTGTATCCATTCCTCTATTGAGGGGCATCTGGATTCTTTCCAGCTTCTGGCTATTACAAATAAGGCTGCTATGAACATAGTGGAGCATGTGTCCTTCTTACCAGTTGGGACATCTTCTGGATATATGCCCAGGAGAGCTATTGCTGGATCCTCCAGTAGTACTATGTCCAATTTTCTGAGGAACCGCCAGACTGATTTCCAGAGTTGTTGTACAAGCTTGCAATCCCACCAACAATGGAGGAGTGTTCCTCTTTCTCCACATCCTCACCAGCATCTGCTGTCACCTGAATTTTTGACCTTAGCCATTCTGACTGGTGTGAGGTGGAATCTCAGGGTTGTTTTGATTTGCATTTCTCTGATGGTTAAGGATGCTGAACATTTTTCAGGTGCTTCTCAGCCATTCGGTATTCCTCAGGTGAGAATTCTTTGTTTAGCTCTGAGCCCTGTTATTTAATGGGGTTATTTGATTTTCTGGAGTCAATCTTCTTGAGTTCTTTATATATATATATATATATATATATATATATATATATATTGGATATTAGTCCCCTATCTGATTTAGGATAGGTAAAGATCCTTTCCTAATCTGTTGGTGGCCTTTTTGTCTTATTGACACTGTCTTTTGCCTTACAGATGCTTTGCAATTTTATGAGGTACCATTTGTTGATTGTCGATCTTACAGCACAAGCCATTGCTATTCTATTCAGGAATTTTTCCCCTGTGTCCATATCTTCGAGGCTTTTCCCAACTTTCTCCTCTATAAGTTTCAGTGTCTCTGGTTTTATGTTGAGTTCCTTGATCCACTTAGATTTGACCTTAGTACAAGGAGATAGGAATGGATCAATTCGCATTCTTTACATGATAACTGCCAGTTGTGCCAGCACCATTTGTTGAAAATGCTGTCTTTTTTCCACTGGATGGTTTTTGCTCCCTTGTCAAAGATCAAGTGACCATAGGTGTGTGGGTTCATTTCTGGGTCTTAAATTCTATTCCATTGGTCAACTTGTCTGTTGCTATACCAGTACCATGCAGTTTTTATCACAATTGCTCTGTAGTACAGCTTTAGGTCAGTCATGGTGATTCTACCAGAGGTTCTTTTATTCTTGAGAAGAGTTTTTGCTACCCTAGGTTTTTTGTTATTCCAGATGTATTTGCAGATTGCTCTTTCTAATTCAATGAAGAATTAAGTTGGAATTTTGATGGGGATTGCATTGAATCTGTAGATTGCTTTTGGCTTTTGGCAAGATAGCCATTTCTACTATATTAATCCTGCCAATCCATGAGCATGGCAGATCTTTCCATATTCTGAGATCTTTAATTTCTTTCTTCAGAGACTTGAAGTTCGTATCATACAGATCGTTCACTTCCTTAGTTAGAGTCACGCCAAGGTATTTTATATTGTTTGTGACTATTGAGAAAGGTGTTGTTTCCCTAATTTCTTTCTCAGCCTGTTTATTCTTTGTGTAGAGAAAGGCCATTGACTTGTTTGAGTTAATTTTATATCCAGCTACTTCACTGAAGCTGTTTATCAGGTTTAGGAGTTCTCTGGTGGAATTTTTAGGGTCACTTATATATACACTAACATATCATCTGCAAAAAGTGATATTTTGACTTCATCTTTTCCAATTTGGATCCCCTTGATCTCCTTTTGTTGTCGAATTGCTCTGGCTAGGACTTCAAGTACTATGTTGAATAGGTAGGGAGAAAGTGGGCAGCCTTGTCTACTCCCTGATTTTAGAGGGATTGCTTCCAGCTTCTCACCATTTACTTTGATGTTGGCTACTGGTTTACTGTAGATTGCTTTTATCATGTTTATGTATGGGCCTTGAATTCTTGATCTTTCCCAGACTTTTCATTAATGGGTATTGGATTTTGTCAAATGCTTTCTCTGCAGCTAACGAGATGATCATGTGGTTTTTGTCTTTGAGTTTGTTTATATAATGGATTACGTTAATGTATTTCCATATATTAAACCATCCCTGCATCCCTGGAATTAAACCTACTTGGTGAGGATGGATGATTGTTTTGATGTGTTCATGGATTCAGTTAGCGAGATTTTATTGAGTATTTTTGCATTGATATTCATGAGGGAAATTGGTCTGAAGTTCTCTATCTTTGTTGGGTCTTTCTGTGGTTTAGGTATCAGAGTAATTGTGGCTTCATAGAATGAATTGAGTAGGGAACCTTCTGCTTCTATTTTGTGGCATAGTTTGTAAAGAACTGGAATTAGATCTTCTTTGAAGGTCTGATAGAACTCTGCACTAAACCCATCTGGTCCTGGGCTTTTTTTGGTTGGGAGACTATTAATCACTGCTTCTATTTCTTTAGGTGATTTAGGACTGTTTAGATCATTAACCTGATTCTGATTTAACTTTGGTACCTGGTATCTTTCTAGAAATTTGTCCATTTCATCCAGGTTTTCCAGTTTTGTTGAGTATATCCTTTTGTAGAAGGATCTGATGGTGTTTTGGATTTCTTCAGGATCTGTTGTTATGTCTCCCTTTTCAGTTCTGATTTTGTTAATTAGGATGCTGTCCCTGTGCCCTCTAGTGAGTCTGGCTAAGGGTTTATCTATCTTGTTGATTTTCTCAAAGAACTAGCTCCTCCTTTGGTTGATTCTTTGAATAGTTCTTCTTATTTCCACTTGGATGATTTTGCCCCTGAGTTTGATTATTTCCTGCTGTCTACTCCTCTTGGATGAATTTGCTTTCTTTTGTTCTAAAGCTTTTAGGTGTGTTGTAAAGCTGCTAATGTGTGCTCCCTCTACTTTCTTTTTGGAGGCACTCAGATATATGAGTTTTCCTCTTAGAAATGCTTTCATTGTGTCCCATAAGTTTGGGTATGTTGTGGCTTCATTTTCATTAAACTCTAAAAAGTCTTTAATTTTTTTCTTTATTCTGTCCTTGATCGAGGTATCATTGAAAAGAGTGTTGTTCAGTTTCCACGTGAATGTTGGCTTTCTATTATTTATGTTGTTATTGAAGATCAGCCTTAGTCCATGGTGATCTGATAGGATGCATGGGACAATTTCAATATTTTTGTATCTGTTGAGGCCTGTATTGTGACCAATTATATGATCGATTTTGGAGACGGTACCATGAGGTGCTGAGAAGAAGGTATATCCTTTTGTTTTAGGATAAAATGTTCTGTAGATAGCTGTAAAATCCATTTGTTTCATAACTTTTGTTAGTTTCACTGTGTCCCTGTTTAGTTTCTCTTTCCACGATCTGTTCATTGATGAAAGTGGTGTGTTGAAGTCTCCCACTATTATTGTGTGAGGTGCAATGTGTGCTTTGAGCTTTACTAAAGTTTCCTTAATGAATGTGGCTGCCCTTGCATTTGGGGCATAGATATTCAGAATTTACAGTTTCTCTTGGAAGATTTTACCTTTGATGAGTATGAAGTGCCCCTCCTTGTCTTTTTTGATAACTTTGGGTTGGAAGTCGATTTTATTCGATATTAGAATGGGTACCCCAGCTTGTTTCTTCAGTCCATTTGCTTGTAAAACTGTTTTCCAGCCTTTCACTCTGAGGTAGTGTCTGTCTTTAGTGTCTGTCTTTTTTCCTGAATGGGTTTCCTGTAAGCAGCAAAATGTTGGGTCCTGTTTGTGTAGCCAGTCTGTTAGTCTATGTCTTTTTATTAGGGAATTGAGTTCATTGATATTAAGAGCTGTTAAGGAAAAGTAATTGTTGCTTCCTATTATTTTTGTTGTTAGAGTTGTCATTTTGATCTTGTGGCTGTCTGTCTTCTGTTAGGTTTGTTGAAGGATACTTTCTTGTTTTTTCTAGGACGTGGTTTCTGTCCTTGTATTGTTTTGGTTTTGTTTTGTTTTTTTTCTGTTATTATCCTTTGAAGGGCTGGATTCGTGGAAAGATAATGTGTGAATTTGGTTTTCTCATGGAATACTTTGGTTTCTCCATCTATGGTAAGTGAAAGTTTGGCTGGATATAGTAACCTGGGTTGGCATTTGCGTTCTCTTAGTGTCTTTATAACATCTGTCCAGGATCTTCTGGCTTTCATAGTTTCTGGTGAAAAATCCGGTGTAATTCTGATACTCCTGTGATTATATGTTACTTAACCTTTTTCCCTTACTGCTTTTAATATTGTATCTTTATTTAGTGCATTTGTTGTTCAGATTATTATGTGTCAGGAGGAATTTGTTTTCTGGTCCAGTCAATTTGGAGTTCTGTAGGCTTCTTGTATGTTCATGGGCATCTCTTTCTTTAGGTTTAGGAAGCTTTCTTCTATAATTTTGTTGAAGATATTTGCTGGCCTTTTAAGTTGAAAATACTCATTCTTGTCAACTCCTATTATCCATAGGTTTGGTCTTCTCATTGTGTCCTGGATTTCCTGGATGTTTTGAGTTAGGATCTTTTTGCATTTTGCCTTTTCTTTGATTGTTGTGCTGATGTTCTCTATGGAATCTTCTGCATCTGAGATTCTCTCTTCCATCTCTTATATTCTGTTGCTGATGCTCACATCTATGATTCCAGATTTCTTACCTAGGGTTTCTATCTCCAGCATTGCCTCACTTTGGGTTTTCTTTATTGTATCTACTTCCCTTTTAGGTCTAGTATGGTTTTGTTCATTTCCATCACCTGTTTGGTTGTGTTTTCCTGTTTTTCTTTAAGGACTTGTAACTCTTTAGCAGTGTTCTCCTGTATTCCTTTAAGTGAGTTATTAAAGTCCTTCTTGATGTCTTGTACCATCACCATGAGGTATGCTTTTAAATCCGGGTCTAGCTCTTCGGATGTGTTGTGGTGCCCAGGACTGGCTAAGGTGGGATTGCTGGGTTCTGATGATGGTGAGTGGTCTTGGTTTCTATTAGTAAGATTCTTATGTTTGCCTTTTGCCATCTGGTAATCTCTGGAGTTAGTAGTTATAGTTGTCTCTGGTTAGAGCTTGTTCCTTTTGTGATTCTGTTAGCCTCTATCAGCAGACCTGGGAGACTAGCTCTCTCCTGAGTTTCAGTGGTTAGAGCACTGTCTGCAGGCAAGCTCTCCTCTTGCAGGGAAGGTGCACAGATACCTGGTGTTTGGACCTGCCTCCTGGCAGAAGATGAAGGCCTGAAACAGGGCCTGTCCCAGAAACTGTTACCTTCTGTAGTCCACACTCTCACCTGCACAGACTAGTCTCAGAGGGATCTGGGAACCAAGATGGCTTCCCCGGGTGCTCTGGCAAAGCCCTCCCGGGAGGGGTGGACACCTCTCCTATGGCAGGGAAGGTGACCGGATGTCTGGAGCCCAAAATGGGGTCTGCCTCAGAAGCTCTGTGGCTTCTGCCTGTCCCAGAAGCTTTTTAGCTTCTGTAATCTACACTCTCACCTATGCAGACTAGTCTCTGTGGAATCTGAGAACCAAAATGGCTCTCCCGGGTGCTCTGGCAAAACCCTCCAAAGTCAAATATCTTGATTTTTAAAATTTTACACACACATTTCCCCATACATAAACAAACCTGAGTACTTGTGTAGCATAAATCACAGTTTTTTCCCCTGTTCTATATGGATGGTAGGATTTTAAATTGACAGTAAATAACATAAATAAGTATCTAGAGTATTGGAGGCTCACAGGTAGGCTTTGTGGAACCTCTTCCTACTGTGGTAGAGTTGACTTTCTCCAGAAGATGGTGATTAAATTTAGCATCAACATGAAGAGAGTTCTGTAAGAAGAGTAGGAGGGGCAAAAAAAAGACAATGAACTAAAACCTGATATAATGAGTTGGAATTCTGGAGTTTGCCCGTAAAAGGTAGATCAGTAGTCATTTGCTCTAATTATCTTTGGAGCCATTTAATTTCTGTATCTGAACCCATGAGAAGGGAGAAAGTGACCAATAACAATTGTCTTCTCTCTTTTAATAAAACTGTGTGCTAAACAATTATAATTATTATTCCTAGTGAATTGCTTGGCCATATCTCCACATAAAGACCATAAAGTGCCTCTGGACTATTGCACAAAATATGGTACCAACTTCTTTCAGTGTATTGAGCTGGCTTCCAGTGAGAGCAAACTTGAAGTAGCATGTTAGACTTTAGATGAATGTGGTGCAGGGCGTTCATGCTCTGTTAGCTGTGCTTTCAGTCGTTCTTGCAGCTGATAGTCTTAACTGACTCACATGGACTTTCTCACCCATCTTTGTTACTAGGGGGCTCCAATTTGGGGACAGCTGGCTAGAGCTAGCAGTAACACTGTGGCTCTGGAACAGAGGAATTCAACTAGCCAAACCCACAACCTTGGCCTCATTAGCACTTTCCTAAAACCAGCCAAGTTAACTAGTGACAGATGGAGTCCTCAGCACTTGCATCCATCTTCAGAGCCTTTGACAGTGGCCCATCAGATACCAAGGGCACAGGCAAATCTTTATATACTTGCATTGAGGCCAACGAAAGCAGCACATAGTGGTTTGGCTTTTCATAAACGTCCATCAGAATTGCTTGTCATTTCCTATGTTTATGGCTAAATGCAGCTCAAACTCTCAAGACCCACTTCTGACATAAGGTTTTTATAAGTGGAAAAATGGAAGCAGATGATTCCGTCATCTTTGAAAGTAGTGGCTTGGGGTGAGGCTGACATCATGCAAAACCTGCATTAAAATCACCTTACTACCCACCAATTACTTCTTGAAAAAAGAAATAATGCCTTTAGATTTTACATAAGCTTTTATGAGAGGACTTACTCTAACATATCCAATTGGGGGATTTTTTTTTCTGGAATATGTTTTACTTTGTTTTGTCACAAAAATCTATCCTCAAATACTTTTTATAAAATCGCTTCGAGTTAAAAACAAGGTCTATTCTATCTTATAACAAATTATCTGTCTTGGATACACATTGGGATCCTACCAGGAGTATTTTATATCACTAATGCCAATACAAGCGTCCTCAGGTGTGGTCTGAGCCGGAATAGGATTCCAACAAGTCCTGGGGCTAATTCTTATGTTCAGTCATTGTACAGACTCATTTTGAAATTTAGTGGAGAGAATAGTAAGCTGCACTATTTCTCAGTGCTCTGTATTTGGCAGTGAGCTTTTTGAATTCCTGTGAATTTAACTGGTTAACACTATTTCCATGCACACATTCCATATGAAATTATATCAGTGGGAGAACCACTGAGTTGGATTTTTCTAAACATTTTCTTTTCTGCTTAGAGAAAAAGACCAGTGTTCGCTGAATAAATGCAAACTTCTGTGAAATTTGTTGGACTAAGTGCCAGACCTACAATTCAAGTGAAAGCCAAATATTATAGTCATGATTCTTAAATATTATATTTAGGATAATATATTGTTAATGGCTCCCTGCCACTTGTTTCTGGTTTGTGCAAAGCAAGTCAATGACTTGGATTTTCCTTCTGAAAATACACTAGTATATCACTACCATTATCCACCTTGGTGTCCTCCTTTGCTTTCTATTAGATATTTTCTTCATTTACATTTCAAATGTTATCCCAAAAGTCCCCTATACCCTCCCCCTGCACTGTTCCCCTACCCACTTACTCCCACTTCTTGACCCTGGCGTTCCCTTATACTGGGGCATATAAAGTTTGCAAGACCAAGGGGCCTCTCTTCCCAATGATGGCCGACTAGGCCATCTTCTGATACATATGCAGCTGGAGACACGAGCTCTGGGGGTACTGGTTAGTTCATATTGTTGTTCCACCTATAAGGTTGCAGATCCCTTCAGCTCCTTGGGTACTTTCTCTAGCTCCTCCATTCCTCCTTTGCTTTCTAGTGTTATGATAAACACTATGACCAAAAGCAAACTGGAAAGAGAGAGTTTATTTTGCTTTACATCTTAAAGTTGGTCTTGAAGGGAAATCAAGGCAAACATTCAATACAAGAACTTGGGGCAGGAACTGAAACAGGAGATGTGGAGGAATGCTGCTTCCTGGCTTGCTCCTCATAGCTTGTTCAGGCCTGTTTTCTTATACAACTCAGGACCACCTTCCAAGTGTTAGCATTGCCCAAAGTGAGCTGGTACTGTCCACATCAATCATTAGTCAAGAAAAATAGCCTATATGCTTGCCTTCAGGCCAGTCTGATGGAGGTATTTCTTAAGTTGATGATTCCTCTTCCTAAATTACCCTAGCTTGTGCAAAATTGACAAATACTAACCAGCACACTTTGAGATTATAGTTTTTGCTTGCCCCTTGTTTCTAGAGGCAATATTTTCACTACATCATTATTAAGAGACGTTTCCAATTTTGTTCAGAAGAACAAAGAATGATCAAATATCATGTCGATATTTTGAAATGGAGTTATTGAGTCAAAACTACACCAACCATCATATGTGAAACATTTTAAATAAAATTTTAACTTCACAATTATCCTGTGAGTTCAATGTTCTTGGAGCTCAATATGTTAGGGTAATAGAGATTAAGACATAGGTGTATATCACCTTGATAACACCATGTGAAGATAGTTTCAAATTGATGCCTTCTTGATGTAAAATCTATTTAAACATGAAAGTAGATAATAAAGAGAGGTATAACAGGGACAGAATGAAGAGGAATATAGTAAAAGAAAAAGGTGAATTATTAGAAATGTAAGAAAATCTTAAACAGCATTATGTATTCATAATGATTATATAACAAATTTTTAAATGATTAAAAGAATATTAGTATACAGCAGTGACTTATATTCTAGTAGCCAAGGAATGGAGGTTTCAAGCAGTAGATTTGAGAAGATTGTGGTGCAGTTTCCAAATGTTATAACTAGTAAGATAGACTAATTTAGTTGGCTAGTAAGAAAAGTAATACATTTTTTTCTTCTCTCAGCAGACCTCTCATTCTCTCAGCAAACTTTAATTGCCTGTAGTTCCTAATCTAAAAATGGGGCCCATTAGATTTCTCCCTTCCATAATAGTGTATCTATTACTGTTATCACTGCTTGGGTCTTATTTATCCATCTATTTTGCTTTAATATTGTGGATATAGCATCCCTGTCATTTCTAGAAGACACAATTTCATAGCAGACTTCTCATTCCTTAGGCCCTTATCTTTCTGTCTCCTCTTCTATGGTGTTTCCTGAACCTTAAAAGTAGGATTTGTGCCAAACTTGCACTGGTTGGATTGAAAATACCAGTGTCAGTTGGAGTTTTCTGTGATCTCTGTCTGCTGCAAAGATAGCTTCACTTAATGAATGATGAGAGCTACATCTGTCTGTGGGATGAGAATAATCGTTTATAGTGCAGTTAGGAATTATACCGGTCTAATAAAGTAGTGGGTTCTCCTTTAAGATATATGACCCATTAGCCACCTAGTTTTTGTCTAGGTTTCCAGTCTCAGACATGATTTCCCTCCTGTTAAGTCAGCCGTAAATCCAATCAAATGACCACTGCTGGTTACTGTCAAGTTAGAACATCACTATTACACCCGTAGGCATATCTTGCCATAATGCTCATCACTGTGATTTTTAGACATCACAGAGCTACCGGTTTGCATTCTCTCTTTGCCAGATTGAACATCATGTTCTGGTACTGTGGAAAACTGGTCTTTTGTAAGGACAGTCAGCTGATTTTTGGCAAACCAACAATACACAGTCAAGAAAAGACAGCATCACCAACAAATGCTGCTGATCAACTTACATGGCTAAATGTAGAAGAAAAAACTCAATCTTTATCTCTCACCTTGCATAAAACTCAACTTCATATGGATCAAGGATCTCAAGTTAAGACATGATAACCTCAGGATGATGGAGGAGAAAAATTAGGGAATACACTTGAACTCACTTGAAAGGACTTTCTGGACAGAACCTTAATAGTACCAGCATTAAGACAAATAATTATTAAAGACTGCATCATGAATCTAAATGTTTTCTCTACAGCAAAGAACACCATCACTTCAGCAAAGACACAGCATATAAAATGAGAAAAAGTCCTTATCAGCTATATCTCTGATAGAGGCTTATCATGTAGAACATGTAAAAGAAACTCAAAAAAAAAAAAAAAAACAAAAAAACAAGAAAAAAACCCTACACATCAAGAAAACAAACAACCCAACTTTTTTTTTTTTTTTTTTTTTGGATGTGAGATAAGACCATCCTCTGCTACATATGTATTTGCAGATGTGGAGCCATCCAGGTATACTCTTTAGTTGGTGACAAACAATCCAATTTAAACTTATAGAATTAAATGGAGGTTCTTAAATTATATAAAGGCAGTGTACAGTAATCATACATGAAATTTTCAAATTAACATGAAAACATTTTTAAGAAGAAAACATGGTGAAATACAAACAGCTGAGAAATGTTTAAAAATATTTAGCATCTCTAGCCATCAGAGAAATGCAAATTAAGACTAATTTCAGAGTTCATCTTACCCCAATCAGAATGTCTAATACCAGTAAAGTCAAATGAGAACAAATATTAATATTGATGTAAGAAGAGAGGAAACTTATTCACGGCTTGTGGTGGTACAAACTGATAAAAACGGAGGGGGGGAGGGAAGTGTCAAGGAGAGAAAGCAAGAAGGTTTAAGTAACATTAGAGACACTACAGATCTTGTGAAAGATCGCATGGAAACTTATTACAATAAAAGCTTCTTAAATACTCACATGGGCATATACACACACACGCGCGCGCGCACACACACACACACACACACATACACACAGAAAGGGGCAATTAAAATGAAGTGACTTTATTAAAGGGCGATATGGGCCTATGTACAGGAGGCTTTCCAAAGAGATCTCTGGCCAGGCCGGGTACGAGGGTTCAGATAAAGGGTTGAGAGTGCTGGTGCCACCTCAATTTCTCCAAGACACTGTACCTGTCTCCCTGCACTGAGTTGGGCCAGGGTGAAAAGAGAGGCTGACTAGCCAAAGAGAACTGCAGGGAGGTTCTGATGGCATTTAGAGCAATCAGATCTCTTCCCCAATAGCAGTGTTACAGCTCTTATGACAGAAGCTTTCAGAGATGGAATAGTTCTCCCATGACTTTATTCCTTCTGGATAGGATCCTTTTGGGATGGGTCAGGGTCTGACAGCAGGTACTTCCCATTGGCTTGGTCTGAGAGCTTTGGGATGCCTTATCTGCATGTGAGAGGGCTTGGGATGCTGCTCCTATGTGACTGATGGCCACAGACCTCTCTACAGAGGGGCTGGGGGGGGGGGGGGCAGTAGCTATGTGACAGAAGCCAGGAGCCCAGGAGCAAGGCAAAATGCCTACCATTCCTGAAAGGTCACTGGGGTTTCCAACCTGTGCTTGACCAAGGACCAGGCTGCCTCTCTCACAGCCACCGCCCCACAAGATGACAGTGTACCTACTAGATACCAAGGCTAATAAATGAAAAGATTGGTGCCTGGAATGGGTGCCAGGAATGCTTCTTTTGAAGACATTGACCAATGACTTCACATAATACCTCCTACATTCCAGTCTTTTCCAATTGTTCGTGGTTTCCCTTCAAAACTTAATGCTGAATCCCTGTTGCTGGAGGCATCATATGCTTGAGTCACAGACCATGAAATTATTTTGCAAATGCAAGAGCTGTTTCTTTTTAAATTATATTTGCTACCTTTTACCATGAATTGTGAATGTAATCATTATTGATATATCATATACATTCCATTCTAGAACATGGCTTCTGAGTTACAAACTGTATTTCTTTTTTTATGTGAATTTATTATTAGATATTTTCTTCATTTACATTTCAAATGCTATTCCCTTTCCTAGTTTCCTTTCTGAATGTCCCCTATACCTCCCCCCCTGCCCTGCTCCCCAACCCACCCACTCCTGCTTCCTAGCCCTGGCATTCCTCTGTACTGAGGCATATAATCTTCTCAAGACCAAGGGCCTCTTATCCCATTGATGGCTGACTAGGCCATCCTCTGCTATATATGCAACTAGAGACACAAACTGTGGGGTGTACTGGTTAGTTCATATTGTTGTTCCTCCTATAGGATTGCAGACCCCTTTAGCTTCTTGGGTACTTTCTCTAGCTCCTTCATTGGTGACCCTGTGTTCCATTCAATAGATGACTGTGAGCATCCACTTCTGTATGTGCCAGGCACAAGAGATACCTATATCAGGATCCTGTCAGCAGAATCTTGCAGGCATATGCAATAGTATCTGGATTTGGTGGTTGTTTATGGGATGGATCCTCTGATGGGGCAATCTCTGGATGGTCCTTCCTTCGATCTCAGCTCAGAACTGTGTCTCTGTAACTCCTTCCATGGGTATTTTGTTCCCCATTCTAAGAAGGAATGAAGACTCCACACTTTGGTCTTCCTTCTTCATGAGTTTCACACCTAAAAGCTCTAGAACAAAAGGAAGCAAATTCACCCAAGAGGAATAGACTGCAGGAAATAATCAAACTCAGGACTGAAATCAACCAAGTGGAAACAAACAAACAAAAAACTCTACAAAGAATCAACCAAACCAGGAGCTGGTTTTTTGAGAAAATCAACAAGGTAGATAAACCCTTATCTAAACTAACTAGAGGGACCAGAAACAATATCCTAATTAACAAAATCAGAAATGAAAAGGGAGACATAACAACAGAACCTGAGGAAATCCAAAACATCATCACATTCTACTACAAAAGGCTATACTCAACAAAACTGGAAAACCTGGATGAAATGGACAAATTTCTAGACAAATACCAGGTACCAAAGTTAAATCAGGATCAGATTAACAATCTAAGCAGTCCCATATCAAAAACAAAAACAAAAACAAAACCACAAACAATACAACAACAAAAAAACCAAAACCAAAACAAAAACCTGGTATTTCTTTAGATCATGTTAAATCTCCAAAATTTAGAGGAATGCCTAACAGGGAAGAATTACCCAAAATATATTACTTTAATGGTAAAATTGAAAGGTGGTAAGCATATTTCTGTTGTCCTATACTGTCCATTTCTAGATTAAGATCATATCCCTCCTCCCTCAATTACTACTTGACTACAATGTATTCTTTTTTATTTATTTTTATTAGATATCTTCTTTATATACATTTCAAATTCTATCCCAAAAGTACCCTAGACCCTCCCTCCACCCTGCTCCCCTACCCACCCACTTCCACTTCTTGGCCCTGACATTCCCCTGTACTGGGGCATATAAAGTTTGCAATACCAAGGGGCCTCTCTTCCCAGTGATGGCCGACTAGGCTATCTTCTGCTACATATGCAGCTACAGATACGAGCATATACCCAGAAGAAGTTCGAACTGGTAATAAGAACACATGCTCCACTATGTTCATAGTAGCCTTATTTATAATAGCCAGAAGCTGGAAAGAACCCAGATGTCCCTCAACAGAAGAATGGATACAGAAAATGTGGTACATCTACACAATGGAGTACTACTCAGCTATTAAAAACAATAGATTCATGAAATTCTTGAACAAATGGATGTATCTGGAGGATATCATGCTTAGTGAGGTAACTCAATCACAAAAGAAGTCATTATATATGCACTCACTGATAAGTGGACATTAGCCAAGAAACTTAGACTACCCAAGATACAATTCGCAAAACACAAGAAAATCGAGAAGAGGGAAGACTAATGGGTGGATACTTCATTCCTCCTTAGAGTAGGGAACAAAATACCTATGAAAGGAGTTACAGAGACAAAGTTTGGAGCTAAGACGAAAGGATGGACTATCCAGAGACTATTCCACCTGGGGATCCATCCCATAATCAGCCACCAAACCCAGACACTATTGCATATACCAGAAAGATTTTGCTGAAGGGACCCTGTTATAGCTGTCTTGTATGAGGCTATGCCAGTGCCTGGCAAATACAGAAGTGGATGCTCACAGTCATCTATAAGATGGAACACAGGGCCCCCAATGGAGAAGCTAGAGAAAACACCCAAGGAGCTGAAGGGGTCTGCAACCCTATAGTTGGACTACAATATATTCTTGATAGAATTTATCCTTGCACTTAATCTGGCATCTAGGCCCCAGCCAAGCAGAAGCTCTGGAGTACTGTCCTGGATCTGCCAGCTGTTTTACTCCTTCCATGAGCTACATGACTGACAAGTGGGAGAACTGATCACTCACTCCAATTGGAGGAGAGCTACAGCAGATTTCAAATCACTATTAAGAATGATATGCAAAGAGAGGCCCATTGGTCATGCAAACTTTATATGCCCCAGTACAGGGGAATGCCAGGGCCAAAAAGTGGGAGTGGGTGGGTAGGGGAGTGGGGGGGGGAGGGTATGGGGGACTTTTGTGATAGCATTGGAAATGTAAATGAGGAAAATACCTAATAAAATATTAAAAAAAAAAGAAACTGGAAAGGACTTTTTTTGAGGAAAAAAAGAAGAAAGATATGCATATAAGTGTGTGTGCATTTGTGCATGTGTGCATAAGGCAGAAAACCTAATGATGAGCTTGCTAATACTAAGGCTTGTGTCAAAGCCAAGTTACTTAATTTCTAGATTTTAAAAATTAAAGCTAAACGTCCACTCTCACTTTTCGTCAATAATCCTGGTATTTATTCCCAGTCCTCTATTATCTCTCCCACAAGTTTTCTAGGCTAAAAGATATTTAGCAATCTATTTTGCAATTCCCTAAGCTCCTTGAGAACTTGACCTCTCTTAAAGGGCAGATAATTACCAACAGAATCACTAAAACCGTAATACTCACTTATCAGTGTTTGCTTCGTGTTTCTTCAGTATGAAGAAATTTTTACTCAATAGGAAACTGAAGCAAGAGAAAAGAACAATTCATTTTTCTTTCTATTGTTCTTTATGATTATATGGTGTGAATATACCCAGAGCCCACAGGGTGACTTTGTGTCTGCAATTACTTTTTAAAGATATACCCCACAGGCATTCCACATGTGAAAATTCACTGTGCATTAGCTGAGATAATTCACACTATACAGATAAAATTTAACATATTGAAAATATAGAGTAGAAATTAAAATAAAGGCTCACTAACAAGAAAATGATTGTATGTATAACAGTTCATTATTTGATATAGTCCTAGTCTGATTTTTATGCAATAAGTATGTGTATAAAATTTTCAGTAAAATCTGGGTACAGGGAAATCAGTATACCACAAACACTGGTTTTGTAGCTAAAGACTACTCTTTGCTTCATTATTTGGGTTGTTTCTCTAAATGTGCAGTGATGCTCAAGGAGCCAAGCAGAAGGCTTATTGTATTCTATGCATCTTCAGAACAGGCACAACTGAGCATAAGAGGGAATGAATAAAAAATGCAATACTCCTGTGGGTCTGGAGATAAGTGAATCTTAAGTCTTCCCCCTAGTCCCCCTGGGAAGAGATGGCTGCTGTCTGTAATTACCTCTGTGGGTGCTGGCTAGCACAGATGGCCTCTGCCTCCTTATTCTCTACCCACTTTCAGTGAACAGCATCCCTTATCTGGATGTGCTTGCTTAGAAAACACCTTATTTGATAAACAATTGTTATCTCATGTGTATGTCCTGACTCTAAGAGTAATAGATCTGAGGCAATGCCTACTATTTCCTATCAGAGGCATGTCTTGTCTTACTTGAATCAGATAATTAGTCATTTGGCACTGATGCTTGGTAGCTAGCAAAGATGCATCTGGGATCTTCCCAACATCTAAGACATCTAATGAGCTCTTGTTCCTTATCGAATCTCCAAAGTCATCCTGGCTTGGTTTCATTTTTTTTCCTTTGCTCGTGTGTGAGACTAAAGGACCATTCCCAGGCCTTTGTCTCCTGAAAATACCTTAGAATCAGTGAACAAATTTTTGCTTTGAATTATACTACAGGACATAAAACAAGAGAAGGAAAGATCTGTTCCTTCTTTTCTTGGTTCATTACATGCTATGCTTTAACTTATGCCTCTGGTTCTAGAATTTGGCGCTGGTTCTCACAGTGTTAAGCATCTGGGCTTTTAGGCTTTGCAGATTGCTATATACTTAAGGAAGGTCAGCACTTTCTTAAAATTTTCCAAAGAAAACAGTCTTTGTTGCCATAACCTTCTTATATAACCCAGTTCACAGAGCCTGGAAGCATTTTGTAAATGTATTGAAACAGAAAAGAAAAAATAAATAAAAAAAAATTAAAACTGCCCTTAGGGACCACCCAAGGGACAGGGATAAATTGGTTCCCTCCATTAAGTGATCTTTAAGCATCAAATTTTAGTAGAAATGCTGGGGAGTAAATGATCACTTTTAAAAGGGGGTTGCCTGAGGTCTGAGAGTGCAAGTTGGCCTATACTTAATGACTGCAAGGTCATTGCATGAAATCAGTAAGAGGAAGCAGAATCAAGTGGGCACCTCATTCCCATTCTCTGCTCTGATGGCTTGTGATGTCAGCAAACCTTCCAAATGGAATTGTTGTTGTAAAAATACCACATCATGTGTTAATGGCCTGAGGAATCAAAGGATTTACTCCAATAGAAAGTCATGACTCTGTAATCTGAAAGACCTTTCCAATTATTCAATCACTAAGATCTCAAAATTCTTTTTATTAAAAAAAAAAAATTCATTCACTGAGGTGCTTTAAAGGCCAGAAAATTTTATGGCTTTTCTGCAAAGAAGTCATGTTAGATGCAGAGACCTTTCCACTATACACAGTAATAATGGAGGAAATTGAGAGTGAAGATTTTTCTGAATGGTGGGTAATCCCCAAATCCTCTCTATTGACCTTAGAAGGTATAATATTACTTGTTGATGATATGTTCTTGTTGTTGTTGTTGCTTTTGTCCTGATACACTGAATGGCTCACTAACAAAATTGATCCAGGTACTCAAGTAACCAGGTAGTAAGAGATAAGAACTACAAACAGGAGTTGATATATAGGTGTAATTAGTTAAAGGAAAATACAATACATGCACACAATCAAAATCTCTGTGTGGACAAAAATAGCTATTTTCATATTTTTATAAACCATATTAATAATAGGGCTATAATCTATTTCATGTTAAAAGCAAATAAAACTGAAATAAAGTCAATCATTGTAAAATTTAATGCTAAAATTTAAAAAATTCTTTAAACATATAAAAGCATATACTTCTATTCATGGAAATTTAGTGGAGGTTATTAAGTAGGAGATTCCTATTGTAATTTTCATGTAAAGTGAGCAAAAATTAAGTAACAAGACACTATAGTGAAGAAGAATTAAAATACACATTCTGGCTTTTTCCAAACATACATATTCATTCCTATTTTCAAGAGTAAACATTGTTATCTTGGTCATGTTTTAAACAATTAGCACATAATTTCATCATTTTTTAAAAAATAAATAAAGCAACAAACATGCTCTAAATATTTTCTATGTATACCTAACAACTAGATCAAAGGTCAAGAACAAGACCTCTCATTTGTCTTTTTTTTTTTCTTCTATTCGTCTTTCAAGTTATTCATCCATTCACTTTCTCTATATAAGCCACATACGTAAGGAGGTAAAGGATACTGGGTTTGTATACAGAACAAATTATCTTTGAGAATTCAGCCTACCTAGTAGCAGAAGATTTACATAATAACAGCTAAACTGTTCTGATAAGTAACATGGAAGTCTCATATATATTGTGTACAACAGTCTGAGGAGAGATGTTTTTGCCATCTGTCTCCATTCTGTCGCTAAGATATGCACTTACTATAACCCTTTTCCACTCTCCAATTTAGGATTAAAACATTCTGCTACTAAAGACACGAAAGTAGGTAATTTAAGAAGATCATAAATGTAGCTGCTAATAGACATGGAAGCTGGGAAAGCCAAGAACAAAAACTCTGGAAGGTTTCTATTCAGTCAGAATGTCCTCTGTTTCCAAGATAGCACATCGTGCCACATCCATGCAAGCTTCAATAGCAATGTCCAGCAAGAGTCCTCACTGAGATAGTTTTTAGAAATAGTAGTCCATCCATGAGACACAGCACCCAGAACATACCACTTAGATGCCTAATCGGAAGTTCAACTTTCAAACTATGGATGCTAGAGAGACATTTAAATTCAAGCAGCAACTCTAAATAAGGTGGGGATGCTATTTGGTGGGCTATGTCCCAACTAGGGCAGCAGGGGATGTATTTTAAATCTAATTGCAAAGACCATTGTAATGTGAAGGAAGCAGGAACAGTCAGACATTAAAAAAATGTCTCACTTAGGTAAGGAATATAGCATTTTTATATAGACATAAAGAAAAGCAACCAAGTCTGTATTGCAGAATGAATAACACCCCCTCTTCTTTCAGGTTTACAGCCTTATAACACTCAGAAGTTACATTTGCTCCCGAATTGGTCAGGTTACTTCATGGTTGATTGAACGTTCACATTATACACTATAATTGTCTTAAAACTGGCACTGTAAATTCAACATTTTCAATAATTCAGCAAGTACAATTGTTGAACCTACTCTTATAGTCGTTCTTGAATTCACTAATCAAGATATGTTTAAATTAGAATATGCTATAATCATTTTATAACATAGCTACAGAGCTGGTATTGAGAATCTCCAGCCCCTCAATCACGTCACTCCTAACTCTCCTGTTAAATCATTTGGCACACACTCTATGATTCAGCTGTGGCGGACATGGCTTGGTATTCACACTGTATCCTAAACCTGAGAATAAAATTCTCGGCTAGGCAATGATTTCGAACTTATTAAATTTCACTGAGGAAGGAAAACAGACTAGTTAAGCTATTGGTGTGCTGTAAGCCTTACAGACTAAACTTCTTTGTAAAAAGAAAAAAATTCAAACAAGAGTTAATAAAAAGTTATTCTGTTATTTTCTAGTGTGTAGCATTGACTTGTCTTTTCCAGGTATTAGATGCTGAGAACCTTCTTCATGCTTCTAACCATCCTTCACACAATGCAAGATCAAAGACATTCCTAGGGGAAACTAGACAATCAGGTTGGCAAGGCAAGAATGTCCATGTGCTGTCATCATTGCTCATGGGATTGCAGTGCAGTATAATTTTGTAAGCAAGGACAGATCAAAAAAGATGACAGCAATCCCCTTTAACCAGGTTTCAAAAACTGATCCAAACAATGTTAGATTTTTTTTTTTTATCTTCCATGACAAATCAGGTGTCAAGGCGAATTTGGTTACCACTTCCACGGAATAAACTTCTCAATTGGATGACAACAGAATGATATGCCCAAGCTGCTCTAATTGAACAATGTGGAAATAAAGGGCTTTAATCTCTCTGATTTCCCTCAACAGTCCTTCTGTTCATTTCAGCATTGGGGAAAGGTGGAGGAACGCTGTGAGTCCTTTGGAGAACAAATAATGAGCCCCTTATTAGAGGCTAGGGGTTTCACGTCTTTATGCTTGCTCCAGCGTCAGGTGAGCCAATGTCTCATGTGTTTTCTTTCATTGCTGTAAAACTTTGATGCTTACAGAGAATGTCACCATCAAACAAGAAGATTACCACGGGTGACAGACTGCTGGCGATGGAACTTGATCTCTGCTGGGTAAGGATGCTTATTGGAGAGGGGGATATGTTTTGTTTTTTCAGACTTTACAGCAGTTATCTTATAATCTTTAAGCATCCAACATCCACAAATACAAAAGTTTACAAATTTAACTTCAGTTGAATACGTGAAAATGTTTGGTGGAGTGGTTACATATTAGCTTCAGAATGAAAGCATAAAATACATTAGTCTGAATTCCATTTCTTTTTTTATAATTTTATAATTATAACTTTCCATCATTTTATGTGCAATTACTATATTAATAGAATCCATTGTGCCTGGTACTTTATGCAGAATTCTATCATCATCTACATCTTACAAGTGATTGACAATGAGTTACTTATTATAAAAATAGACATCAATATAAATAGATTTAGTTCAGTTTACATTTATTAATAGTTTACTGTTCAATAGTAATCTTTTTTTTTTAAACAACTATGTATTTAATTTTCTTTTTCTTTTATATTTAATAAACTTTTTTTTTTGCATTTTTTTATTACATATTTTCCTCAATTACATTTCCAATGCTATCCCAAAAGTCCCCCATACCGCCCCCACTTCCCTACCCTCCCATTCCCATTCTTTTGGCCCTGGCATTCCCCTATATTGGGGCATATAAAGTTTGCAAGTCCAATGGGCCTCTCTTTCCAGTGATGGCCGACTAGGCCATCTTTCGATACATATGCAGCTAGAGACAAGAGCTCCGGGGTACTGGTTAGTTCATCTTGTTGTTCCAACTATAGGGTTGCAGATCCCTTTAGCTCCTTGGGTACTTTCTCTAGCTTCTCCATTGGGAGCCCTGTGATACATCCAATAGCTGACTGTGAGCATCCACTCCTGTGTTTGCTAGGCCCCTGCATACTCTCACAAGAGACAGCTATCTTTGGGTCCTTTCAGCAAAATCTTGCTAGTGTATGCAATGGTGTCAGCGTTTAGAAGCTGATTATGGGATGGATCCCTGGATACGGCAGTCTCTAGATGGTCCATCCTTTCATCACAGCTCCGAACTTTGTCTCTGTAACTCCTTCCCTGGGTGTTTTGTTCCCTATTCTAAGAAGGGGCACAGGGTCCACATTTTGGTCTTCATTCTTCTTGAGTTTCATGCGTTTAGCAAATTGTATCTTATATCTTGGGTATCCTAAGTTTTGGGCTAATATCCACTTATCAGTGAATACATATTGTGTGAGTTCCTTTGTGATTGTGTTACCTCACTCAAGATGATGCCCTCCAGGTCCATCCATTTGGCTAGGAATTTCATAAATTCATTCTTTTTAATAGCTGAGTAGTACTCCATTGTGTAAATGTACCATAATTTCTGTATCCATTCCTCTGTTGAGGGACATCTGGGTTCTTTCCAGCTTCTGGCTATTATGAATAGGGCTGCTATGAACATAGTGGAGCATGTGTCCTTCTTACCGGTTGGGACATCTTCTGGATATATGCCCAGAAGAGGTATTGCTGGATCCTCCGGTAGTACTATGTCCAATTTTCTGAGGAACCGCCAGACTGATTTCCAGAGTGGTTGTACAAGCTTGCAATCCCACCAACAATGGAGGAGTGTTCCTCTTTCTCCACATCCCCGCCAGCATCTGCTGTCACCTGAATTTTTGATCTTAGCCATTCTGACTGGTGTGAGGTGGAATCTCAGGGTTGTTTTGATTTGCATTTCCCTGATGATTAAGGATGTTGAACATTTTTTCAGGTGCTTCTCTGCCATTTGGTATTCTTCAGGTGAGAATTCTTTGTTCAATTTTGAGCCCCATTTTTTAATGGGGTTATTTGACTTTCTGTAGTCCACCTTCTTGAGTTCCTTATGTATATTGGATATTAGACCCTTATCTGATTTAGGATAGGTAAAGATCCTTTCCCAATCTGTTGGTGGTTTTTTTGTCTTATTGATGGTGTCTTTTGCCTTGCAGAAGCTTTGCAGTTTCATGAGGTCCCACTTGTCAATTCTCGATCTTACAGCACAAGCCATTGCTGTTCTATTCAAGAATTTTTCCCCTGTGCCCATATCTTCAAGGCTTTTCCCCACTTTCTCCTCTATAAGTTTCAGTGTCTCTGGTTTTATGTGAAGTTCCTTGATCCACTTAGACTTGACCTTAGTACAAGGAGATAGGAATGGATCGATTCGCATTCTTCTACATGATAACAACCAGTTGTGCCAGCACCATTTGTTGAAAATGCTGTCTTTCTTCCACTGGATGTTTTTAGCTCCCTTGTCGAAGATCAAGTGACCGTAGGTGTTTGGGTTCATTTCTGGGTCTTCAATTCTATTCCATTGGTCTATTTGTCTGTCACTATACCAGTACCATGCAGTTTTTATCACAATTGCTCTGTAGTAAAGCTTTAGGTCTGGCATGGTGATTCCACCAGAGGTTCTTTTATCCTTGAGAAGAGTTTTTGCTATCCTAGGTTTTTTGTTATTCCAGATGAATTTGCAGATTGCACTTTCTAATTCGTTGAAGAATTGAGTTGGAATTTTGATGGGGATTGCATTGAATCTGTAGATTGCTTTTGGCAAGATAGCCATTTTTAAAATGTTGATCCTGCCAATCCATGAGCATGGAAGATCTTTCCATCTTCTGAGATCTTCTAGAATTTCTTTCTTCAGAGACTTGAAGTTCTTATTATACAGATATTTCACTTCCTTAGTTAGAGTCACGCCAAGATATTTTATATTATTTGTGACTATTGAGAAGGGTGTTGTTTCCCTAATTTCTTTCTCAGCCTGTTTATTCTTTGTGTAGAGAAAGGCCATTGATTTGTTTGAGTTAATTTTATATCCAGCTACTTCACCGAAGCTGTTTATCAGGTTTAGGAGTTCTCTGGTGGAATTTTTAGGGTCACTTAGATATACTATCATATCATCTGCAAAAAGTGATATTTCGACTTCATCTTTTCCAATTTGTATCCCTTTGATCTCCTTTTGTTGTCGAATTGCTCTGGCTAGGACTTCAAGTACTATGTTGAATAGGTATGGAGAAAGTGGACAGCCTTGTCTAGTCCCTGATTTTAGAGGGATTGCTTCAAGCTTCTCACCATTTACTTTGATGTTGGCTACTGGTTTGCTGTATATTGCTTTTATCATGTTTAGGTATGGGCCTTGAATTCCTGATCTTTCCAAGACTTTTATCATGAATGGGTGTTGGATCTTGTCAAATGCTTTTTCTGCATCTAACGAGATGACCATGTGGTTTTTGTCTTTCAGTTTGTTTATATACTGGATTACGTTGATGGATTTCCGTATATTGAACCATCCCTGCATCCCTGGGATGAAACCTACTTGGTCAGGATGGATGATTGTTTTGATGTGTTCTTGGATTCTGTTAGCAAGAACTTTATTGAGTATTTTTGCATCAATATTCATAAGGGATATTGGTCTGAAGTTTTCTATCTTTGTTGGGTCTTTTTGTGGTTTAGGTATCAGAGTAATTGTGGCTTCATAGAATGAGTTGGGTAGAGTACCTTCTGTTTCTATTTTGTGGAATAGTTTGTGAAGAACTGGGATTAGATCTTCTTTGAAGGTCTGATAGAACTCTGCACTAAACCCATCTGGTCCTGGGCTTTTTTTGGTTGGGAGACTATTAATGACTGCTTCTATTTCTTTGGGGGATATAGGGTTGTTTAGATCATTAACCTGATCTTGGTTCAACTTTGGTACCTGGTATCTGTCTAGGAACTTCTCCATTTCATCCAGGTTCTCCAGTTTTGTTGAGTATAGCCTTTGGTAGAAGGATCTGATGGTGTTTTGGATGTCTTCAGGATCTGTTGTTATGTCTCCTTTTTCATTTCTGATTTTGTTAATTAGAATACTTTCCCTGTGCCCTCTAGTTAGTCTGGCTAAGGGTTTATCTATCTTGTTGATTTTCTCAAAGAACCAGCTCCTTGATTGGTTGATTCTTTGAATAGTTCTTCTTGTTTCACTTGATTGATTTCGCCCCTGAGTTTGATTATTTCCTGCCGTCTACTCCTCTTGGGTGAATTTGCTTCCTTTTGTTCTAGTGCTTTTAGGTGTGTTGTCAAGCTGCTAAAGTGTGCTCTTTCTAGTTTCTTTTTGGAGGCACTCAGAGCTATGAGTTTTCTTCTTAGAAATGCTTTCATTGCGTCCCATAAGTTTGGGTATGTTGTGGCTTCATTTTCATTGAACTCTAAAAAGTCCTTGATTTCTTTCTTTATTCCTTCCCTGACCAAGGTATCATTGAGAAGAGTGTTGTTCAGTTTCCACGTGAATGTTGGCTTTCTATTATTTAGTTTGTTATTGATGATCAGCCTTAGTCCATGGTGATCTGATAGGATGCATGGGACAATTTCAATGTTTTTGTATCTGTTGAGTCCTGTTTTGTGCCCAATTACGTGGTCAATTTTGGAGAAGGTACCATGAGGTGCTGAGAAGAAGGTGTATCCTTTTGTTTTAGGGTAAAATGTTCTGTAGATATCTGCCAGATCCATTTGATCCATAACTTCTGTTAGTTTCACTGTGTCCCTGTTTAGTTTCTGTTTCCATGATCTGTCCATTGGTGAAAATGGTGTGTTGAAGTCTCCCACTATTATTGTATGAGGTGCAATGTGTGCTTTGATATTTACTAAAGTTTCTTTAATGAATGAGGCTGCCTTTGTATTTGGAGCATAGATATTCAGGATTGATAGTTCCTCTTGGAGGATTTTACCTTTGATGAGTATGAAGTGCCCCTCCCTGTCTTTTTTGATGACTTTGGGTTGGAAGTCAATCTTATCTGATATTAGAATGGCTACTCCAGCTTGTTTCTTCATACCATTTGCTTGGAAAATTGTTTTCCAGCCTTTCATTCTGAGGTAGTGTCTATCTTTTTCTCTGAGATGAGTTTCTTGTAAGCAGCAAAATGTTGGGTCTTGTTTGTGTAGCCAGTTTGTTAGTCTATGTCTTTTTATCGGGGAGTTGAGTCCATTGATATTAAGAGATATTAAGGAAAAGTAATTGTTGTTTCCTGTTATTTTTGTTGTTAAAGTTGGCATTCTGTTCTTGTGGCTGTCTTCTTTTAGGTTTGTTGAGGGATTACCTTCTTGTTGTTTCTTGGGCGTGGTTCCTGTCCTTGTATTGGTTTTTTTCTGTTATTATCCTTTGAAGGGCTGGATTCGTGGAGAGATAATGTGTGAATTTGGTTTTGTCGTGGAATACTTTGGTTTCTCCATCTATGTTAATTGAGAGTTTGGCTGGGTATAGTAGCCTGGGCTGGAATTTGTGTTCTTTTAGTGTCTGTATAACATCTGTCCAGGATCTTCTGGCTTTCATAGTCTCTGGTGAAAAATCTGGTGTAATTCTGATAGGCTTGCCTTTATATGTTACTTGGCCTTTTTCTCTTACTGCTTTTAGTATTCTATCTTTATTTAGTGCATTTGTTGTTCTGATTATTATGTGTCGGGAGGTATTTCTTTTCTGGTCCAGCCTATTTGGAGTTCTGTAGGCTTCTTGTATGTTCATGGGCATCTCTTTCTTTAGATTTGGGAAGTTTTCTTCTATAATTTTGTTGAAGATGTTTGCTGGTCCTTTGAGTTGAAAATCTTCATTCTCATCCACTCCTATTATCCGTAGGTTTGGTCTTCTCATTGTGTCCTGTATTTCCTGGATGTTTTGAGTTAGGATCTTTTTGCATTTTCCATTTTCCTTGATTGTTGTGCCGATGTTCTGTATGGAATCTTCTGCACCTGAGATTCTCTCTTCCATCTCTTGTATTCTGTTGCTGATGCTTGCATCTATGGTTCCAGATTTCTTTCCTAGGGTTTCTATCTCCAGTGTTGCCTCATTTTGGGTTTTCTTTATTGTGTCTACTTCCCTTTTTAGGTCTAGTATGGTTTTGTTCATTTCCATCATCTGATTGGATGTGTTTTCCTGTTTCTCTTTAAGGACTTCTACCAGTTTGGTTGTGTTTTCCTGTTTTTCTTTAAGGACTTGTAACTCTTTAGCCATGTTCTCCTGTAGTTCTTTAAAGTCCTTCTTGATGTCCTCTACCATCATCATGAGATATGCTTTTAAATCCAGGTCTAGTTTTTCAGGTGTGTTGGGGTGCCCTGGACTGGGCGAAGTGGGAGTGCTGGGTCCTGATGATGGTGAGTGGTCTTGGTTTCTGTTAGTAAGATTCTTACCTTTACCTCTCGCCATCTGGTAGTCTCTGGAGTTGTTATAGTTGTCTCTGTTCAGAGGTTGTTCTTCTGGTGATTCTGAGTATCGTCTGTCAGCTGACCTGGGAGACAGGCTCTCTCCTCTGAGTTTCAGTGGTCAGAGACTCCCTGCTGAAAAGCTTTCCTCTTAAAGGGAAGGTGTACAGATATCTGGCGTTTGGACCTCCTCCTGGCCGAAGAAGAAGGCGGAAAACAGGACCTTTCCCAGATGCTGTGTTGCTTTGGCAGGTCACAGAAGCTGTAGGCTTCTGTGGTGCACACTCTCAGCTGTGCAGACTAAGTTCCTAAGTTCAGTGGAGTCCTGGATCCAAGATGTGCTCCCTGCTCCTGAGGCAGAGGGCTCCTGTGCAGGGCAGACCACTGTCTTCCAGCTAGGAGGGTGCCGGATGTCTGTGGCCCCAAAAGGGTGCTGCCTCAGCAGCTCTGTGGCTCCCGCCTGTCCCAGAAGCTGTCTGCCTCTGTGGTCCTCAGTCTTACCTGTACAGACTAAGTTCGGCGGAGTCCCGGAGCCAAGATGGCGCTCCCTGCAGGGCAGGTCACTGTCCTCCGGCTGGGAGGGTGCCGGAAGTCTGCGGCCCCAAAAGGGTGCTGCCTCAGAGGCTCTGTGGCTCCCGCCTGTCCCAGAAGCTGTCTGCCTCTGTGGTCCTCACTCTGACCTGTACAGACTAAGTTCGGTGGAGTCCCGGAGCCAAGATGGCGCTCCCTGCAGGGCAGGTCACTGTCCTCCGGCTGGGAGGGTGCCGGAAGTCTGCGGCCCCAAAAGGGTGCTGCCTCAGTGGCTCTGTGGCTCCCGCCTGTCCCAGAAGCTGTCTGCCTCTGTGGTCCTCACTCTGACCTGTACAGACTAAGTTCGGTGGAGTCCCGGAGCCAAGATGGCGCTCCCTGCAGGGCAGGTCACTGTCCTCCAGCTGGGAGGGTGCTGGAAGTCTGCGGCCCCAAAAGGGTGCTGCCTCAGCGGCTCTGTGGCTCCCGCCTGTCCCAGAAGCTGTCTGCCTCTGTGGTCCTCACTCTGACCTGTACAGACTAAGTTCGGCGGAGTCCTGGAGCCAAGATGGCGCTCCCTGCAGGGCAGGTCACTGTCCTCCGGCTGGGAGGGTGCCAGATGTCTGCGGCCCCAAAAGGGTGCTGCCTCAGCGGCTCTGTGGCTCCCGCCTGTCCCAGAAGCTGTCTGCCTCTGTGGTCCTCACTCTGACCTGTACAGACTAAGTTCGGCGGAGTCCCGGAGCCAAGATGGCGCTCCCTGCAGGGCAGGTCACTGTCCTCCGGCTGGGAGGGTGCTGGATGTCTGCGGCCCCAAAAGGGTGCTGTCTCAGCGGCTCTGTGGCTCCCGCCTGTCCCAGAAGCTGTCTCAATAGTAATCTTCTAAATAGTCATCTTATCACCAAGGAAGTGGGGATGAAAACAATTCCTTAATTTTCCTGGCAATGATTATCATCAGAAGACCACTTGAATTCCTGTTCACCTGATAGACCTTCTGAAACTGACATACAATTATAAATACTTTCTGAATACTGAACAAGCCTCCAAGATAATGGCAAAAGATTTGTTAATATAGATAAAATTAAAACAATACAGGGTTTTTGAGAGAGAGGGAGAAGGGCCATAAAATTTGGTGGGTAGGGAGGAAGGAGCGAATGTCTAGGAGGAATTGGAAGAGGAAAAAGAATATGATAAAAATACTTTGTGTAGATTTTTTTAATTCATAAAAACAAAAAACAAAAAACAAACTAACAAAAAAAAGAACGGTTGTGGCACAAGCTGCCCCTGAAGTGATGTCTAAAAAGTAGGAAATGCTATTGCTCACCACAAGACTCTCATTTTGCATTTATAATATATCCAGATTTCTTACAATGATCTACAAAGTCTGTTTTCTTACTTCCACTCTCCTTTCTCCTGCTAGCCAATGATATGTAGTTTTCTCAATTTCTCCAGCACATTGATCATCAATTTGTTTTAGGTATGCCTTTTACCTCGATCTTCAAACAGGGAATACTAGGTTGACTGTTTTCACATTGATTTTTGCTTAATAAGAATTTCAGCCCCTGCACCGTTAATTGTCAGTGGGTAACTTCTTGTTTGTGTAGGTGGGGATGGTGGGGGTGCAGGTACTTTACTGTGTTTAGCACTTTCCCTGGACTCTATCCATGTGATGACAGTAGCACCTTTCCCATCCCATTCTTCCAAGTTGTAACAAGAAAAATGGTTCCTGACATTTTTAAGTGTCCCCAAGGGGATGCAATCGCTCCCACTATACACCCCCAACACACAACACTGAGATTTCTCAGAAAAAGGTAGCTACTGACTCAGTATTTATCACCTCATTATGTATCACACCAGTGTCTTTTAAAGGCACTTTGATGATCTAATATTTTTCTCCCTAATGAATTACAGATGCTTCTTGGCGTACAACCAGATGATATCCTGATAAGCCCACGGCAATGTGAAAATATTATAAGGGAAAAGTACAGAAGACACATAACCTCCTGCACATTGAGGCTAAAATAATTATACTCAGAGCATTTACAAACACCTTTAGTTAGGCAAAATAATCTAACACAAGGCATATTTAATAATCAATTGTCAAATATCTCCATATCGCATGTTCTGAAAGTGAAAACCAGGACAAATATATAGCTAAGCTTTTTACAAAAAAATAATACATATGTACTATATAAATATAACATATATAAATATAATGGTGTTGAGCATGATAGTGCACACCTTAAGTACAGAACTCAAGAAACAGAGTCAGTCATTGTGAGTTCAAGGCCATCTTAGTCTACAGAGAAAATTACAGCCAGCCAGGGATACATAGTGAGACAGTGCTCTCTTTTTTTGGAGAGAGAGAGAGAGAGAGAGAGAGAGAGAGAGAGAGAGAGAGAGAGAGAGAGAGAGAGAGATTGTAAGTTGAACCACCATCATAATTTCTGTCTGAAGTAATATTATAGTTATAATCCCTAACACTGTTGAATTTGAAAATCAGAATTCATTACTGGCCATACTAAGGTTGTGATAAATAAATTGGTTCAGCAAACAAGTGGGTGAAGAACTTGCACTATCTATTAAGTTCCAGTTTTATAAACTTTGCCTCTGATCATGTTATTGCATGTAAGTAGCATCATATTGTAAATATTGTTTTATGGCATTCTTTGGTTGTATGATGGTATGTACCCAATAATTTGACATTAGTTTCTGCATACCTGCAGTGTTTTATTAAATTTTTAAGTGGAGTTTGGCTTTAAAAATGTGTTCATTCTATTCAATTACTGAATACTTCCTTTATGGTGTTTTAATGCTACAAGATTACAGACCCTATAGTCTGTAGCAGATACTTGTCTGTGCAATGCATAAATAATATAGAAACAAATGGGCATGATAATACTTAAATAGAAATTAATTTACTAAAACAGTTAATTGGCTCACAGGATACAGCTTGGTTAATCCTCTTATGGAACTATTAAAAGTTCATTCAATAGAAGAGCAGAACCTCAAGGAACAACTTTTGTCAGATAATAAGAGAACAGAAATGTATTGGTTCTGTGACTACAATTATGAATATTAAGAAGACAAATGCTGGAAGACTATCAACAAGGTAAAACTGTCATAAGGTAGTTTAATTTATGAACTGTTTGTTTAATTATATATTACTTAGTTTCTGGACTAAACAATATCATTCAATGAAAACTCATGAATATTTGTATAGTTTTATAGAATTTGTTACTCTCAATCTCTGTAGCCCTTTGTGATCTGGATTGTCTATTGAATGACTTAAAAAAGCCATAAATGTGGATCTCACAAGCCTGGCATTTAATAGCATATCTTATATGTCTCCTACCTGCTTTTGTCCCCTACCTATTTACACTATTAAGCCTGACACATGATTTTTGAATATACATACATATATTTGGTTCTGGAATCACTTAAGCATCTTCAATTCTTATGCAGTTCTGATTTGTGATTGCCAAGTAAAGATAAAATGTGTATACTCCAGGAGAGAAAAGAAGGCATATGAAGATTTGTATAATAAATCTGAGAAAGTCCAGAAAAGGTTAAAACATATGAATATTCATGCATCATCTAGATTAGCAAAATATGTTTTTAAGTTAAATTGAGAAGACAAGATTGTTTAGCACCTCTCTAATGTGCACATGACATCCACTAAGGGAAGTATGTAAATGCTTATATGTGTTATCAACAGCACTACTGGCAACACCTCTTCCTCCAATGAATCTAAACTGAGCCTTACAACAGTGAACTGTAAACACCAGTGACTATTGTAAGCCAAATGTGGATAACTAAATTTGATGGGATAGACAATAAGATAATTATTAATATAGTAGTCATAGCACATGTGTGCATGTCATAATAAGTCACTGATCTAGCCTATGTAAACCTGACCTGATACAATCATGGGGGATTTTTATACAAATAAAGATATTTTAAAATAAAGTGGTTGACCTGCATGGGCTTTACTTAATCATGTACTTCTTTACATTTTGTACAAGTACGTGAAGATCAACTGAAGAGGCCTGAGTGGCTGTAAACATGTCCCTCTGAGAAAGAGCTGCAAATTCTTACAGGAAGCAGAAGGGCAGTGGTAACTGCAGTGGGAATGCTCACTTGAGAGGCAGTTGTTGAAACAGTCAGAACATCTGGAAATATGTAAGCTCTAAGGCTCTGAGACTGGCCAAAACTATTCTATCACTAACAGGTTTGGGATGTAGAAGTAGATGATTTCATCCAATGAAGAGTAAGAAACAAACGTGGGACATGTGAGAGCCATATTCCATGCCTTTTTCTTCATCACTCAGGTGCAGAACACTTGGGCTACTCTCTTCAACATCCATAGTAGTTCTGAAAATCTGGGAGACTACGAATAGATAAACCTCTCTTAGGAAAAAAATCAAGTACAATATCAAATAAACCCTTTCTGATCGCTTGTGGTCAGGTTTTATCACAGCACCAGAGAAGCAAACTTGAACAGTGTACATGAAAACAGCTTAATTCCCAACATATTTTATTCTCTTCTGTAAAGCTATGTTCAAAGAAAGACTATTGGGGTGGTTTGAATAACAATGCCCTTACATATTTGCATGTTTCGTTTCTAGTTGATAACTGTAAAGAAGGATTTAGGTGTGTGGTCTTTGAGGAAGTCTGTCCTTGGAGGAAGCATGTTGCTGAGACTGGACTTTAAAACTTCAAAAGTCCACACCAGGCCCAGTCCCTCTCTTTGCTTGTAGATCAGGATATAAAGCTCTCAGGTACTGCTCCAAAACCAAACCTCCCTGCATGCTGCCATGCTCCCCACCATGATGTTAACAGACTAACCCTCTGGGGCTTGGGGATTTAGCTCAGTGGTACAGAACTTGTGTAAGGCCCTGGGTTCAATCCTCAGCTCTGAAAACAAAAACAAAAACAAAAACAAAAACAAAACAGACTAACTCTCTGAAACTTTAAGCAAGCCTCCAACCAAATGGCTTCTTTTGAACCATCTCCTTGGTCATGGTGCCTTATCACAGCACTAAAATGGTGACCAAGACAACAACAGCAGGAAAAAAACAAAAACAAAAACAAAGCCTCTTACAGATGTTAATTTACAGGGCTGGATACTGGTCTTCCAAGTGACCCAAATTTGGTTGCCAGCACTTAGATCTGGCAGACCAAAACCATCCCCAGATTCAGGTGATTTCCAACTTCCTGTTCTGGCCTCAGAGGGCATGTACACATACCCACAAATAGGCACACCTATAAACACTTAAGAAAGTAAAGTTAATTTATGACAAATATATTAAAATGTACAAACAAAATAATTTATAACTTGATCAACACTTATACAAATGATCAAAATTTAAAACACGGCAAACAGTCTCCAAAGAAAATGTTCTTATATGTTTAAAGGGTGTTCCACTAAGAAAGATTTTGTTACACAATATAGAATAAAGACCTTTTAAAAGAAGGTCCGCATGAACGTTCATAAGGGAGATTGCTTTGAAGTTCTCTTTCTTTGTTGGATCCTTGTGTGGTTTAGGTATAAGCATAACTGTGGCTTCATAGAATGAATTGGGTAGTGCTCTTCTGTTTCTATTTTGTGGAATAGTTTGAAGAGTATTGGTATTAGGTCTTCTTTAAAGGTCTGTTGGAGTTCTCCAATAAACCCATCTGGTCCTGTTTTTTTTTGTTTTTTTGTTTTTTTGGTTGGGAGACTATTAATGACTGGTTCTAATTCTTTAGGGGTTGTGGGACTGTTTAGATGGTTTATCTGATCCTGTTTTAACTTTGGCACCTAGTATGTGTCTAGAAAATTGTCCATTTCATCCAGATTTTCCAATTTAGTTGAGTATAAACTTTTGTAGTAGGATCTAAAATCAAAGATATGAGTTGTGCTTTTGGTAAATGATGTTTTACTACATAGGAGTCCTCGATGAAGGCAGTTATCATTTACATCTCCTTTTCTTCCTTTACTTGGATCTATAATCTGCAAGATGATTTTTAATATTTTTTAAAAGTACATCTGGTTAACTAAGCCCTTAATCAATTCCCTTGTCTCATTCAACAAGAATTGAATGAAAATGCCATCTATTCAGAAACCACAAAGAAACAAATTTCTGCTATAATGAAAGTCATAATAAACTGGGTGCCAACTTTGGAGAGTTGGTTTCGTATACCTCCGTTCTGTGATGTCACTCCAGTTAGACTAAGCAGTAAAATACAGTTGATACGCTAGCAAGCAACAAGGTATCACCAACAGAAAACTATTATTAAATTAGTATCTGGTTAGGTTAAGTATGAGAGACCAATGACATAACCTAGTCTAAGGCCTCTGAGTCCTCTGGAGGTGGACTGTTCAAAAACTGAGTAGACTGGGGCATAATTCCCATGCCAGCAGTAAGGCAAATCCAGGAACAAAGAATACAGCTTGCTTATCCAGGTGCCTTCTGTTTGCATTTGCACTCCAGGACTGCAGCCTATCTGTCTGTGTCATTCACATTCAAGGCAACCAATCATTCCTCAGTTTACTGGTACCATAATGTGAATTCAGTCTGAAGAATCCTAGGTAATACTCAAATAAATCAGGTTGAAATTCAATAGTGCTCATTATAATGCTCATTTTAAATATAAAATGTGCCAAAGTGTTAAACCAGAAATACCTGTGAATATCCATATATGTGTAGAAAAATGCATAATATTATGAGTATATAAGAGAATCAAGAAAATTAAGTTAAAAGTGGGGCTGAAGAAATGGCTTAGTGTCTATACTGTCTTGTAGAGGACATTGGTTTGGTTTTCAGCATCTACATGGAGGTTCATAACAAACTGTAGCTCCGGTTTCAGAGGATCACATGCTTGCTTCTAATCTTTGTGGGCACCAGAAAATGCATGTGGTGCACATATAAAACAGTCATTCATATATAAATATACATATAATTTTGAAACAAAAAATCAGACATGATACTATAAGCTTAGAAAAGATATAAAGTATATAGGTGTAGAAATCTATGATCTTTTCTGTTTGCTTATTTTTTCATTTTTTTTTGTTTTGTTTTGCTATATTGTTTGTTGAGGGAAGAATCTGGAATTCAAGACCACAACAGAAAATTAGGTTGTGAAATTTGTGTTGAAAAATACTATCTTCAAATAATAGTTTCTAGAGTTAACTGATTAAAATTTTTGCTTATCAATTTCTTCTGTAAGAACTGTCTCAACAAATGGATAGGACTTATAGTCTGCTTTATCCATTTTAACATCCCCCCAGAGTGTTTTAGCAAATTCAAAACATGATTTCCATCCTAGTCTAAATTATTGAGCATACTATGGAGTTGTGCAAGGCCAATAAAGTCCCATGCCATCATGATGGTCCTGGTCAATTTATTTCTTAGTTCAACTAGAACACAATATTATTGGACCATGTGAACTCCACATTAAACATCACTGTCTCATGTGCAATATTCTCATTCACGTTTGTCTGTCTTTTATTGGTCTAGTCCTTGCTATTCACGAAGCCTTCAGCATGTGATAACTGTCTTCTAGAAATCAGTCCATTAGAGACTAATTTCTTATATATTTCCTTGTATTTTATTTACCGTGGCAGGGTAAATAAAATACAATTCTCTTCAGAGACTGTTTACAATTCTAATGTGTATATTTATTCAAATGTAATTTTGTGAATATCCTCACTCCCATACAATGGATCACATTCTTAAGGGAAAGTGCTTCATCTCATAGCACATGCTATAAGGTCACCTTGGGATTCTTTCAAAAAATGATCTTCCCCCAGATGGTATAGTCTCAACCTTTTAACCATATTATGGGAGTGTCCCACAATTGCCACTAGAATGAGAATGTGTGCCATTTCATACTGCATAGGTAAAGTATGAATGCGCGTTAGCTTTGAGAGTGACTCACATATTATCAAACACTTTAAGAGCTTATCTGCCTCTAAACTCATTATTTTTGTGTTATGTTTCTATTAAGGTTAAAAGTATTATACAACCCTTCCTGGGTAGTTTATCTCTATTTATTCTGATAGAGATGATAACACACAAAAGAAGAGATTCTGTCTACCCTTACATTGGTGAACCAATGGGTTTGCAGGCACATGAGTGACTTTACATCACTGTAAAGCCTCCCTCAGCGTGGGTTACAACTCAGACTGTCCCCTGTGCTAAAGTCCATTGAACAATATCAGGTAGGTACAATCCCAAAGGCTCTCACAAAGTCAGCAACTATCACTGCTTCCTTCATGTCAATGAGAGGTCTTGTTTGTCTTGTGAGTTTCATGTGTCTCTTGAGTCTGGTAAGTTTTATAAGACTCCTCTTTCAAAAGGAAATGTTCAAATCCAATGGAAACAGCTATATAAGACATAACAATGCAGCTCTATTAAAGAAAAAGCCAATAAGAACATTCTGTGAGTAGTCGTCAGAGAAAAATATCATTAAAGTAAATTTCCCATTAGTGAAGGATGGACCTGACAGTATAAGAAGTAAGCTCTTTCCCCCTCACTTTACTTTTGTCCATGACATGTTATAATGTAGAAAAACTAACACTTTTACTGATGTACTATTAGAATTATATCCCCCAGTTCTAAAAATTAAAATGGTGTTACATATGTACATGGATGTATAAGTCTACAAAATTAATAATAAAAATAATTAAAAATCATAAAAAGTGCATTGTAAGTTGTTAGTAATGTCTGTTCCTATGTTGTATTAGTGAAATAGAAAGGAGGAGTAGATTTGAAAACATTTGTCTAAAATAATCTAATAATTATGTTTCAATTTTCTAGGTATATTTGTGTGTTTAATTGAATTTTCTGGGTATTTTATTCATAGAACATTTACCTGTATCATATCTATCAAATGACAGTGACTTAAGGTTCAGATTTCCTTGCCACTTTGTCACAAACCACCCTAGTCAGATATGGGGGTTCCTGGGATGAGGGTCCTCAAGGCTAGGTGGGTAAGGATTTGGCGGTGACAAACAGAAACAAACACAGAGGCAGATGACACACAGATAGCCAAATAAAAACTTATTATTAAAAATGCTTTTATTTATCAATACTATCTTATAAATAATTTATAAAATAAAACACTAGTTTTCTTAAAGATAGTCATAGTTAGTGACTGTATCTCAAGAGATAGTCTTTTTAGCCATTATTCTCACTTAAGATCTCAGCCTAGACTATCAAAAACATCTCATAAATTAAAAATAAATAAATAAATTACCAACAAAACTATTACTTAATAATTTTATTTCAGCCAAAATTTTCATAACCAGTTCCAAAAGGCCTCCTTCTTTTAAAGTCTATCGCCTCAGTCTATAAAACTTGTCACACAAGTCCTACTAGAATGAATACAACACCACTGTTCCTATTCAAATGTATTATCATCAAATATCGGGAAATACACATTACTGGGTGCATATGGAATGTTCTTACTAAGTGAAGGTTGGAAATCCTGAGACACTTACAAATGTGTTGCCATTCCATTGAGCAGCAAGATTGTGTGTGTACCACCCTCACAGATAGATACTGCAGCAGATCTGTTTCAGGTGTACTCATATAGATACCCCAGCAGATTCTGTTACAGGTGTGGTAACTAGGATGTGAGGCCACACTTATTTGTCAGCTGTACAAACTCTGCTACTCATCTCCTCATCTCCCAGAAACATTCTGTAGCAATTGCCAGAAATACTACTCCTAAATCACTAAAAATTTAAACAAAATGCAAATTTCAATTCATTTTGTAATATCTCAGAGATAAACTCCTTAATACAATATATGCTTGAAAAATCTAAGAGATTAAGAACCTTAATGTGAAAAGCCTGGGAGAAAACAAAATCCTCAGCAACAACCACAATATAAAAATTCACTCCTATAATTCAACAAAAGAAGTTTCAGTTTAATGAATATATTAAGATTATACCAAGGAGATTTTCCATAGCTTATAGAACACCCAGAGTATAACTACAAGCATTTTCCTTCATCTAAAACTCATTTAATTCATAATGTCTTAAGTTTCCAAATTAAAATCACTTTTAATTAAAGAATTTCAACCAACCACGGAAACAAAGAATACTATATTTCTAAATATAAGTGAATAAGTGAATATAATATTTACCAAAATTACTTCTCTATTTAAATGGAAATGGGGAAAAAAGCCATAGTCTATAAACCAGACAGCAACTAGTTTCAGGTGTTTCCTGTTAATAAATTAGAATAAACTTAGGGCCAGACCTGTGAAATTATTCCCCTTAATCAAAAAAATAAAAATAAAAATCAATGATTTGATGTTTATTCTCTTTTCATGGGAGCTCATAATTTAAAAGGTAATGTCATCTATCCTTAAGTTTATCCTTGAAGTGCACTACATCTTTTCTTTTCTTTTCTTTTCTTTTCTTTTCTTTTCTTTTCTTTTCTTTTCTTTTCTCTTCTCTTCTCTTCTCTTCTCTTCTCTTCTCGTCTCTTTTCTCTTTTCTTTTCTTTTCTTTTCTCTCTCTTTCTTTCTTGTATAGAATAGAGCTTATTTGGGGCATCGGGACAGGAGTTGAGAGGGTAGTAGAGACAGAGAAAGCAGAGAGAGAGAGAGGGAGGGAAGGGGAGGGGAGGGGAGGGGAGGAGGGAGAGGAGGAGAAATAGAGGCTGGGCCATGAACAAGTGGAGATAGAGGGGAGAGGGGAATCAGGAGGGGGGAGCAGGACAAGAGGATCCAGTGAGGAGTCAAGAGAGTGCACTATACATTTTCAAATGACCAGGTAAGGTACTGAAAAATTGTGAATGGTTAAGAATCTGAGGATAATGTTCTATGTACTATTAGTGATCAATCATATATTTTGTGTGCAATCACAGGTACAACATTCTATTAAGTATGTCTCCTGCTTCAAGAGACTTTTCTCTAGCTCTTATTAAGCAGTGAGCAAACTCAGAGACCATGTTTATAAAGCTCCCTTATTTGGAAGAGAGATTTGAAAGGCAAACCTGAGGTTCACGAGGAAAGAATGAAGGAAGATGCCAGGTATGTCAACCATCAATGAATGCACTGTGCTCTCTGATGAGAGAAATCAAGAAAATATCTTTCATTCAAAGACAAAGATGTACATAGGAAAAGAGAATAGTGGTGAGGACAGGTAGGTTGGAACCTTGAGCCCAGGCTAACAAGCTAAAGGTTGCCTTGGTAGGAAATAGAATATATCACAACTGATAGAGTAGAAGACAGACTCCTTTAACAGGGAAGATTGGGAACTTGTTGGCACCAATTTTGAAGGGTTATTTTATTTAAGCAATCATATTGGAACAAAGTGTCTAGATAGAAATAATATAGTTGCTAGGCAGTGGTGGCGCATGCCTTTAATCCCAGCACTTGGGAGGCAGAGGCAGGCAGATTTCTGAGTTCAAGGCCAGCCTGGTCTACAGAGTGAGTTCCAGGATAGCCATGGCTATACAGTGAAACCCTGTCAAAAAAAAAAAAAGAAATAATATAGTTAAAAAACTATAAACGTTGATTTTTGACTGAAATTTGACTACAGAATATGTCAAAGACAGTCATGTATTAAAACATCATCTCACCTTCATTTAAAAGTAAGCACACTGATGGAGAGTTACAAAGTGGAGATATTTGTTAATTTTCAGTTACAACAGATAATCCACAAGGAAAAATGTCACAAATTAAATATACACAGTGCCAAACTTAAATGAGAAGGATCTGGAAGTGTATCTTTAAAAGTCACGAACACAGCTGAGATGGGAGTACACAGAAAAAAGGACTGAGGGCCAAAGACTGAAACTTGGAAGTGTCAGTGATTGAACAAAGAAACAGAGAGGATTGCCAGTGCAGGAAACAAAGGATTAATCAGGGAATCAGGAAGCCAACCAAGAAGGCTGGTCACTGGAGCCAACAGAGTAAGGCAGTTGATGGAGGGTGGGGCACCAATTTCAAATGCTACAAAACCATCAAAGACAGCAAGAAAAAGGCTCTGATGTTTGTCCTGCCCCTGCTTCTCTGTCTCTCCCTCTCTGCCTCTCCCTCTCTGTCTTTCTGTCTCTGTCTCACTCTCTCTTCCTCTCTTTCTCTCCCTTTTTGTATCTGCCCCTTTCTCCCTTGTGTCTCTGTCTCTGTCTGTCTCTCTGTCTCTGTCTTTCTCACACAGAGAGAGAGAGAGACAGAGACAGAGAAACAGAAAGACAGAGAAAGGGAAAGAGAGAGAAATACACCTAGTGAGGTGTAGTTTAAAAGTATATGCTATGCTTCAATCTATCTGGAGCTCTGTGAAAATGCATTTGTAGTGGGAGTTGTAAGAATTTTAAATGAAGCCAGGCGTGGTGGCGCATACCTTTAATCCCAGCACTCAGGAGGCAGAGGCAGGCGGATTTCTGAGGCCAGCCTGGTTACAAAGTGAGTTCCAGGACAGCCAGGGCTATACAGAGAAACCCTGTCTCGAAAAACCAAAAAAAAAAAAAGAATTTTAAATGATTCTTTACACCAGCAGAAGCAGTCAATGGGCTATAGTGTTATACATAGTCACATGTCTGCGAAGTTAACAATGTCCAGTAAAGTGACAAATTCCATGCCATAAGTCTTTGTTTACTGGAAAAACACACTCCCTAAAGCCTAACCAGCAATACTGCAGAAGTTGTATTATAATTCAATGAATTATCATTCATTCCTTAGTCAAAAAAGACTCCATATGAAAAGGACTATAGGACTTACCAGAAGAGAGTAATCTGAAGAGTTAATTGATGTTGGAAAATGAGTATGTTATAGATCTATGATGTTAACTTAATTACAAAATGGCTTTGAGGGGCCTATATTTTTTGTACACTTCCTAACACAGGCAAATTGTTTTATCAGGAACAACACAATAACATTACTGAAATTAGAAACATAAGGGATACAATGAAGGCAAGTTCATAGCACAAAGTGCATACATTTTTTAAAAATGGAGAGATCTGTGGTTGGTGGTTCAGACTGAAAGCACCAAGGGTCCAGGTTAGAAGACTCTGTTGGTCTTCCTATGGAGTTTCTATCCTCTTCAGGGCCCACAATCCTTCCTCCTATTCTTCCATAAGAGTCCCCAAGCTCCATCCACTGTTTGGTTGTGTGTGTCTGTATCTGTCTGAGTCAGCTTCTGAGTAGAGCCTCTCAGAGGAAAACATGGTCCTGTCTGCTAGCATAACAGGGTATCATTAATAGTGGTAAGGATTGGTGCTTGCCATTGTAGCAATTCAACAATGTACCTGAAAGATCTACAGCAAAGAGAGCAAATCCCCAAAGGAGTAGATGACAAGAAATAATCAAACTCAGGACTGAAATCACTAAAGTAGAAGCAAAACAAGTAAAGCAACAAAATACAAAGACTTGATTAAACAAAGAGTTGCTTCTTTGAGAAAAAAAATCAATGATTGACAAAATCTTTAGTCCAATTTACTAGACAGAAGCAAGAGAAGATATAAATTAAGAAAATGAGAGATGAAAAAGGAGATACAAGCACAGACACTGAGGAAATCCAGAGCATCATAAAGACATATTTTAAAGACTTATACTCCATCAAATGGAAAATCAAAAATACATGGATAATTTTTTCAATACATACCACTTACCAGAGTTAAATCAATATCATTTAAGCAATTTAAGCACACCTATAAATCCTAATGAAATAGAACCGGTCATAAAATGTCTCTCAACCAAAAAAACCTAAAGCCAGATAGTTTTACCACAGAGTTCTACCAATATCAATATCAACATTCCTCAAATCATTTCATGAAATAGAAATAGAAGGAACATTACCCAATTTATGTTATTAGGTAACAGTTACTCCAGTACCTACACTACATAAAGATCTAACAAAGAAAGAGTATTACAGACTATATGAACATAGGTGCAAACATTCTCAATAAAATACTTGTAAACTAAATCTAAGAACACATAAAAAATATTATCCATTATGATCAATTAGGTCTAATCTCAGAGATGCAGGGATAGTTTGGCATATGTAAATTACCATATTAAAAAATCGAAAGAGTACAATCAACTTATTAGATGCAAACAAGACATTTAACAAAAATCTAACATCTCTTCATGATAAAAATCCTGGAAAATTTAGAGAACCAAGGGACATACCTTCAGCACAGTAAAGGCAATTTACAGCAAGCCTCAAATCAATACCAATTTAAATGGAGAAAGATTCAAAGCAATACTGCTAAACTCAGAAACAAGACAAGGTTTCCACTTTACTATATCTATTCAACATAGTACTTGAACTCTTAGCTAGAGCAGTAAGATAATTGAGGGAGATCAGTGGGATATGTACAAATTGAATAAGATGAAATCAAAGTCTTTTTATTTTTCAATACTATGATAATGTATATGTTTCCTATATGTTACCTTAAAAATTCTACTGGGAAACTTTTAAAGCTGACAAATTGCTTCCCAAAAATGTAAATTGCTTCCCAAAAATGCTTCCAGAAATGTAGGTAGATACAAGATGAACAACAACAATAACAAAAAATCAGGAGCTGTACAAGCTACAAATGACAAATTGAATGAAAAATCCAGTACCTTTCACTATAGGCACAAAAAGTAAAGTATGTTGAAGTAACTCTAATCTACACAAGCAAGACACTGAAGAAAAATAGTGAAGAAAATATCAGAAGATAGAATGATCTCTTATGCTCATGGATTGGTAGGATTAATATAATAAAAACATTAAAAATGTATAATACCAAAAGCAGTCTACAGACTCAGTGCAATCCCCATCAAAACTCAACATAATTCATCACAGCTGAAAAATTTCAGCTTAATATAGAAACATACAAAACCCAAGATAGTTATAATGATACTGAATAATAAAAGAACTGTTGGAGGTGTTACCATTCTTGACCTCAAACTACAGAGCTATAGCAATAAAAATAGCATAGTGTACACACACACACACACACACACACACACACACACACAAATGATCAACAGAATGGAATTAGAGACCCAACAAAAAGCCACACATCTATGGAGCCTAATTTTTTTTAATGAAAAATCCAGTAATGCACAGTGGGAAACAAACAGACAAAATAAAAGCTTTTTCAACAAATGTTCAACTGGACAACTACATATAAAAAGAATCCAAATAGATCCATACTTATACCCTGCACAAAACTCAACTCCATAGAATCAAAGACACAACATAAAATCAGATAACTGAACCTAAAAAAGAGAAAATGCAGAATAGCCTTGAACTTATTAGCACAGAAAAAGACTTTTGAACAGAACACAATTTGCACAGGCACTAAGATCAACAAACAATAAATGAGACCTCATGAAACTGAAAAGTTTTGGGGGAGCAAAGGACAAAATGGCATCCTGCAAAATGGGGAAAATGTTTATCAATTACTCATCTAATAAAGGGCTAATTTTCAAAATATGTAAAGAACTAAAAAGAAAAAAAAACCTAGATATCAAGAAAACAAATAACACAATTAGAAATGGGGTAGAGATCTAAACAGAGTTCTCCAAATAGGAAACTAAATGGGCTGAGAAACATAGCTCAACATCCATAGTAATCAGGGAAATGCAAATCAAAATGGCTTTGAGTTTCCAACATGCACCTCTTGGAATAGTTGATACCCATTAAAAAGAGTGACAGCTCATGCTGACAAGGATGTGAAATCAGAGGACCATTCATCCATTGCTGGTGGGAGTGCAAATTTGTGCAAGCACTATGGAAACCAGTGCAGCAGTTCCTTAGGAAGATGAAAGTAAATCTATCTCACGATCCAGCTCTATCACTTTTGGGGATGTACCATAAAGATGCTCCATCTTACCAAAGAGACGCTTGATCAACTATGTTCATTGCCCTTCCACTCACAATAGCTGTAAATTGGAAACTACCTAGATGTCCCTCAACAGAAGAATTGATAAGGAAACTATGGTACATTTACAAATGGAATATTACTCAGGCCCTAGACTCACTTCTCTAATATTGCAAACAACAAAATCCAGAAAACCCCTAATATAATATCAAATATCAAAAAACTTATATTGTAATATCAAAAAACAATAAATCAGTTATGTATTACTTGAACTATGGATAACTCCAACTATTATTCCACTTAGCAGCCAAGCCAGTGAGTTTAATACAGACACAAAAGGAATCACTATTTCCAGATCTTTTAAGACTTCATCTCTACTATTTCCTCTACGCTGTGTCATTTATTGATTTTGGTATATATTCTGGGTACAGTTGCATATATACTTATACATATTTGTATGTGGATATCACTTCAGTAAAAATGTTATTATGGTAGTGTCTTAGTCAGGGTTTCTATTCCTGCACAAACATCATGACCAAGAAGCAAGTTGGGGAGGAAAGGGTTTATTCAGCTTACAATTCCATACTGCTGTTTATCACCAAGGAAGTCAGGACTGGAACTCAAACAGGTTAGGAAGCAGGAGCTGATGCAGAGGCCATGGAGGGATGTTCTTTACTGGCTTGCTTCCCCTGGCTTGCTCAACCTGGTCTCTTATAGAACCAAGACTACCAGCCCAGAGATGGTCCCACCCACAAGGGGTCTTTCCCCCTTGAACACTAATTGAGAAAATGCCTTACAGTTTGTGTATCATAGAGGCATTTCCTCAACTGAAGCTCCTTTCTCTGTGATAACTCCAGTTGTTTCAAGTTGACACAAAACTAGCCGGTATAGGTAGAATACCCAAGGAAAGTTTAAAATATTTTCACTTACAGAAGTGACTGCATCTGTTAATATTTGTTGCCTTATTTTTATTTATAGTACTGTGTTTCTTTTTCTTCTTCAATGTGTGACAGGTCAAGGTCAGAAATGTCTAGGTGCTAACATTGAGAATTCACTTTGGACTTCATGTTTCCCAGGATTAAACAGATACATGACCATACAATTTTTTTCAAAGCTCTATTTTTACAAAGCTCTATTTCAATTTTTTTTTTACAAAGCTCTGTGTCAAAGCTAATTGGTGTCATAAGGTATAGATAGATGAAACAAAAAAATTATCTTAAAAATAGAAAAGTAGTTAAATAATATGCCTACTGAGTTGTCTTTCTTGGTAAAGTTTATCAAGGGGAAATTAGAATATATAAAACAAGATGAGTATTTCTAATTTAAAACTCTCTAGAGGCTCCTGTTTGTTGCCATAAAGCTTGTGCAAGGTGATACCACTACAGTGTGTAAATATGTGATGGAAAGAGAAGCTAAACAGTTTGTACACTGTGAAGAAAGGAGAAATTGAAGACTTGAAGGTGGCAGGGAACAACCCAATTTAGGTAGCCTGCACTGCTACCTGAGGCCAATGTGATATCCAGGCCCATGGTGCCACCAAGGGTCACATATGGTTCCAAGGCCTTACAACAGCAGGGACCTGTATTGATGACCATGTCCCAAGGACACCACCAAAGTGAGTGTCCTTGGTCTGGGCTGCTTCCTGGGACCATGTTGATATCCAAGGATGGTACGGAGTGGGACGGTGCTGAAGAGTTAGCTGCAGTGACATGAATGCAGCAGAACTGGTTCTGCCCCTTGTTAGTTGCCACAGGCAGGAGAACTGGCCCAATCCCTCATATGGCAGGCTGACTAACTCATCTACCACCCAGGTGCAGATCCAGGGCTTTGATTTGGCCTACCCCAACATCTACCCCATCTATGAACTACTGGATCACATGAAGATACTGGTCCTGCAGAACCAAAGCTGAAGGATCTCCAGGAAACAGGGGAACAAAGGATATCTGAGAGAGGTCCAGGTGAGAAACCAATATTAATAGTATAGTAGAAGCCAGAGACCTCAAATCAGATTAATGACTCATTACATTGAATACTTGCAAGTAAAGTTGTTTTGGCAAAAGCTGCTGTATTACAAATTGCAGCTTCTATAGGTTTGGCTTTCTTTTGGCGGGAAAGTTGCCAGAATGGAGGATAGATATGGTGGAACAGGGAAAGGAATGGGATTGGGTTGAATGATGTAAAATTCACAAAGGTTCAATAAAACATCAAAACAAAACTCCACATTTAAAATTAGGCCATTAAAATAAAGTGATCATATAATAGGACCACAGATGAGAGTAGATAGTAAGATTATTCTTTATGGTGTGGTGCGGTGGTGTGTGTATGTGTGTGTGTGTACATGTGTGTGTGAGCTTGCTTACGCCGGAGGTTAACTCCTGGTTTGTTCCTAGGATGCCATCTGTCTTATCATTTTGAGACAAAATTTCTCAGAAATGCTAGGTTAGCTGGCCAGAAGATTCCAGGAAACCACCAGTTTTTGCCTCCTTGGCACTCAGCTTACAAGAGGGTATCACCACTCTTCTTCCTCTTCTTCTATTTTCTTCTCCCTTCTTCATCCTTCTTCTTCTGTCTCTTCCTCCTCCTCCTCTTACTTCTCTGCCTCCTCCTCCTCTTCCTCCTCCTTTTCTTTCTTCTTTAACATGAGTGCTGTGGATCAAGCTTAGGTCCACAGGCTTGTGTGGCACGCACTTCACCACGAGAGTGGTCCCTGGATTATTCTTATTAAAAGCATCTCTATTTAAAAAGCAATGTCTACATGACTAGTTAAGCTAAGTTCATCATTTGCTCCTCAGAGATGCATTATTGAAACTCTGTACTTTCTTCAATGCTGAATAGTTTTTTTTTCAAGATACATCTATTATATGCCATAATATAGTAAGCCTTTCCATGGACCTGGGAAGAATGCATATGTCTACCACATATCTGCTTATTATCATACCTGTAATGTGACCACCATACTGGATGTGGTTGCTATTGTATCTTTGATTACTCTCCTGGTAAACATAAACACAATATGGAATATTCCAGACCAATCTTTGAGACATCTGAGAGCATCAGCTAAGTGAAACCTTCTGCACTATGGGATTTTTTACGTATCAATTAATAACTAATTGAGCGAATTTTTATGTATTTAGAAACAGCAGGTTTTATCATGAATAAAAGTAATCCAACTTTTTTTGAGACAGGTCTCCGTATGTAGTCCCAGTTGTCATGAAACTTTTCTAAGCAGACCAGGCTGGCCTAAAAACTCATGTAGATCCTCTTCCCTCTTTCTCCCAAGAAATTGAACTAAAGGTGTATGCCCCCATGCCCAACCGATATCTTCCAATATCTGAAATGGAATGCTACTCTTGGCTTGGAAGATTAATATTTAGGTGAAATTATCTTCTAGAATCCAAAGTATGCCATGTACCAGAAAAGAAATTTTGTTTGCTAGGTGCATACCATTTTTGAAACATTATATAGCCATATAAATATTACTCCTGGGACAAACTAGAGGAAGTAATACTCAGCTAAAGAAATGTTGACTTTAACCATGATCATTGACACTGAAAAAAATGAAGAAAAAAAAAAACTACAACAGAGTTCAAACTAAAAAGTATAATTAACTTTATATCCTCTTTCATGAAACACATATTCATTACCATTTTCTCATCATCTTATATTTAAGTTCATAAAAGTATAGTTCATAAAAGTATAGATAGTGAAAATGCAATGTCACATGGGAGGTTCCACATCCAAACTGTATGGAAGCTCATTGAGATGTGTAGACTTTGGATCTGGCTGATTTCACTGTGAAATTTTTTTTTAATTTATTTTTTATTAGGTATTTTCCTCGTTTACATTTTCAATGCTATCCCAAAAAAGTCCCCCATACCCACCCCCCCAATCCCCTACCCACCCACTCCCCATTTTTGGCCCTGGGGTTCCCCTGTACTGGGGCATATAAAGTTTGCAAGTCCAATGGGCCTCTCTTTGCAGTGATGGCCAACTAGGCCATCTTTTGATACATATGCAGCTAGAGACAAGAGCTCCAGGGTACTGGTTAGTTCATATTGCTGTTCCACCTATAGGGTTGCAGTTCCCTTTAGCTCCTTGGGTAATTTCTCTAGCTCCTCCATTGGGGGCCGTGTGATCCATCCAATAGCTGACTGTGATCATCCACTTCTGTGTTTGCTAGGCCCCGGCATAGTCTCACAAGAGACAGCTATATCTGGGTCCTTTCAGCAAAATCTTGCTAGTGTATGCAATGGTGTCAGCGTTTGGAAGCTGATTATGGGATGGATCCCTGCATATGGCAATCACTAGATGGTCCATCCTTTATCACAACTCAAAATTTTGTCTCTGTAACTCCTTCCATGGGTGTTTTGTTCCCATTTCTAAGAAGGGGCGAAGTGTCCACACTTTGGTTTTCGTTCTTCTTGAATTTCATGCGTTTCATGAATTGTATCTTATATCTTGGGTATCCTAACTTTCTGGGCTAATATCCACTTATCAGTGAGTACATATCATTTGAGTTCCTTTGTGATTGGGTTACCTCACTCAGGATGATGCCCTCCAGGTCCATCCATTTGCCTAGGAATTTCATAAATTCATTTTTTTAATAGCTGAGTAGTACTCCATTGTGTAAATGTACCACATTTTCTGTATCCATTCCTCTGTTGAGGGGCATCTGGGTTCTTTCCAGCTTCTGGCTATTATAAATAAGGCTGCTATGAACATAGTGGAGCATGTGTCCTGCTTACCATTTGGGACATCTTCTGGATATATGCCCAGGAGAGGTATTGCGGGATCCTCCAGTAGTACTATGTCCAATTTTCTGAGGAACCGCCAGACTGATTTCCAGAGTGGTTGTACAAGCTTGCAATCCCACCAACAATGGAGCAGTGTTCCTCTTTCTCCACATCCTCGCCAGCATCTGCTGTCACCTGAATTTTTGATCTTAGCCATTCTGACTGGAGTGAAGTGGAATCTCAGGGTTGTTTTGATTTGCATTTCCCTGATGATTAAGGATGTTGCAAGAACACATCAAAACAATCATCCACACTGACCAAGTAGGTTTCATCCCAGGGATGCAGGGATGGTTCAATATACGGAAATTCATCAACCTAATCCAGTATATAAACAAACTCAAAGATAAAAACCACATGATCATCTTGTTAGATGCTGAGAAAGCATTTGACAAAATCCAACACCCATTCATGATAAAAGTCTTGGAAAGATCAGGAATTCAAGGCCCATACCTAAACATGATAAAAGCAATCTACAGCAAACCAGTAGCCAGCATCAAAGTAAATGGAGAGAAGCTTGAAGCAATCCCACTAAAATCAGGAACTAGACAAGGCTGTCCACTCTCTCCCTACCTATTCAACATTGTACTTGAAGTCCTAGCCAGAGCAATTAGACAACAAAAGGTGATCAAGGGGATACAAATTGGAAAGGAAGAAGTCAAAATATCACTTTTTGCAGATGATATGATAGTATATATAAGTGACCCTAAAAATTCCACCAGAGAACTCCTAAGCCTGATAAACAGCTTCAATGAAGTAGCTGGATATAAAATTAACTCAAATAAGTCAATGGCCTTTCTGTACACAAAGGATAAACAGGCTGAGAAAGAAATTAGGGAAACAACACCCTTCTCAATAGTCACAAATAATAGAAAATACCTTGGCGTGACTCTAACTAAGGAAGTGAAAGATCTGTATGATAAGAACTTCAAGTCTCTGAAGAAAGAAATTAAAGAAGATCTCAGAATATGGAAAGATCTCCCATGCTCATGGATTGGCAAGATTAATATAGTAGAAATGGCTATCTTGCCAAAAGCCAAAATCAATCTACAGATTCAATGCAATCCCCATCAAAATTCCAACTCAATTCTTCATCGAATTAGAAAGAGCAATCTGCAAATTCATCTGGAATAACAAAAAACCTAGGATAGCAAAAACTCTTCTCAAGAATAAAAGAACCTCTGGTGGAATCACCATGCCTGACCTAAAGCTGTACTACAGAGCAATTGTGATAAAAACTTCATGGTACTGGTATAGCAACAGACAAGTAGACCAATGGAATAGAATTGAAGACCCAGAAATGAACCCACACACCTATGGTCACTTGATCTTTGACAAGGGAGCTAAAACCATCCAGTGGAAAAAGGACAGCATTTTCAACAAATGGTGCTGGCACAACTGACAGTTATCATGTAAAGATTGCGAATTCATCCATTCCTATCTCCTTGTACTAAGGTCAAATCTAAGTGGATCAAGGAACTCAACATAAAACCAGAGACACTGAAACTTATAGAGGAGAAAGTTGGGAAAAGCCTCGAAGATATGGACACAGGGGAAAAATTCCTGAATAGAACAGCAATGGCTTGTGCTGTAAGATCGACAATCGACAAATGGGACCTCATAACATTGCAAAGCATCTGTAAGGCAAAAGACACTGTCAATAAGACAAAAAGGCCACCAACAGATTGGGAAAGGATCTTTACCTATCCTAAATCAGATAGGGGACTAATATCCAATATATATATAAAGAACTCAAGAAGGTGGACTCCAGAAAATCAAATAACCCCATTAAATAACAGGGCTCAGAGCTAAACAAAGAATTCTCACCTGAGGAATACCGAATGGCTGAGAAGCACCTGAGATTTTTTTTTTATTTGCAAGTTGTTTATAATAATTTTTTACATATAAAATGAGATAAATAGTTGTGGTTTCCCTTCCCCCACCCTGGAACCTGCTTGCTCAAGGGTGGAGTTTCCTGCTCATTCGTTCTGCCACGCCCACTGCTGGACCCTGTTGCTTTGCTGCTTGGAGGCACACATGTGTTCTTCCTGCTACTGGACCCCAAGTTACTTGGCGGGAAATTGGGTTCCCTCCCCCTTCCTTTATAACTGAATGTTGGAATTAGTAAAGGGGGACCTTGAACATGAAATCGTCTTGGCTTCATTCTTTCTCCCGCCCCGTCTAGCTTCCTCTCTTTTCAGCTGGAACTGCCATCCTCAGTTGAACTGTTCGCGTTGCGGACTGCGGGTCGGGCCGCAACAAATAGTATTTCAAGATACTATAGAATTCAAGATGTAGAAAATGGTGAAAGTCAAAATATGACGTACTTTTAATCAAATTATTCTATAAAGCATAAATGTCAAAACAAGACCCAAATAATTTTATTGACAATTTTGAGCTATTTCAAATTAAAAGTAATATAAGCTTTCCTCACCAGTGACTACAGTGGAAAGGACTAATAAATAAAATATCAAAAGTAGAACAGAGATATATTTAATGTTCAAAATATAGTATAAATTTTTGCAACAAAATATGAATATATCAGAAAGAAATGAAAAGGAAGTTTACAATTAAAACTTGAAAGAAGAAAGAATGGCAAATGAGGTTAGAATTCATGGAATATCCACCACAAGTAATTAAGAGAAGAAAATTGTGATGCATATAAGTAAAAATTATCACATTTAACTAGCATTTGTTAAAGTATTCATGCATCTGGCATTGATTTTTTTTTTAACCAAAAGAAAATCACAGAACCAACAAAGGAACAATGGACACATATTGATATGGTTAATGCCTCTGAGATTTCTTCTCTTGCTTTATGTTCACCACACTGCCAATTAAGTCATAGGCTCAGCCAAGCTCTGCGAATGTTCTTATGTTTTGGATGAATTCTCTTAAGTATTTTAAAGAAGTGTGTGTAAGTATTTCCCACAGATCACATCTCCTCTGACAGCTCCTGGTGGCCATACATCACCCAGGGTTGGGACTACCCCTTTCACTTCTTATGCTTTCTTATGAACTCCTCAAGTCCTCCCTCCCAATTAACAGGACAAAATGTCCAAATAAACAAGAAAGAAAAGACCTTTAAAAGCCAATAAAAGGACTTCATTTTGAATTATTTAGCCTACAAGTTGACACTTGCCTATGACTGGCAGTATATGTACCTCCTTCCCAATTTAGGTGCCCCTATCAGTGACACCCACTTCGACATGCTTTGAAAGTTGTCATACACTGGCATTTAAAGTCATTTGGCCTTTGGCCCTGTGCCTTCTGAGGTCAGAAGCATTGAGTTTGGGGGAAAGATTAAATTAAGCATACCTAGGCTCAAGAGGAACTGAAGGAAATAACAGTGCAAAGGGAGAAAGGAGAAAGGAAGCATATTAGGTGGTCAGATGAGGAACTCGTTAAACAAATGAAACCTTAGACTGAATAATTGGTAAAAAAAAAAAAATCCTGAAACAAGACAGCTTTTAGAGTCTTTTAATACTGCTATTCTGTGTGCAAAGTGACTGAGCAGTGAGGGGCTCAGTTAACAGTAGTTTGCCACTCCATGGTAAGCATAGTTGGACTAACAACATAAATCAGATCAAGAAAATCTGCTTGTGATAGCCGTCAGCTGTGTTTGTGGAAGTATTATTCTTTTACCAGTCTTGAAAGTCCAAAAGAGCCTAGGTAACAGGGCCAACAATTAGTCTTCATTATCCCTTGACTGGACTTTTGTTTTTATATTTCAGACTCATTGAATGCAGACAGGGATGCTTCTGGCCTCATCCGCATATTGCCTGACCCTGTAGATGTGGATAGTCGACTAATAGTTTTGATAAAGACACACTAGAAAAAAATCCTGTAACAATCACCAGATAATTTCTAGTTTCTCACTCTAGGCCTTTCCAATTTGTCTGAAAACATCATTGAAAGGAAACTATGGTCCTTCAGAAATGTTTATTGCTCGTTAGATAAGTTTCACTGCATCTCACCACACATAATGTTTTCCATTTCGTGCAAAATTTAATAAGATACAGGGTTGTTTGTTTTCATCTCCAAGCCCACTGAGGTGCCACTTTCCAGTTCTGTACTGAGCACTAATGTATCCTTAATAAGTGAGTCCAGATGGACTGTGTATGTGTAGCCGAATTTGGAGAGTTGGTTAGATGTAGACCACAAACTGGGGTATACCGCATCACTCCATAAGATACCACATGGCCTAGGGTAATTTTCCATAGCAAAATCTAAATAACTTCATTTGCTAATGGTCTAAATATCATAATTGGGGCCTCTATAGAACTCTAATTACTGATAAATAGCAACTTTCATCATGACCTTCTCCCATTTAAAGGAAATGATCATTATACCTAACTCAAGCTCTTTCAACCCCTTGATCATTCCAATAAAGCATTTCTGAAAATGCCAAACACATTGCTTTGTTTGGAATGGTTGTTCTAACTGAGAACTAATGATTTGTGTGTGTTTTTTTTTAATTCCCATGCACTCAGAATCGTTACCAGTCAAGAACCAAAATAGTGAACAGTCCTTGTTTCAGCAACCATCACACACACACACAAGCACACACACACACACACTATAAACAGATGCACATGCACACACTCACAAATTATTTGGAACTTTCCACATCTCTACAGCTGTAGATGAGACTGTACATCTCCTAGAAGTCATTTCTAAGCAGCCAAAGGAACATTTAACCTACTCAGGCTCAAATGCATCCTGCATAAAGCATGTTGAATCTATCATATGTTACTGCACATCTCCACGTGTTGTCAAAGATTAACTATAAAATGTAAAGTGAGTTGTCCACATTACATTGTATTATAATTATATTCAAAAAGTCCTTTATCAGAATTTCAATAATGATACTTGTACATGCAAATTCTAAGATGCAAATACTCCAAACTGACCTGCAACCACTAAGAACAAACTGCAAGTAGGTCATTTGAGTGCACAATAGTCACTGGGTTTTGGAACACTGAAGAGCCATTGACTCATTCCCTTACAAAGTTAGCACTGCCTGGACACTTGCTTTATTTCAGGCAATAAACACTTGAACTCAATTAGATGAGTGTGGTTCCTGATTTTTAAAGAGCTTAAAGTTCACTGGGGAAGACAGGCAAAATTGTAAAGCAATAAATGCATATCGGAGATGTGATAGGTAAGGGTAGGTGACTAAAAACACCTAGGCAGCCAGGGGGTGATCATCTCTCACATACTGACTCTGGATGACAGGAGGAATGTTTGCTGTAGGTGCCAAATATGAACTGAAGCTCACAGAAGTCACCCTGGAGCATGGACTTGCAGATTCCACATCTTTGCACATATTCTATTAATAAAACAGTAGTTAGCATTCTTGACTCATTGGAGATAAAAAAAATGGTTTTGTAGTTGATCTGTTTTCTTTTAGAAGAATGACTGTGTAGCTACAACAGTGTTCACTGTTAAGTGTTGTTGGGATCACCTATTTGTATACTCTATGAAGATGTCTCCCTGTGTTCCTCACTGCCTAAGATACCTTCTGTTTGGTTTAATAAAGAACTGATGACACATAGCAAAGCAGAAAAGGACAGGCAGAACATCTGGTGAAGATGTTGACTCGGGGAAATCATCAGGTGCAGGGGATTTGCCAGCCAAAGAGAAAGGCTGATGTTTGTTCGGGACTGAGGAAAGGTACTGAGCAACACGGCTGAATATACATTAGAATAAATGGGTTATTACATTACATTGCTAGTTGGGAACAAGCAAGCTAAGGCTAAGCTTTCATCATAATAGAAGGTCTCCATGTCATTATTGGGTGCTGGCAACTCAGGGACAGCTCAGCCCTAAAGTGTAGCCACGACAGCTATTTATTAACAATCAATGGAAGCACATCATCCTCCTAACTTGGCCTTGTTAAAGTTGAACCAACTTCTGTTTCCTTTTTACACCATAATTGTCTTTGTGTGATAAATGAACTTGGTATCCACAGTCCTCGTTTGATTAGGCTATCCTCCATCCCCAGAGTAGGGCTATTAGCAGAACTAGTAATTTCCCCAACATTATGGGATAACTGACCCTAGTCTATCTTTTCCTCCCTTCAAAGAGATAAATAAATACCGCAAAGATTTCCATAATAAATTTTAATTACTTTACAATTTTTATTTAGTAACAGCTAAATATCCATCTTTAGAAATCAGTTCATCATATTTACCATCACATTCTAGTATTTTTCTTTGAAACAGCATTTTCTAGAAATAATATAAAGGGGTAATGCATTTAGCAATAAAACACAATTTTAAAAATAAGAAATATCAAGTATACGTAGGGTTCTCAAGTGTCCCTTTTTCACTTCCACTATTTTAGACAACATTTTAAAGCGAGCCCATCAAAACATACTACTCTCATATGTGTATATACACATATAGTTTTGACAATTTTCAAAGTCAGAAGCAAAATGTTCTGTTATTTTCCTTTATAGTTGCCTTTTGTTAAATTATAAGCCTTAATGGAACAAGCTTAATTGCTTTTGCATTAATAAGTGCTTATCCTTAGAGGGGTATTGTTTATAGAAACTGTTAGGCTAAGGCAATCATTAAAACCCAAGAGCAGTGTTGAAGGCTAACTCTGGGTGGGGACCTATAACTAAGAACAGGACATCAAAGAGTTGTTAAGTAATCATGGAAAAAAAGAAAATTACTTCCCAGGAAAAATGCATCAAGTGGAAGAAACAACTTACTTATACTGTCCACTTGAAATAGACAAGAGTCCATGGTCTTCTAAGGCAATTACTTGCTTTTCACATAACATCAGTATGCTTGCTGAAAAAATATAGCAGATGCTCTGTTATAATCAGTGGGGAAAAGCTGTGTCCATCTCAAAGCTTCAGTACTTCCCTCAATATTAAAGGATAGTACTAGAGATCAGTGCTGCGTCATAAGTGCTATGGTGTGTCAGAATCAGCAATGAAGACAGCATCCTGCACTTAACCAGGTTAGTCACTCTTGGAACTCATTTTCTGAGGGCAACAGATGATCTCAGCCATAAAAATAACAAGTGAGTGAACAATGCATTTTCACTAGTGGTCTGTCTCTTTCAAGGGTAACTGCCTCTTCTTTCAGAGAGACAATGCTATTTGCTGTGCTTTCTTCAGAGTTAGTTTGCCGTTAGTTGGAAGTAGTTCACACTGTGCACATCACACTAAATCTTCAATGGTTGTTTATGATCATAAAGCTTTCCCTGACTTAAAAAAAATCTCACATTAGATACTAAAAAAGGAACACCTAAGCAAATGGAGACTTGGTAATAAAACGAATTAAAAAGGGAAAGTTAGCATTGTGACAGGGTAGCTGTTTTCACCAGTTGTCTTTCTACTAAATATAGTATGTAAAGTCATTGATGGCAAGGTAGAAAGGCTCTGTCATTCAGTGTGAAAATGAGGCCATGGGTCATGGAGTCATGACTGCCAAGATTTGTACAGTAACTTTTCCAATCTGTTGAATTTGAAGATTATACTCCTACAAAGAACTTTCTTTTTATGATTAGCTACCATCTGAAAGTACCTAATGCTCCTGGCTGTGCCTCTGGTACTAAGCATAGACTGCATATATGTTATAGTTGTATAGCTTGATGCTCTGTGGGACTCCTAACAGGAGGAGTGGGGCTATCTTTGACTCTATTGACTGTTCTTGGGGTCCCTTTCACTCTTACTGGGTTGCTGAATCCAGCCTTGATATGAGGGTTTGTGCCTAGCCTTATTATAAATGTTTGTGATATATTGAGTTGATATCCCAGGGACACCTGCTCTTTTATGAAGGGAAATGGAGGGGTAGTGTGGATCTGGAGGCCAGGGGTGGGGGATGGGGGCAAGAAAGGAACTAGAGGGAGGGGAGTAAGGGGAAACTGTGGTCAGGATGCAATGCACAAGAGAAGCATAAGTTTTTTTTAAAGGGAACTTTTTCTTGTGGAGTTGTTTTTAACCTAGGCTAGTTTGCATTCTGGGATAAGCACTGTGGTGCTAAATATCTACTTTGGGGATTTCCAAAAGTATCAGGTAGCCAGGGAAGAGTGACAACAAAAGAAAGGACATAGACAAGGAGTGTCATGGTCAGCAGGCACCTGCTGTGACTACCTGTCACTCATCCATCCAAGCAGGTAATTGTGAGAAACCACTGAACAACTTGCAATGTCACCTGGTGGGAAGGAGCAGATGGGACATTTGACTTCAACTCCCATTGAACAGAAGATGGGACCTGATACTGGAACAATAACCAGAGATGGCCCAAACCAATAATGAAATCAGAAAGAAGCCAACACTTGCGAGGCAGAGGCAGGCGGATTTCTGAGTTCGAGGCCAGCCTGGTCTACAAAGTGAGTTCCAGGACAGCTAGGGCTGTACAGAGAAACTCTGTCTCGAAAAAACAACAACAACAACAACAACAGCAACAAAAAAAGAAAGAAAGAAAGAAAGAAAGAAAGAAAGAAAGAAAGAAAGAAAGAAAGAAAGAAAGAAAAGAGAAAGAAAGAAAGAAAGAAAGAAAGAAAGAAAGAAAGAAAGAAAGAAAGAAAGAAGAAATCAGAAAGAATTGGAAAGGACTAAGTTTACTTTTATAAAACAATAGATTTTAAAGTTTTAAACAATATGACAAGTGAATGTAAAATCTGAACAGTATCAGAATTGAAAGAATTTTCAAGTATTAGCATGTAAAAACCCACAAGGCCTGAAGGGAATAACAGGTGAGATCAATTAGACCTTTAAAGAATGGAAATTTCCAAACTGTTGTAAACTTTTCCAGAGTATAGATGAACAAAAAGTTCCACATTCGGAATATATAAAGATGACCATGTATATATGTTAATGTAAAATCCTAAATCAATCATATAAAACATAATCCTACAGAGCAATTAAACTTTTTATATACGGCCGAGAATGTAGCTCACTTGTTGAGAGCTTAGTAAAAATTCACAAAGCTCTTGGTCTGATTCCTACCACTACACAAACCAGATTGTCTTTGTACACCTGTAATCCTAGTATTTGAGAGAAGGGAGCAAGAATATCAGAGGTCTAAGGTCATCCTTGGCTACAAAACAACTTCAAGGTCATCCCAGGATTCATGAGACTCTGCTCCCGCAAGATAGAGACATAAATAAACAAACAAATAAATATTAATGTAAATAAATACCTATAAGGTAATTGATATAAATTTAGATTGTTTCCAGAGGTATGTGAATAATTCAATTATTATTAAATCTCTTAATATTACTTGGCTTATAAGAATGACCCAAAAAAGCCGGGCGTGGTGGCTCATGCCTTTAATCCCAGCACTTGGGAGGCAGAGGCAGGAGGATTTCTGAGTTTGAGGCCAGCCTGGTCTACAAAGTGAGTTCCAGGACAGCCGGGGCTACACAGAGGAAACCCTGTCTCGAAAAACCAAAAAAAAAAAAAAAAAAAAAAAAAAGAATGACCAAAAAATTAAACTCGTTTGATAAAGCTCACAATGTATTTGAATAAAATTGGAGCTTTTAAACACTGGATATAGTTGCAAATGTTTAGAAGAATAACAATAAATGGTAAATATTGGAGGACATAAAAATATAAACTCTATATTGCACAATGTGTGTATATATTGATTTATACTGGATGCTATAAATATGCACTAATAATGTTCCTGTTAAAAATTTAAAATAAGGATATCTACTATATCAATATAGATACTGTGGTTATGTAAACCAGAAAAAAGTTAAACATGGGCCTTAAACTTTGTATGGCTCAGAAAAGAAGAAAGTAGTTCATCATGGTGCTTCTGAATTAAAAGTCCTCACAGGCCTGCAGCCAAGGAGCTCTGCACTCCAGTAGAGTTTCTAAAATTAGATATAAATGGAGAAAATTGTTCCCTTAAAAATCATAAAATAATTACAAAGTCTGGAAAAATCAAAGAATGTTCAGTGTCACAGAATGTATTAACATTGTTTATTATTGTGGTAGATTGAGTATAAAATAATGATATGTAAGAGAAATCAAGTAAAATATTTCACTATCCATTTATGTTTTAAAGGCATCACAAAACTAAAAGTGGAAGACTTTATCAGCTGGAATAAAACCTAGTTATAAACATCAGCAATCATCCCTCATGATCAGTTTAACTAGACACAGAAACCTCTACAAACATCCTTCATCGTGAATAAAAGTAATGAAATGCAATAGTATTAGGATATGGATGTTCAGTATCATCAATATGATTTAATGGTGTGTTATTATATACTCTGTAATGCATGTGAAAAGAACATATGAAAGAGCTCAAAGATAAGAAACCATACTGTTATGTTTTCATTCTGTAAATACCACATAGAAACTCACACGGAGAAACAATAGAACTTACCAATTAATATATGCATTTGAAAATCATCAAAACTCTATATCAAGGGGTCCTAAAAGGATGAGCTCTTTCTAAATAAGATTCATAAATGTTTCTTTAAAAGTCATTGTTCATAGATTTGTTTTTCAGGTAGTTATTAAGTAGGAATTAGTATAATTCCTTATGATTTTCATGTCACCTCACTAATTAGAGGTCCCTTTTCTGTCCCGTATCCTAGATCAGATTCCTTGTGATCTACAACTCCTCTCTGCATTTCTTCCCAATTCCTGCACCCAAGCAATGGTTCCTCTTTATTTTTCTGAATTCTTCAATTACCCCAAGATATTTACTCAATCTGAAGATGTAGAGCCACCTACAAAATGAAAAAAAATAACTTTTATTATATGTATCTGTTTACATATACATATATTTTACTTAAATATACATTTTTTTTCCTTGGGCTAACAGTGCTTCCTCCAAGAACCAAAGGACAACTAACATAAATCCAAGCGTCATGCATGAGAAGCACTCTTTTGACTTGTTAGTCGGGGCTGTCCCAGAAACTCTCGAACATAATGCCTACTGGTATTGCCTGTGGTTGCTTCCCAGAGGTGGAAGGAAGTCCTCATTACTGCAGACTCCATGCATTTCCGATGCCCATCCGAGAGGTCTCTGATCTGGAGCTACTCTGGATGCCTCCTCCTTAAGGACTACCTTTCCAGTATCCAGAAAACAATATGAGAGCTTCCAAAGGAGGGAAGCAGCCCACAGTCCAAGCCTGCTATGTCACAGGTAAATCACAGCTACCATCATGGCACAGCAACCCTATGGTGAAGTAGTGGTAGGCATAGTCACTGCTCTCTAATCAGACTTAAGGGCCATTCAACAAGAGGGAAGTTGTGCTTAGTACTGGAAACCTAGCCAACTATCTACGGCTAGTGAAGCCACGCATTTTGGAGGAGAGCCTACAACCACCACTTTAATAAACCACCACAATCCCTAACTACATTCTAAATATTCACCCTTATGCTCACAGACAAATGTAGTCCTCACCCCTCATCAAGGAAATTTCTCCTTGTAACAGACAGGAACAATTTCAGAAAACTACCTCTGGACAAAATGCAGAATTGTGGAGCCCAATTCCAGTGGATATAACTACAAAAAAACAAACAAAACAAAACAAAACAAAACAACAACAACAACAAAAAAAAAAACAAAAGAAAACCCTCCCACACACCAGGCTCAGGAACCTTTGCAGAAGGGGAATGGAGAAGCTGTTAGAACCAGAGACTCCAGGATCTTGCTGTGACATTTCCTGCTAATATCAAAAGCTACACCCATAAAGTCTCACCAACATGACTTCCTAGAAACTAGCAGAAGAAGAACCACAACAAACATGCTAAATATTGTCAGCCCTGAAAACATACATTCAAGTTTCAAAGACTTATATAGACTTCATATAGACTTAGGGGTGTGTGTGTGTGTGTGTTTATTAATGAAAATAGGTCACTAATATGAAAGATAGCAAGGAAATGCATATGGAAGGGGCTGGAGGGAGGAAAGGGAAGGGGATATGATATAATTATAGTATAATCTTAAACATATAGTAAGTTAAAAAAAGTCATGAATTGAGTTTTAGTGTAAATGAATGCTAAATCAATTTTTAGAAAACAAAAGCTTTCTCTCCAATTTGAAAAAAATATATAAATTTTACTCATACTGAAATAAAATGAACAAAAATCACAAATAACAATACAATATTCAGATGGAATGATCAATCCCTATATATTTATACATATATGATGTAAAATATGCTTATGTCACAGATATTTAATACAGTATTTTATAAAAATATTTATAACTATATATTTGAAACTATAAGTGACTTAGATATCTTTTCAAACATGAAATAACATTAATACTATTGATAGTAACTTATCTCATTAGAAAAATAAATCTGTAAATAACATACTTTTTTATAAAAAAAATTCTAGCTTCTTTCTGATAGGACCAATGGAAATACTCTAAAACTATTTAAAGGGGCATAAGTTCTTTTGCAGAGCATATAATGGCTGAGAGTTAGAGCATCACGTTACCAAACTTTATTAAGAGCATAAAGTCCTGGAGGATGCAATGAAGGCTCAGTGGCTAAGGATGGCACTACTCTTTCAACAGGAACTGGTTTCTAGCACCCACACTTGGTGGCTCACAACCTCTTGCTAATTTGCTCCCCAGGGGATCTGATACAGTCTGGCCTTCCTCAGGTACCTTCACTGACTTGTTCACACACACACATAGACATATAAACTTATATAAGTTTTGAAAAATCTAAAAACTAAGACAGGAAATTCTCACCAGAATGTTGATTGTAAACCTTTACTTTTACAGAGAACTTAACTACAGAATTAGCAAATTGAACCAAGTATTATATAACAATAATGTATTTTATCAGACCTGAAACTGTTCCAGAAACAACATTAGAGATTAATAATTATGATTCTTTGAACTATTAGAATAAAATAAAATTATAAAATCTCAACTATCAATTTTTAAAATGTATTTAATATAAGTCAATGCCTATTGAAACAATCTGGGCAAGCAAAGATACTGTAAAGGCTGTTGCTTAATCAGATAAGTATCTCATATGAAGAATATTGAAACTTTTCCTTTTAAAGTGAAAAATGAGAAAAGCATTTCTTCCTACTCAACTTTGACTAGAAAACTCAGTATAAAAATTAAGAGAAAAATAACTATTTGTTTAGACATAACTGATTGGATATTTCAAATGAGAATGAGCACAAATTTTTCTCAACCACACTAAATCAGAAGGTATATTTTCTAAGTATAAATTATAAGATACTATATTAAATAGTTATATGTTGTAGATTATATATTGTATATGTAGTAAAATAAACATATTAAAATAATTTTAGAGCAGGAAAATAAAGACAGGCATGGTTTGTAAACTCCACTTTGTAAATTTATTTCATAGGGATGACATTTAATAAAACATGAACACAAGTAACTGTATTCTAGATTACTTCATAGCTATTAAAATAAGAATGTTCATCAACTATATTGACTTAAATGTTTGAGAAAGACATGCATTTTAAGAGTCAGTTTCAGAACTAGTGTCTGCTATTAAACATTAGAAACCTAATGCACAATAAGAACAAAAATAGCAAAAAATCGTATGTTCATAAATGATTGTCAATGTATATGAGAAAACACACTGAACAAAACTCATTACACTGAGAATATTCTTACTTATTTAACATCAGTGTCGTTATGCAAATACAACGCGGACAGTTGGGACTGATCAGTTTTATCATGTGAAGGAGCACATGGAGTATTGTGAAGAAGTCTTTCTAGCAGTGCATTCATCTCGGTGACAGCTTTATTCTAGCTGGCATGCTCGCTGCTATGTTTATTTTGCATTTTTATGGTAATGAAGAGCTCTGAAGTGCTCATTTACTCTTTCTCAATTCTTGCTGACTCAAACAGAAAGTTAGCCCTTTGGGGGGAAAGTGTGAAGTCAGACACTCAGGGAGGTGAGATTGGTGATCATCTCTTTTTGTCACACAACAGCAGTACTGGCCAGAGATATACTGGGGGTGGATGACTCCTTGTCTTGTTTTTAATAAAAGTAACTGCCACGGACAGCAATGGAATCCCCCAGTTTTATAAAGGTGCATTTAGTGCTATTTATGTCTGTTTAGTTTAACAAGACAGTAAACCATACACTAGCTCCATATCATCTGTGGGATGTTAAAACATTTTGTCATGCTTTGGAAATCTAAAAGATACTTCTATAAATCAAGAATGATGGGGAGTTTTTCATGTTGCCAATTATTTGTAAAAATCTATTTCTATGAGACGCTATGGATTCGTGTTTCTTGAATTGCTTTTAAAAGGTGGCCACCATTGTAGGCTTCATTGTCTTACACCTAGTTTGAACTTCAGATTCAGAAAGTGCTCTGCATAGTTGAAATGATGGGGTAATTGAGTGGCCTAGGTTTGGCTGCTAGGGCAAGGTTCCAGTAGCTAAGAACTGCGTTTCAGTTTTACTTCCATCTTTACTACTTCTGGTTTTGTTCTCCTACCCGTGATTTCTGGTAAGTCATTTGTGCTTGTCTATATATATTGTGTGCTCTGGGCATCCCCTCTTCAGTGCTCAGAAAATGTCTAAATATAGCAGTAAAGCAAACCAGTTTTTCAAATTCCTGTGGTGCAGAACTTTTTGGGGAGCAACTATTGAAAATAAGTGGAAAAAAAAAACCAATAAGCATGCTCATTCATTGTAGTGCCCATTTTACATTGTGCTGCAAGGAATCAGAGGGAAAGAGTTTAAAATATGGAAGTCTCTGTGGGGCTTGAATGAAAATGACCCCCATAGTCTCATACATTTCAATATTTAGTTCCCAGCTGGTGAAACTGTTTGGGAAGGATTATGGGGTGTGATCTTGTTAAAGAATATGTGATTCTTTGAGGTTTCAAAAGCCATTCCCTTTTTACCGGTTGGGACATCTTCTGGATATATGCCCAGGAGAGGTATTGCTGGATCCTCCAGTAGTACTATGTCCAATTTTCTGAGGAACCGCCAGACTGATTTCCAGAGTGGTTGTACAAGCTTGCAATCCCACCAACAATGGAGCAGTGTTCCTCTTTCTCCACATCCTCGCCAGCATCTGCTGTCACCTGAATTTTTGATCTTAGCCATTCTGACTGGTGTGAGGTGGAATCTCAGGGTTGTTTTGATTTGCATTTCCCTGATGATTAAGGATGTTGAACATTTTTTCAGGTGCTTCTCTGCCATTCGGTATTTCTCAGGTGAGAATTCTTTGTTCAGTTCTGAGCCCCATTTTTTAATGGGGTTATTTGACTTTCTGGAGTCCACCTTCTTGAGTTCTTTATATATATTGGATATTAGTCCCTTATCTGATTTAGGATAGGTGAAGATCCTTTCCCAATCTGTTGGTGGTTTTTTTGTCTTATTGATGGTGTCTTTAGCCTTGCAGAAGCTTTGCAGTTTCAAAAGCCATTCCCAGTTAGTGTTTCTCTCTCTCTCTCTCTCTCTCTCTCTCTCTCTCTCTCTCTCTCTCTCTCTCTCTCTCTCTCTCTCTCTCTCTTGCCCATTGATGGAATGTGAGCTCTAGACTACTGCTCCATAGCTTCCTACCTGCCTGCTACCATTCTTCTTCCTGCAAAGCTCATAACTCTAACCCTCTCAGATTATAAATTGCCTTCCTCATGTCTCTTTCCAGCAAAACAAAGCTATCTAAGACTGCCTGACAGGATAAAGGAAAATTAAGGCACAGAAAGTAAGGACGTGCCATTCAAACACTCAGTGTCTTAAGGCCTTTTGGCCTCATATCTCAGGAACATAGTTGGTTTTATCTCATAAAATACCTGAGAGAAACAAATAGAGTGAATCAAATGGACTCAGTTTTAGAGGTTTCAACCCACTGTCACTTGGCTCCATTTGCTGTGAACCTGTAGTGAGGGAGAACACCATGAAGGAAAGGGCATGACACAAGGGAGCTGGGCAGTGGTGGCACACACCTTTAATCCCAGCACTTGGGAGGCAGAGGCAGGCAGATTTCTGAGTTTGAGGCCAGCCTGGTCTACAGAGTGAGTTCTAGAACAGTCAAGACTATACAGAGAAACCTTGTCAAGAAGAGGAAGAAGAAGAAGAAGAAGAAGAAGAAGAAGAAGAAGAAGAAGAAGAAGAAGAAGAAGAAGAAGAAGAAGAGAAAGAAAGAAAGAAAGAAAGAAAGAAAGAAAGAAAGAAAGAAAGAAAGAAAGAAAGAAAGAAAGAAAGAGGAAAGAAAAAAGAAAAACAAGGGAGTTGCTCCCCTTGAGGCACCACAGAAGCTAAGAAAGCAAGAAAGGAACTGGTCCTTTAAAGGCACCTCCTCTCAAGTTCCCACTAAGTCTACTATAGGCCTATTTCATAATGATCTATGGGTGTAGCTAGTGCCCCATGTTATCTCAATATGCCACCAGATGAGGAATGAGCTTTCTGGGTTAACATTTTTGTATTCAAGACAAAATGCAAAACACTGTTGTTTAATGGGCAAAGTCATGAAAGTGCCCATTCCTTCACTAGGGAAAAAGATATAAGAAAATAATGAATTAAATATGTTAGTTGCTTTTCATGCCCTATTAATACAAGAGGAATTCTGGAGTAATTCTGAAGATATTTGTGCAATTCCCTAGAAATATATAAATGTCAGGTGTTTTAATCACATAACAATACAAATTTAAGGAGTTGCAAAGACAGGAAGGGACATATAATAATATTTGTACAATGTTTGTCTTAAAGGTACTTAAGCTATGGCTCATTGAGACGACCTTCAGATTTTTGTTCGATATCTTAGATTGTTCGGTCATTTTGATTTTTTTTTTACAGTTTCCAGCAATAGCATCTAATTAATTAATTAATTCCGTATTAATAACTAGATGAGTGTCCTTTTTGAAATGTTTATTGGATGTTTTAAGAGCCACTGTGAAATTGTCTATAGTCATTTCAAAGACACTAATACTTGCTCGCTTGCAAACTGTTTCTGTGCTTGGATAACCTCACCAAGCACATTATACTTATTTTTTTCCATCTCCGACTTTTAAAGATCAAGAAAGATGTAATTTATATAATCCAGTATGGCAGAAGCTGTATTCATCTTCTGAACCAGTTTAGTTTCATTAGGTTAAGTTTACAATAAAGCATTAAGCAATAGAGTTCTTGATCTTAATGTAATAGCCTTTAGTGCCACTGCACTTAAATCTTGTTTCATTTATTTGTATAAATATTTGATAGATAATTTGGTTGCATTTTTTCTAAACGTAACATTTTCTGGAAATCTAGGCTTCACTAATGCTCTTGACTAAATAAATGAATTTTAATTGCATACCATGAACAAATTCTTATTCAAAAAATTGTTAACACATTACATTCTTAAAATGATGATTCAATATATTTCAACCAGAAATTCAAGATCACCTTGCTCAAGGGCTATAATTGATCACCAATTTAAAAGTAATCTTTATTCTGTACTTAATTACAACTCCTGGGACAAGTTTACCATCTGCTGGTTTTCAGTACAAAATTCTAGTATGGGAGCAGGTAGTTAGATAAGGATAAATGTTGCCAGATCCAAAGGAAGGGGCAGATTCCAGAATGTATGGGAGGCTAAAAGAAGAAGCACAGGAAAGGTGTTCACTAAACCAATAGAGTGGGGAGCAGAAACCAGGCTAAGGTGCCAGGAAGCTGGGAAATCAAAAGAACAGAGCAATTGTAAACAGATCCTGAGAGAAAATAAAAGTTTCTGGTGTGAAACTGCATATGGTTTGCATCTCATGATCTGGCTCATCTCCACTTTCCACAAATGTGTCTGGGAAGACACAGGAAGATTCACAAAAGTCTGAATATAAAACTCAGAGTTGACAATGAAGCAACATCTTTGAAAAAGTTCCGTTAGCTAAAAAGGTAAGAGAACACGGTTGTAAATTATAAGAGCTATTACAGACATGATTTTGCCAAGTTAAAAGTAGCTATTTCTTTTTTCTCCCTTGATATTTTCCCTAGATCACAATAAGACTTGTGATCAGTCGGAAACAAGGTAGCTTGCCCTTACTATATAGAATGTGTGTATTAAGACTTCATTCACATAATCCAATGATTCTGAATATTGTCCTTCCTTGCACACCCACTGGATGCTATAGAAAATGGGGAAAACTAGTAAAAAATAAAAAAAAAAGCTGTTGCTTGGAAACTGCTTGCGTAGTGATCTTAGTACATACGACCATACAAAGGGACTTGTTACAGAAAGATGTGAATGAAAAGTAAGGAACAACACTGACTACTGTCAGTTTGAAAGTGGTCTATTTGTTCAGGCTACTACCAAAGTAGACAGTGTGGTACAGGAAACCTTGAGAACAACCAACACCTCACCAGCTGTCAGTCCATGGAGACTGTTCTAAGAAACATTTGCAGTCTGTCTCTGTCTCTGTCTGCTTCTGTCTGTCTTAGTTCCTCTCTGTCTCTCTCTGTGTGTATGTGCATGTGTGTGTGTGATAATGTGCATGTGAGTGTGATATGTGCATATGCGTGTGTGGGGGGGAGATGTGTGTGACATGAGCATGTGTTATATAATATGTACACGTGCTTGTGTGTCTATGTGTGAGGTATGTGTGTGTCTGCCTGTTGGGGAGGGATGCAATTAGCCCCAAGTTTGTGGCTGGAAATCTTTCCCCATGCTCTTCACCTTATTCATTGGGGCAAAATCTTTGAATGAAACACCGTCTGCAGATCTGACTAGTTTGGCTAGACAGCTTGCTCTGCCATCCCACAGCTAGAATTAAAGGCCGGTGCCATGCCTATGTGGCACTTACTTGAGTTCTGAATATCCAAGCTCTAGTTCTCACACCAGCACAGTAGATCCTTTAATAGCTCAGCTGTCTTTCCAATATTGCATGCTTCTTTCTGGCCACTGTTCTAAAACTGTAAACAGTGTACCAGTTCCACATTTTTAAAATAAAATGTTTGTCATGATTACCAGACGGATTAAAAGCTAAATTTTCTTTTATTTTTCTTTGAAATAATGGTGAACTAAGCGGGAACTTTTGAAAGAGTGGATGAGAGGTAAAAGAATAATTTCAAAGCTTTTTCATGAATATCATCTTCTCAGTGTTTGGTTTTAAATTAGTGGCTCAGGTTTTAAGCAGTTTTTTGATTCAATTTAAGGCTCACTCCATGAAACACACATATGATATTATTAATGGTGCCAAGTATCTGAGGATCAGGTCATGGACCCTAGAGGGAAAACTGTTGTGATTACTTTGCCAAATGACAATAACAATAAAACAACTACTAATGACACATTACTGTACCCATAGATCAGTGCATTCAACCCTCATTAGAGAAGCCACTTCTTGCAGTAGATGGTAACCACAGACAGCCACACTGTACAATATGCAGATAGTGAGAGACCTTGAATCACTCAGCTGTAAATAAGATATTTTTATAACCCACTCCCCCCAAAGTTTAGCAAACAGTGTAGGAAAGGAGACAGAAAGAGTCTAAGAGCCAAAGTTGATGGTGATTGACTCCAGAGAAACAGTGTCTTCCAGGCACAACAGGACTATAAGGAAATCAAGGAAACTGTGATAACATTCACAAGACTTGAACAAGCCAGATAAAATCTTAGCACAGAGAAGGTGAAGTGAGCACAAAGTCCCACTCCCAACACACACACACACACACACACACACACACACACACAGACACACACACACACACACACAGAGAGAGAGAGAGAGAGAGAGAGAGAGAGAGAGAGAGAGAGAGAGAGAGAGACAGGAGAAAAATCAGTTTTCTGTAATGGCGGGTCACTGAGTATATCAACTACTATCTCAGACTCTGGAGAAATCAACACAACATAGGCAGTTTTTCTGCATTTGCTTCTTTGCTCATGGTTTGGGGAGTTTTGTCCTTTTGTTTTGTTTTGGATTTTTGTGATGTGGGAGCTTTTGGTTGATTTGAAAGAAAGACAATGAACTTGTAATTGGGTTAATAGGGAGGTGGAGAGAATAGAGGAGGGTTTGGGAGATGAGAAAGAATATGACCAAAATATATTGTATGAAACATAATTTTTAAAAACTAGGCTATAAAAGCGATTTTTTCCTACTGATATTTACTTTTAAAGTCTACAACAGAAAGCTTTAATAAACATATTAAAGCTCCACAGTTTAAAGTTTTATCATGTAGCTGGATGGTGATGGCTCATGCTTGTAGTCCCAACACTGAAGAGGAAGGGGCAGGTGGATTTCTGTGAATTCAAGGTCAGCCTGGTCTAGAGAGTTACAGAGCAGCCAGGGCAACACAACTAAACCCTGTCTCGAAAAACTAAACCAAACCAAAAATGAAAGAAAGAGAAAGAAAGAGAGAAGGAGGGAGGAAGGATGGACTAGAGAGAGAGAGAGAGAGAGAGAGAAGAAAGAAAGAAAGAGAAAGAAAGAAAAAGAAAGAAAGAAAGAAAGAAAGAACGAACGAACGAACGAACGAACGAAAGAAAGAAAGAAAGAAAGAAAGAAAGGAAGAAAGAAAGAAAGAAAAAGAAAGAGGCAGGCAGGGAAGGAGGGAAGGAGGGAGGGAGGGAAGAAAGGAAGGAAGTTACCATATCTATTAATGTTACATTTAACTTGTTCAGTTGTAAAAAGAAAAATGCTCTTGTATCATAGCAAATTTCAAGGTTTATGCTATACTACTGCTAACTACAGTCCCCATGATTTTTTAAAGATTTATTTATTCATTTATTTATTTATCTATTTATGTATAGGTGTACACTGTAGCTGTCTTCAGACATACAAGAAGGGGATATCAGATCCCACTACAGATGGTTGTGATCCACCATGTGGTTGCCAGGTTGCTTAGCATGCCTGGTAGAACAATCAGAGCTCTTAACCGATGAGCCATCTCTCCAGCCCCTAGTCATCATGATTTACATTAAGAATTTAGACTTTATCATTCTATATCTAAGTCTGCCCCCTTGATTCTATATTTCTGTTTCCTCTATGTCAATAACACCTCTGCTTTAGTTGTTAGTACTCACTTGACTTTGTTTTCTAAGAGATTTTTAGATTCTTCATATCAGTGAATCCATACCATCTTAAAGGAAGTTAATACAGAAATGTCCAACCCTGCTCCGTAGCAGCAGTCTCAATGCATTAAATATTAATCTTAGTAACTGAAACAATGTTTATCTTGGTGTCCATTTTTCAGTGTGGTTCCTACAAAGCCAGGCAATCTAATTGTTCTCTTGTTCTTAATAGTTCTAATTATCCCTTGGAAAAGTTATTGTGAAATGTGTGGAGCATTCTCTTCACATCCCCTCCCCCAGTCCCAAGCTTAAAGTTCTAAGCATGTGTTGGCTTCATTTCCTGCTGTTCTTCCCCAGTTACTATACTGTATCCTCACATACATTACCTCAGTTATCTCGCTGACATTATCCTACCATGGACTGACTTCACAGTTCACACCTCAGTTGAATTCTCTGAGCAAGACTTTGGTTCGTCCACTGTCTACCTTTGTACTCTACCAACTCTCCTGTCTTAAACCACCCTGTGGTTTCACAAGCTTGTGCATTCATTTTCTTTTCCTCTCCAGTCAGATTGCATGATTGTTGAGGGGGTTTAGAATTTTATTTATTTATTTACTTATTTATTTTTGTCAGTTCTAGAAATTCTAGGTAGGCAGATCTACAAAATGAAACTAAAGTATAATAACCTTTTCTGGTTTTAATGTCACTTGATTTCCACAGGAAGAAATTTGATGTCAGTGTAAACTCAGTAATAGCAGTACTGAGTCACAGTTGCATACTGGAAATAGATAAAATTATAGTGGCTTTAGGAGTTACAAAATGTTTGTTAGAAGACAGGCAAAATGACAAAGAGCACCGAGAAGGGTCAAAAGGGCAGTTACCAGGAGCTCCTATTACTTTAGGTATTCAAAGCTAATTGATTTTGAGAATGTCCAAAGTACTTGTTTTTTAAGTAAGTGAAATTTTATTGCTGTATATTCTTTTTTAAAATGTAGATTTTCTTTTCACATATAGGTGGGGTTTTGGTGGAGGTCGCTCGCCAGCTTTGATTCATTCACAGCCTCACATCTGGAGAAGTTTAGGTTGAAAAGAATATTATTTTAACTGCTGACCAACCTCTACAGATTTTATGTCATTGTTTTTGTAGTTTTGTTGTTGTTGCTGCTGTTGTTGTTGTTACTCTCTAGTGCATGTGCCTTAAATAAAGAGTAGGTGTGAAAAGCGAAAGAGGCCATGCTTCCTGACTCTTTAGGCCATCTTAAAATAGACCGTCCCAGCTGAAGTTCACTCTGGATTTCAGAATCTGTGCATGGTTAATTTAGTGTTCTGTCTTGATGCTGAACTGATGTTTTTGTTTGTTTAATGTGAGTGGTCTTTCTAATCCCATTAAGTAGAAACAAAGTTTACAAATGTAAAGCCATTTTACTTTGATTTAGTAGTTTTGCAAGACCCGGCTTTACAAATCAACTCCTTAACGTTGACAGCAGGAGTAGTTTCAAAAGGTGTTTTCCTCCCACCTTCAAGAAGAAAGGATCAAGACCTTTCTGGGGATTCCTTTTTTTTCTCCTCTAAAGATAAACACTGGCAGTGAGGGAGCTGGAGAGGATCAGGCACTTGGCAAAGCTCTTTTGTCTAAAAGGAAATCTTGAGCCTAAAAGGCTGAGTTCCTGCAAATGGAAAACAACCTATGTGATTGTTCTTGGTTTTTTTTTTTTTCTTTGTTAAAGAAATTCCCATTGGCTGGGTACAGCTGTGAGGTGTCGAAGGTGAGACTCTGAGCCCAGTGTCAGAAAACCTCATGCAAAATTAACCACTTTGAACCTCACTGCTCATGAAAATAATTGTAATCATGACTGTTACTAATATCTAGAATGTCGTAGCAATTTCTTGTTCCTATCTGTAGTCTCCAGAATATGTAACACGAACTTTGAAGAAATAATTTAAATGTTTTTGGAGAATTTTATACACAACTATGGTACTTCAGTTATTTCTCTCCCTTGCTCTTTTCCCAGCTCTTCCTGTGTACATGAACTCCCTCTCAATTCATCACCTAGACTGTTATTGTAAAATGTGTGCATTTGTGTGTGTGTGTGTGTGTGTGTGTGTGAGAGAGAGAGAGAGAGAGAGAGAGAGAGAGAGAGAGAGAGAGAGAGAGAGAGAGAGAGCACATGCTCTCATTCATGTTATGGATAGTCTATTTAATGTTACTCATGTCTATGTGTTTAAGGCTGGCCACTTGGGATTCAATAACCTATCAGGGATCTTGTCACTGAAGAAAAGTGGATGCTCTTCTCTCAGTAGGCATTGGCTTCCAGTAGATTTTTATCTATGGGTTAGGTAGGCCCCTATACGATTACTCCCATTTACAATAGCATAACAGCTAGTGTCTTATTTAATTTACTATGATTTTTAGAACTTACTGGACTGTAAACAGCCCAGCAGAAATGAAAATATTCTACAGAGATATTTATATCTCTCAGTTTGCCTACCGAAACTGTTGAAATGTGAACTCTAAAGAATGAGAATTTTCCCAGAAATCTGATGCTGGGAGAAGATAAACCTACAGCCATCCAAAAGAAAAATATGTCTTCTGTAATGAAATTTCACACAATTATAACAATGTGTCAGCCCACTGTATAGATGGGACTGTAGTCCAGACAGTGATGGGTCAGTGGTGGGACTCAAGTGTTGACCTGGATTGTGCATATTCATGGCCCTCACAATATGACCACATTGAATAAAACTGCCTTTTCTGCTTTCTACTTTAAATGTGACTCATTAAAATAGTTTATTGAGGATGGGTGTTTTTTTTTTTTCCCGAGACAGGGTTTCTCTGTGTAGCCCTGGCTGTCCTGGAACTCACTTTGTAGACCAGGCTGGCCTTGAACTCAGAAATCCGCCTGCCTCTGCCTCCCGAGTGCTGTCTGGACCTGACATGGACTACAGATTGTCACTTCCCAAAATTTGCTAACAAGTGTAGCTTCTGTGTAATATATAGAAGCTGGTATCTCACAGCAGATTTCCCCGCCCATTGACTCTTAAAATCTATCTGCCCACACTCATGATGAACCCTGAGTGTTAAGTGTACAGGTTGTTTTGTACAGGTATCAGTTATCACATTGTCTGTAATTCTCTGCATTTTGGGTAATTATTGACTTCCGCAATAAGCAGGTCACTATCTGTTTCAAAGCAATGACCCTTTATTTAATAGTGAGTGCTATGTTTATCTGTGGATATCTGTTTTTGAAATGGAATTAGAAGTTATATGGGTTAAGGAAAGCGACAGTAGTCAGTTCTCGGTCTATGACAACATCAGTGACAGGCATTTGGCTAGATTCACAGTAACCTGCATGACTTCTTTCATATTGGCCAGACTTTAAGTCCAATTAGATAGTGATAGTGCCACTGTTGCACTAGTGGGGATACCTTGGCAAACTGGTCATTGTTGTGGTCCACAAACTCTACAGCTATAAAGTATTGAGTGGTTTTATCCTCAGGCAGCTAGCCAATCACCTTTGGAGTTGTTATGAGGGCCAGTTCTTAGGAAGGGGACGTCCATGTTAGCTCCAACTCCTTCTCTTCAAGACCTGTATCAAAACTATACGGTGTGTTTAGCATTAGGATCTTACCTGCAATTTCTGGGGTGTAGCCAAGGACAACAGTAATAGCATTTATTGTTTTCAGGGATTCATTGACTCCCCTAAGTAACAATTTATAGGGGGTATTTTCCATGCCTGGCACTAGGGTTGTATTAAATCATGTATGGCTTTTTATATTTTTTTTCTTATCCTGTTGTGAAAATTACATGGAAAAATAGCAGTAAAAGCATCTGAAATGGAAGTCAACATACTATTCGATTAGCTGGCATTCTTGAAAACGACTGGGTATGTATGTAAATATTAGTTGTCAAATTTGACTTGATATTTTTAGTCCTAAAGTACATATGATATGCATCTATATGTTTATGTATTTCCCTGTAATATGGTTTTATAAAATACTTTTTACTTTCAATGTTTTAAGGTATAATAAAAGATGCCCCCCAAAATATCACTCTCCTGAATGAATTTCATTCAAAACTATCATTCAATATTCATTTTTGTTCATTCTCTGGTTTGAAAAATTAAACTCTTGAGGTCTTTTCTTTATTTCAATTAAAACAGGTCCTAGGAGCCCACATGCTATTTAGAGTCTCTAAGTTTCCTTTTAGTAACTTTTAAAACTTTGCTTATTTTTCTTTTTTTTTAATATTTTTTATTACATATTTTCCTCAATTACATTTCCAATGCTATCCCAAAAGTCCCCCATACCGCCCCCCACTTCCCTACCCACCCATTCCTATTCTTTTGGCCCTGGCATTCCCCTATATTGGGGCATATAAAGTTTGCAAGTCCAATGGGCCTCTCTTTCCAGTGATGGCCTACTAGGCCATCTTTCGATACATATGCAGCTAGAGACAAGAGCTCCGGGGTACTGGTTAGTTCATCATGTTGTTCCAACTATAGGGTTGCAGATCCCTTTAGCTCCTTGGGTACTTTCTCTAGCTTCTCCATTGGGAGCCCTGTGATACATCTGATAGCGGACTGTGAGCATCCACTTCTGTGTTTGCTAGGCCCCAGCATCGTCTCACAAGAGACAGCTATATTTGGGTCCTTTCAGCAAAATCTTGCTAGTGTATGCAATTTTTATTATTGTGACTAACATTATCGTGCATGATTATGTGTATGTGTGGGCGTTTGTGTGCACGTAAAGGTCAGAAAACAACTATATGAAGTCCATTTTCTCCCACCACCTTTTATATGAGTTTGAACTCAGGTATTAGGCTTAGCAGCAAACAGCTTTACCTGCAGAGTCATCTTACTGCCCCAAGGATCCTTTTAGCACTCACACTTTGTCTATGTCCTACAGGTAAAGAGACAGTATAGTCAGTCACCAAAGTCTGACCAGGATGGTGCTATCGACTATAAATATGATTTAAAACAGCTACAAAGGAAACAAAAACCAAGCTGGAAATTACATTCTAATATCATTGTTGATGAAATGTTCTGACCAAAGATGCTTAGAGGCAGATGAAGGCAAAGGTGAAGACAGATTCATTCAGCGAGATTTGCCACAGATGTCCATGGTACATAGCATAGCAGAGATTCAAGTATCATAGTTACATCTGCAAAAGGACAAGTATGCTTTTCTTTGGAAAGCCATATTATTTTTGTAACATTTTAAAGATATGTGCACATGGGGGAATCAGTCAGAAACTTCACTTTTTCCTGCACATTTGCCATGGATAATAAAATTGTAATATCCATATTAATTTCATATTTGTATCATAATATATGGGGGGTTTTGTTCATTTCAAGGTATGAAGGAGGAGAAAAAGGAAGAGGAAGAAGAAGGAGGAGGAGGAAAAGGAGGAGGGAAAAGAGGAGGAGGAGAAGAAGAAGAAGAGGAGGAGGAGGAGGAGGAGGAGGAGGAGGAAGAAGAAGAAGAAGAAGAAGAAGAAGAAGAAGAAGAAGAAGAAGAAGAAGAAGAAGAAGAAGAAGAAGAAGAAGAAGAATTAGAATTCAATCTGTATCATCAATTCAAGTCAGCATGAGACTTGAGCTATTCGCTGATCAAGTTTAGAAACAAACGTGCCTCCATCATACACATTGCTTATAAATCCACTAGTGTTCAGTGGCCTCCCTTTAGAGGCAACCTTGCTTCATTTGAGTCAAAAAAACAGATTGAGAGTTTAGAACCTCTTAGTTAATGGGGCCAAATCCTTTGCGATGTTTCTGGAACATTCATGGTCCCTGAGCACACTGTTGAGTGGCAAGCATCCACCAGCCCCCTCAGAGATCTTGTCCCAACGCCCAGCTTGTGCTGAGGTCCAGAGAGAAGCTATGCAGATCTAGAGCCAGCAACCACACTGGTGAATAGTTCTCCCCACATCTCCAGGATGAGAAAAGACAAGTGAAGGGGACTGCTCCTAGTGGAGTTCTCACTCCTTCCTGAACATGTTCCGGAACATGTATCATCACTGACCTTAACTCTCCTCTTGGGAAAGAGATCAGCCGAGTAGGAGTTTACAGTAGTTGCTGTTTAAAACTGTGGATCATAAAAAAAAATACAAGAATAATGTGTTCTTTGGATAAAAAGCATTATCAATGATATTAAACTCAAGAAAACTACCAAGTTTGTGCTTGTTCCTTACAAGTGTGCTTTAAGGGTTAGTAAGATCGAATACTTCAAGATGCCTCTTAAAGAGAGAAATGTATTATGGCAGACCATAAATTAAGAGGCCCAAGGCATTGTGTAACTTAAGAAACTATCCCCAAGGAGCAAATTACCAAAATAAAATATATTTGTTGGGCTTCTAGTACGGAAATCAATATTTTAAAAGACTAAGCTAAAAAGAAAAGCTGAAAAATCCTATGGATCAAGTAGGTATCAAGAAACAGGGCTCTACTGCGAAAATGTGTATACATAATCTGACAACATGCTCACAAATGTGGAATTTATTTAGCCAACTTCTCCAAGAAGTTATAAATTGCCTAAAGTTTCCTAATTTAAAATTGGTGCACGTCACAAGGATTGCAAGTGAACATTGCTCAACCTACTTTTCTGGCAACACAGTAAATGTACATAATTTATAACAACATATTTATGTAGTAATTACGACATATTGAAGTACTATGATTTTCATAGAGATAAGAAAAAGGACAAATAGCTAGATTGTTCATTTAAGGGAAATGACCATTCACCCACAGCCATGTCATACTGGGAAGAAAAATTGCCTGGGCTCGATCCAGATGTTTGTCTAAGTGCATGTGTGCGAGCATGTGTAACTCTGTGTGTGTGTGTGTGTGTGTGTGTGTGTGTGTGTGTAAAGACTGATAACTGTGGATCTTGGGCATGGAAAGAAAGCCCATGAATCATTAGTTTAATGACATCAAGTAATAAATAACTCTCATCTGGGCTTTTTTGCTGAGCTAGCTACTTCAATGACCCCTGGGATGGAAATGGGATAATTGAGAAAGACAATGAGTCCCTCTGGATGATGCTCATCTAAAGATCCAAATATGGAAACCAGTATTTTAATGTGGACATTTTATAAGCTAGTGAGGAAAATAAGATGTAGCTGATTAATTTTTCAACAATTTTCTTTCCAGAAAGACTAAAAATCAAATGCAAAGTTTGGAAGGGCAATGAGGCCTGTGTGTAGTGGTGAATGACTGATTTCCCAACACTTACAAGGATGAGGAAAAACAATTGCCACTAGTTCAAAGCATGCCTGGTTTACTAAGTGAGACTTTGTCTAAACCATAGATAGTAGATCAAATAGATAGATAGATAGATAGATAGATAGATAGATAAATGAGTAAAGCAATAAGAGAAGAAAGCAAATGATATTTCACATCTCTACCATCTCATATTTTTTCTAGACTAAACTCGGGTGACAAAACCATAGCCAAACATTAAAAGTGGCACTAATGGTAAAATTGCTGAGTAAAGTCTGGGTAAGTTTAAACAAACATAATGCTCAGTGTGGTGGTTTGAATGGGAATAGCCTCCATAGGCTCACATGTTCAAATGCTTGATCCACAGTTAGTGGAACTGTTCGGGAAGAACTCGGAGGTGTGTTGTTGTTGTTTGTTGTTTTGTTTTGTTTTTGAGGAGGTGTGTCACTGGGAATGGGCTTGCAGGTATTAAAAGCCCATGTGAGAACCAGTTTCTCCACCCTGCCGCCTCTTCCTCTGCTGCCTCTGCCTATTGACTTTGGATCAGATTGTAAAGCTTTTCAGATATATTTCAGATCAATATATCTGTATATATTTCAGATAATTTCCAGCACTATATCTGCCTACTTCCAGTCATGATCATCAGGAAATAATCCTCTAAAACTCTAAGCAAACACCTAATTACATGTTTTCTTTTGTAAGAATTGCCTTGGCCCTAGTGTCTCTGTACAGCATAGAACAGAATTATTCAACCCTTAACAATATTAGAAGAGTGTGATAAGTCATGGGGTTGTATAAAAGTAGCATTAATGAGAAAAATGCTCAAAAATGTCCGGGTGAGCAGAAGCAAAGAAGATGCTTAGGTGGCAAGAATTTTTGCCTAATTTAAAGGATGATCACATTGGAGCAAGAAAGGAGTTTACCCTGTGTGTCCTCACCAGATATGACAATGAAAGTGAGAAGCAACCACTAAGGAGAAATCTAGTTCAACTAGGAAAGAAGTGTCTAGGCTTAATCTTTCTCAACGACTTTAAGAGGCTGCCTTAAATGTATAGAGAAGGGAGGTGGGGTGGAAGCACGGACATAGCAGAGTTCTAGCCTCATGCCTTAACATTGTTTTCATTTGTTTGGAAAGTATTAATAAATAAAATCTACCTGCTTGGAGTTTTGTGAGCCATAAGAAAAAAAAAGCGTGAAGAAGATAACAATAACAGCAAGCAGAGCTGGTTGAAAGACTAGCTTCAGAGTACGGAGAACACACGCACATTGGAAGCTACTTACTGAACATAAGGAGTGAAATTGTTGGTTGCTGGATACACGGCCCTTGGCATATGCACTACAAATTGGAATGAGTTTAAAAACAAACACAGGTGTAACCACTGGACTCTAGAAATGGTAGGGCTGGAAAGGAAAAATGAAGTCAAAAGGAGAACCCCAGAAGCCATCACCGTGAGGAGTGGTGAAACTGTCACAGCTAGCAGGATCTGCTTTAGAGAGCAAGATATTTAGGCAGGTTTTATTTTTAAAGATATTTATATTTTGAAGGCTTTGGAGTTAAGGTCTAAGATAGAACACTTGTAGTGTAACAGATATAAGTTTAATGCATTAATTTCTAAGCCATTGTTTGAGAATATGACCTAATATAACCACTCAAAGGCTTCTTGTACAATGCTTTCTTACATCTACTAAATCTCTTTTGGAAGGAATGTTCATGGGTTCAAATGAAACTATTGTTCTTCACTGGAAGAATAATATAAACTCAAATGGTTTTTGAGGATTTGTTCTGCATTTGAGAATAGACGCTTCATTAGCAAGTGACATTGTTTTAAATTAAATTTCTAACAAATATACTTGGGTGTGAATTCAAGGAAATATTTTGCAAAACTAAAAAGACAAATTAGCATCACAAAACTCTAAACAACATTGTAGTGGGATATATATATATATTTTTTTTTTGAGGGTTGGTTATTGTCAAGGATTTTTAACAGGGTGAATTTTAACCACATGTGTCCTGAAAAACTGCAAGTCAGGATGGTCTTCTTTTCCATACATAAGTTAATAGTGACATCTTGTGGTCAGTTTTGACTCTGAACCAATATATGTAAGCAAAAGAAGGTGCTTTTTCCTTTTATTGCAATAATACTCAAATTTTCCTCCAAGTTACAAATATTCTAAGATGGTTATTTACTGTGAAATATTCTCTCATTGTCACCAAATTAAGTAGATGGTATCATTAAAACTATGTCAGCTTGTCAACATGTTCATGGACATGACAAGAAGGACACATCACATCTGGAACCATCCTCTCCAAAACGAATAATCTCAATGAAGAAAATGTCAGACAAACTGAAGCTGAAGCAGACTCCATGTAACCTGATCCATAATTCTCATGACTGTCAAGGTCAACAAAGAAAATCTCAAAAGTCTTTGTATGTGGAAAATGTGACAGCTAAATGTAACATGAATTGTTGGATTGAATCCCACAAAGAAAGAGAGCATTGCATAAAATCTGGTGACATGTAAAAATGGTTAACAGACTTACACCCATGTGCATTCTTCTTCTTCTTCCTTCTGAAACAGGCTTCACAGGAATGTTCAGTTGTGACGATAGCTTCACATTATTTAAAACTTTGAGTGGTGCACTTAAATTACAAAGGCACTTGAGCAATTTAACTATCATATTTTTGATGGAGTTATGTCATTTTCCATTTCCAAAAGAATAAACACAAAGTACTAGCAAATGAAAAAGAGTTTGGAGTTCCTAAGTAAGCTTGATACTTACATTGCTACAAAAATCAGACTCGCAAGAACAAAATTTCTGTGAGTTTTAGGAATCAAGTGAAGATTTCACATGTATGAAATGCTCTTTGGATCTTCCCTGTCAAGCGATGTCATGAGTTGGTAGCAGAGTGGAAGCCACTGCTGTTTCCTCTGAGATTTACCCTGCCTGTTATCCTTCTTTCTTTCTCTTCCTTCTTCATCTCCTTCTTCTCCTTCATCTCCATCTCTATTTCTACTTTTTTGTCTTCTCCTTCTCACCTAAGAACTTTTCCACTTGGTTCTCCATCTGCCCAAAGTTTTGTTTCAATGAAAAAAAAAGGAAGGAAGGAGGGAGGGAGGGAGGGAGGGAGGGAGGGAGGGAGGGAGGGAGGAAGGAAGGAAGGAAGGAAGGAAGGAAGGAAGGAAGGAAGGAAGGAAGGAAGGAAAGAAAGAAGGAAGGAAGAAAAGAAGGAAGGAAGGAAGAAAAGAAGGAAGGAAGGAAGGAGGGAGGGAGGGAGGAATTTTTAAATTTTTAAATTCTGTTTCCTTAATTTTTCTCAGGTTTTCCCTATAAGAAAAATATTGTCTAATCCATGACTGCCTTAGCCACCAGAGAGTTTATATTGCATAAAACACCACACATTTGATAGTTTCTTCCTAGGCCAGCCCATAAGCTTTGTAAAGTAGTTTCAAACTGTGTTTTGTTCGTAGCTTTTGATCTGACAATGCTCCAGAAAAGCAAACACTAGGCACTCAATAGTGTCTGTTCAACTAGACTGAAATCTCTCCTGACACCTGTTTACTGCACCAGTCCTGTGAATTGGATGTACAGAGAACCTGGTTTGTCTTCCACATGGCAGCCCATCTAATGGAGCCTTCAATTCCCATTTCTCTCTTCAGGTCTGTTGCATTCTACTTAATGTGCACTGGGCGTTTCCCTTCTGCTCCCATCTCCCTTCCTTGCTGTGCTCTGAAAATCAGAGCCCTGTGATTCTGTTTTTCTACCTTTCTGACTGGTTCCTAATGGAACCTGGCCAAGGATAAGAGAAAAGTTTGGGTGTATCTATCTACTCTGTATGTTTTTGATCTGAATTTCTCCATGACCACAGCTTCTATCAGATGGTAATTCTGCAGGGCAAGGGTGTCTGGGCTCTGGCACTACTTCTTTCTCCTCCGTGCCTTTGAAGGTAGGCATGATTTTCTGCTGCCCATTATTCATTGTTTCTGTGTTTCTGTTCACTCTCTTAAATCGGGTCACATGTAAATGGCACTTTAGTTAAAATCTGTTAATTGTAGCAAGTAAGGTATGGACTTTCCTAACCCATCCCTGGAATGATACTCCAGGGTAGTGTTTCTTAACCTTATCAAGCAGAAGAATGACACCTGGGGGGATTTTGAAATATTGATTGCTGGACACCACTCCCCAGGGTTTTGATTTAAGAGGTCTAAGTAAGGACCCACGATTTACATTTTGAGCCATTTCCCAATGATGCTGATACTAATTACTTGGATATCACACAGAGTGTCTCTGTCCAAATAATACTTTCTCAAGGTACTAAGTGGTGTATGTTGAATTTCATGAATGAAGGAATCTTTTCTCAAATAGGTCTTAGAAACTGTGTAGCAACTTGAACTAGCAGAAAGCAGAGCAGACTCAGCCTAAATAGTGTCTACTTCCCATCATGTTGATAGGAGTTGCAGTCCACTTCATTTAACCGATCCCTCTCACTGCTATCATAGAGTGGGGACAATCAGAATAGCTAATTCTTTTGAAGGTTTGTGATATGTCTTATTCTTCCATGCACTATGGAGTTGTATTGTTACACTTAAATGCCTTTTTCATGTAGTTACATTGTTACTTTCATCCTAAAGATGAGTAATGGGGACAAAGATAGGTCTAGAGACTCCCCAGAGATTGGCCAAGTTGATACATCAAACTGTCCTTTGTACACAGTCTGACTCCAGTGGACCTACTGATCCACTAATTAGACAGAAACAATCTATAACTGCCACTTTGTCATGCACTTTTGGAGCTAGATTTGGCAGGTGTATTTTTTCTCCTTTGTGATATATCAAAATTCAAAGTCACCATGGAAAAGGTACTTTTGAGGATATTAATGCTTTAAAAACACTTGAATAACTGCAGACACCAAACACAGAAGTGTTGACTGTTATGCCCATGTGTACACATATTTGTGCTTCTGTTTAAAATGAAAGGAAAAACACAACTTTTCATATGTTTTGCCCAAGAAACTAGTGAAGTGCTATAATCATTTCAGCTCTACACCTTAGTGGCTTTTCTCCTATTGACTTAGTGTGTGTTCTCCTTGGATATCTTTTCTTCTCCTCCATTAATGGGATTAAAAACTAGGCAGCTTCTTTGATTCTACTTATAAACTTAAGTCGGTATGGTAACCTAGTTCTGGAATAATGCTCTAATAGACTTCAGATTAAAATTTTCGAGAGAAAAAAATGAGTTTGAATATGGGAACTCAGAGGGAGAGTCTGCTCCCAGAGATGCAGGCATGCAGTGCTTAGAGTTCGAGACTATCGGTCTCAGCTGTCTACAGTATAGAATGAGCTCATTTATTAGTCACGGGGAAAAGAGGAAAATCGACCCTTACATCACACCGGGCACCAAAATCAACTCCAGATGCAGACAAAACTACAATGCAAGGAGGAAAAATTGCAAAAATTTGGAAGATAATATCTGTAACATAGGATTAAAAAAGTACTCCTTATGCTGAATTTTTAAAATGAGATCAGCATAACGATGACCAAACTGAAGATGTTCTGCCCGATGAATGATAAAATAAAGTAGGTGAAAGGTAAATTCACAAACTAGGAAATCTGTTTGAAAATCACGTGCAAAAGATGAACAAAATCTGAATTTCACAACTGAAGAGAAAATGACTAATGAATAGAAACTTTCTAAAATTCATTAGCAAGAAGGGAATTATACCATAGAACCACAGAAGAGAATAGCTATATTTTATACCAAATGAGAAAAACCCTAAAAGGCTCAGAGTATCAACTGACTAATTGCTAGTTAACACAAGCCATATTTGAAAACTGATTTGACCTTAATCAGTGTTTATATACTTCAGTCAGTGTATTTCTAATGTATGCTATTGAGAAGTGCATATAGAAGGAAGGCTGTTTTAAATTACCAAACACAAGAAAAAGAAAATGTTAACAGGGGATTCATCTACTGATGTTTGTTCAGAGAACACAACAAAATATCCCCATTTTAGTAAGAGGACATGTTTAAAGACACCAATGTGTCCTTAAAACCATGGAGAATACCAAACTCTACTTGAAGTATGCTTTTCCTACATGCCCTGTTTACCACATAGAACCAGAAACCATCTGTCCTTCCGTGATTTGTGCCTCCTCTCCACCATAACGTTTGGATACTTGGTCTGTTATTAAATAAGTCTTAATTGTACTAAGCACTTTGATAGCACAATATTGGATCTGTAAACCCAGGTGTCTTTTAAGTGTCATGAAGTGTGCAATCTGGGTACAAGGATTCTGCCTCAGAGAAGATGAGTTAGAATAGTATGAAATTTTTATTACTATTGAGAATAGCCACACAACAAGACACATATGAATTGTGCAATTCTGGGATTTTTCCATTTAACATTTTCAGATGGTATTTGTGGAAAACTGAAACTATGGAAAGTGAAACATTAAATAATATAGAATTAGTACTACATATAAATCCAATAATAAACTATAATTACAAAATTCATCCCAGAGAGCATAAATTTAGAGTTAATTACACCTCTCACAGCAGAAGATACACAGCATAACTTTACTTAAAAGAAGCAAAAAACAAAGCAAATTTACTTAGTTTGAACCAGTTTAAACTATTCATGTGTTCACTGCTCAAATCCAAACAAATAATTCAAATAAGGTAGATATAGAGGAATATTCACTCACTCATTCATTCATTCATGATGAAACTACCTAAGAAAGACAAATAAATAACAAATAAAGATTTGGATCCTGGCTACCTTTCTTTCAAGAGAAGGGGTATTGGGCTCATGTCATAGTAGAGGGCAAACTATCTGGAGTAACTGGCAATACTCAATCTGTTGAGTGGACAGGGGAGCTTGTAACTCTGTTTTTTCTTCAAATTTTATGAAAATATTAACAACATAGTCATGTAATGAATAAATCATACTATGCTCAATATTGAATATTGAATATACTCAACTTTATACTCAATAATAATACAACTTTTAAAAGAATGCATTTCCCCCTGCTGATCTTCTTTCTGTAAAGCCCAGAACAAACTGGTTCTCCATTTGCCTCAGGATTTCATTCCCTGGTGGTCTTAATAGTTCCTCAGTTCTTAAATCAATACAAATATTCTCCTCATTTCAGTTTTCTTCAGTGCTATTTGAGGTTCTCAAATATGCTCTCTCAGACCACTCTCCTATTTTTTTCTTAGTATATCTTAGGATGTCTTTTTTCCTTTCCTGTAATTACAGAAAAGGTTCCTGTAATCCGACAACTCCTGAGACGTTCGTGTCCAAAGTCTCCAAAGGACTTTCTCCTAGTATTCCAAGGTAGCCTCTTTTTCATAGTCTTCCTAATACACATCTAGTACGGCTGTTTTCTACAGATATTCTGATAACAGCTCAATCATAAAATAGTCAAAATTAGACTCATTATCTTGTTCCACTAAAAATCAGTCTTGTTCTTATTTGGGAAATGACTGTTAATCACATGATTTTTCACTAAGGGAGGATTTATTTTTAGAGATATTTCTCAATTTGTCTTACTTTAGGGTACAATTTCAGCTGAGTATATATGCAAAATCTGCTGTTCTATTCCTTCTCGATCCAATTTCACAGATTTCTTCATGACAATTAGAGTGGAATTTTTTTTTTAATTTTTTTTTTTTTTAGATTTATTTATTTATTTATTTATTATAAGTACACTGTAGCTGTCTTCAGACACTCCAGAAGAGGGCGCCAGATCTCGTTGTGGATGGTTGTGAGCCACCATGTGGTTGCCGGGATCCGAACTCTGGACCTTCGGAAAAGCAGTCGGGTGCTCTTACCCACTGAGCCATCTCACCAGCCCTAGAGTGGAATTTTAAAAAATCCTTTTAAATGTCTTCAGTTGAGCTACATTTTGTCTTTCATTGCTGTCAGAATCTATTTCCTGTGTGAAACCATTTGTCTTCTCATAGTTTCCTATCTATCTTCTGGAGAGCATAGGAAAATACACATGCCACACAGAGAGCCTCCACTCAAATATCCTCCGTATTTTAGTTAGCTCTCTAAATCTGAATGCGAGTAACTAGGCTTGGAGACTTTGACACAGAAGGAATTTCACTCTAATTAAGAGTTCTACTCAGAGCCGTAGTGGTACACACATTTAACCCCAGCACTCAGAAGACAGGCAGGAAACAGGCAGATACTTGAGTTTGAGGCCAGCCTAATCTACACAGTGAGTTCCAGGATAGCCAGGGCTACACAGAGAAACCTTATCTCAAAAAAAAAAAAAAATTCTACTTGGGAGTTTGTATATTTTCCAATTGATCATCTGTCTGGCAGAATCATTTATGATAAACCTGTGCAAATTCTACTGGTAACTTTTTTCACCTTCTTTCTTACTCTGTTAGTTTGACCATTTTTAAAATTTTAATCAGAATATAGTCACATCACTTCTCCTTCTGTTCCCTCCAAATTGACTCTTCTTTCCTCCATCCATCCAACCTCTCCCTTGCCCCCTCTTTTTCTATTATTATTACTGTTACATATAATAATATATATAAGAATTAAAATATAAATACAATTTTCATAGTCCCTTATATGGTTTCAGGATTGAACACTGTGTTGGATGACCAATTAGGGAGCTCACTCCTGGGAGAAGCTAAAGCTTCCTATCTCCCCAATCATTAGTTGCCTGTAGTTCTTGGTCTAGGGGGAGGAATTCCATCATACCCCTTTTATATTAGCATGTCTACTGATATTGTCATTGCTCGGGTCTTGTCTAGGTACCCATATTGTTGAGGTATCAAGAAGCAATCTGAATGCAGCTAGTACAATTTAAAATCTACAGAGAAGAAAAATGTTAATGATGCCATTCCCTCCCTTTAGTTTTTGTTAACATTTATTGAATCTCTATCTTGAGCTCTTTATGTGACAGTATAGACATCATTTCTTAACACCATGTATTGTGTACAGGTTTTAAATATACTTATTTCAAAATTATTTGTATTATTTCATTAACTTCCTTTAATGATATTATGAATAGTACAAATCAAACTAGTGCCTATCATTAGGCTAAGTATGTAGATATAGTTTTATATAAAGCCAACATATGTAAAGCCCACAGAGCATATATATCATAGGACTATATGTACTGTTATGAATGGGACAGGAAAATATTGCCAAGTATCACAGGAGTTATGGATTTCCCTCAACTCCCTCTGCTATTACTTCAGACTACATTAGCATTTTGATGCTAAGAACCCTGGTCCAAAAAGATATATTTCTTTTCTCCACCTCATTTGTTGTATAAAATGGCATACAAGAACGGGGAAAAAAAAAAGAGTTAGAATGTAACTCACATGCAAATGAAGTGAAGGAAGAATACAGTCTATAGAGGGGCATTCCTCTATTTGGAGGGAGAAGAAAAAAAAATTACCATTCTCGGTGGATAAACAAAATGCTGGATAGAAAGAAGTCCTGGCCTAACCAGTCCTAGGGAGATGCTGCCTCCTCCTGTAATTTAAATGTTCTGCTCACTCTAATCTCCCAGCTACCGAGTAGGGATTTGTGTCTGCTGGAAGGTGATAGTCGTTACTGTTAAGAGTAAGCCTCATTCCCTTAACCTGAATAAAGCTACATTTACTTTATATTATATTATATTTTATTTTTGGTGCTAGTGGGTGCAGCTGTTGACCCAGTGCCACCAATAAAACTCGAGTGTATGTCTATATACATTTTTAATTTTAAAAAATTATATTGAGTCACTCTTTTGTATTCTGAATTATTTCCTAAGGGTCAGAAGTAATGGACATTTTTAAAGGCAGAAATATATCACCAACATACTCGCCAAAAAGGTGGTAACAATTTATTTTCCCATTGTTAATATCACACTTTGATGCCCATTTATTGAGCCTATTTTAACTTCTTGCGTTATTTTAGGAAAATCATGTCTTAGGCCAAGTTATGTTGATGCGAACTTGAAGGAAATATAATGAATAATGAGAGGAAAATCATTGTTTTTCCCCTATGTCATACTGCAGACAAGTTTCCATAAAACTGGGATGACTTCATTTGCCAAAGACATTTGATATATCAAATGCAGCCATATGTTCTAAATATAACAGATTACTGCCATGTGCATGAGTTAAGGAACACTATGTTGTGTAAGTTGAAGGAACACTGGAAATATATGTCTGAATTTTAAGTAAGTCATATTTCAGACCCCAAATATTTCAATGACAGCAATAGAAAAATATATAACCTGATGCTTTAAGAGTAATAACTTTGGTGGAACATTTAAACCATTTGAAATCTGGTCCTTTATCTAAAAGAGTATATTAAATTCATTGGGATCACCCCTAAAATGCCTTTATAAGGGAGGAGGCATAGAAATTATTCATAAAGCACATGAGTTCAGGGAAACTCCCTTGCTAACATTTAATGAAGTCTCCTATACCTGGATTCCTGGAGCCTATTACTACACTACGAGTAGACTGAACCAACTGTGCTTTAAAATGACTTATCATTGGTTTTATTTTAAAGTTTGATATTCAAAGAGATTTGTTTATTTTTATTTCATGTAGACATTTTGATTGCATGTATGCTTGTGCATCACATGAATACCTGGTATCCATAGAGATGAGATGAGGAGACTGTTGGATACCTGGGCCTGGAGTTATAGGTAATTGTAAGCCACCATGTAGGTGCCAGGGATCAGGATTGAATGCAGGGCTTCTGGAAGAACAACCAGCAGTCATCATCTTTTTTTTTTTTATTTTTATTTTCTTTAACCGAAAATAGATTTTTTTTCATACAATATATTCTGATTATGGTCCTCCCACCACTCCTCCCATTTCCTCCCTACTTCCCCTTCCATGTAGATCCACTCCCTCTCTATCTCTTTTCAGAAAAAAACCCACGCACCTAAGAAGTAATTGTGAAACAAAATAAAGCAATATAAATCAAAATCAAACAAATTATAATGTTACAAAACAACCAAAAGAGCCAAAGAATACCCACAAGAAATTCACATAAATAGAGACATTCATGTTTGTACACACAGAAATCACATAAAATCCTTCACTGGTACCCATAGTATCTACACAAAGGACCTGTGCAGAAAAAAAAAAAAAATTCTCTGGCAAAGTTATCAGATAAAGAGTCTCCAAAGTTGTTGCTTGGCCGTCTACTGCTGTGGGTGGGACCGGCTCTTAAGAGAGCCCCAGTAAGAATCCCTTGGAGAAGTCTAATTCATTAGCAAGTGCTTATCAGTAGAGGCTAGCTTCTGAGTTGGGGATGGGGGCATGTGTCTACTTTTCGTCTTAGCTCTAGGACTCTGGCTAGTGGAGGCTCCTGCAGGCTCTGTGTATGCTGCCACAGTTTCTGCAAGTTTATAATATGCCATCCCAGTTGTGTCTAGAAGGCCTTGATTATGTGTGTGTGTGTGTGTGTGTGTGTGTGTGTGTGTGTGTGTGTGTGTGTTCTGCATCACCTCTGGCTCTTCCTACTCACTCTATCTACTTCCTCTTCCATGGAGCTCCCAAGACCTCGAGGGGAGGGATCTTGGTTTTAATTTTGATTTATAAATATTTCATTAAATTACTGTAAAGCTGGGACTAAACCCCCTTATGTTTTAGAGCCAGATGAGATAGTTACTTTTCTCCTGGCTTTGTGTGAATTTATAGTTTATGGCTTCCTTTCCTTCTCTCCTCTGAAATTTGCATACGTGTATGGCACTTGAAAATATCAGAAATCCCTACTATATTCATCAACCAGATATTTTCTTCGTTGGCTCTTTTTTCATGCTGTCAATGTCTTTCTCCTATCTTACTACCAAGATAAAAGGAGAGGCCTTAAACAGCACTATTCATGAGTGTTTGTCTCTTTAATTGTGGACAGGATAATAGACAATTGTGAACAAGATAATAGTAGTACACAGGAATTAAGAAGGATAATTACATTATTGTTCCTAGGGTATATGTGTATTTAAAGAGAATGTATCAGAGCTAAAACTCTCTTCTCATTAATGAACTTCAGTTGTGTATGTGTGCTCGCATGTGTATATATGTGTGCATGTGTGCATGCATGTGTGTGCCTGTGTGTGTAGGTAAGCAGTATAAAATGTATAAAAAACGAAATAGAGTAAGGAAATGGATATTACTCTCTCAACACCAGTTCTAGTAGCATATGCTGCTGATCAGAGTTGGTGTGCTCATTACAGACAGCTGGAAGGGTCATTTTATTAAAATTACAAAAATTTATAATTTTTTTTAAAAATTACAAAATATATAGCATAAATTACAAAATATATAGCAAAGCAAAGCAGAGACCTAAATTTACTGAATAGTTGGACATAATTGTTGTTGCATTATATACAATTCAGGAACATGATGTGTGTTTATTCTTTAACCATTCTGTACTTCTGTTTTTATTTCAGAGTCTTAATTCCTAAGCCATTTATTGCACCCATATTCATCTACAAAGGATCCTCTGTCAATCCAAAGTCAAATCTAAATCATTTTGGGACATGTATCTAGTACATCCTTCCAGATGTACAATGATCAACATACTTCTACTGAATTTTATCATAAATCTCCAGGAACTGGCATTTCTTTATTAACTCTGCATAACTTGCAGTGTCTATTTTGCAATATTTTTCCTGAGATTGAAATTACATAGTTTGACCTTCCCTTTCTTCCTCCCAAATCCTCACATGTACTTCATTGTGTTCTCTTTCAAGTTCATTACCTTTTTCCTTTAATTGTTGGTGTGTGTATATATACATATTATACACATACAGACACAGAGAGACACACACACACACACACACACACACACATTTCTAAATGCATGAATACAACCTACTCAGTCCATGAAATGCTAGTTGTATGTGTAAGTTTTCAGTGCTGACCATTTGATATTTGAAAACCATTTGGTGAGCTCTTAATATTTGGGCAGATTCATATTGGTAGAATTACTATAGAAAGTTTTAAAATATGTGGGCCTTCTTTTGCAACATAGGCAACTAGAGTTCCCAAAAAGCATCTATTTTGAATGCTTAAAATTCTGGTATAACAAATGTCTCAACAAATAAGTCAAATGATGAACTACATATCACAGAAATATCTTGTGTTTAATCCTTGTGCTTCTCCAAGCATAATAAATTTTCTATTACTAATGAGCAAAGAATTTCAATAGGAAATACCCAAATAAAAGGTAAAGTTTATTCACAGAAGTAAAAATTCTAAATTGCCAACAAATATATGACAATATTATTATTCAATCTTGGTTATAATCTGATAAATAAAAGACAAAAGAATCATGTAACCTGTTCTGATTTATTACAACTACGTATAGATTTGCCACAATTATGTATAGCATATACTTGGTGAATCAGACTTTGAGATTTTTGAATACAAGGTCAGTGCTCTGACACTGAGTCACACCTTTAGCCCTAATATGTTTGTGGATTTGGTTTATTGCGTGTATTATGTTAATGGGGTTCCCAAAATTACATGGGGATTCACATGTCTGCATGTAAGACACTGAGGGTCCTTGCCCTCAGTTGGCTTTGATTGATAAAGTTGCCAGCGGCCAATAGCACCATGCCTCATTGGGTGTAGGGTAGCAAAGATGGAATATAGATTTTAGTAAGTAATAACTCGGGAGTATCAGAGGAGAGGCCTTAGCAAAGTGGAAGTTTGGGAATGGGCCAGCCATTGAGCTGACTAAGGCATATTAAATGCAAGGCTGTGTGTGTGTGTGTGTGTGTGTGTGTGTGTGTGTGTGTGTGTGTGTGTGTTTCATTCTAGAACCCACAACAGTGGTAGATTTCCACTACCACTGCTGCTGGGGAGATTAGCTGGATTAATCAACTACAGTAACACTAATATCTGATACTTTTCAAAACTGCTAACGTTGTTGCTGAGAAAGTGCAAACATGCAATTCATGCACTGTGGGAGGCAAATTGTTGCCAGTGTGCTGCAAATGAAAAAGGGCACACATTATAACATGAAACTCACCTGAGAGACTGGTCCACAATTATGAAGATCCCAGGACTCTGGAATATTTTTAATATTGTGTATGATATTTAAGAATTAAAAATATGAAATAGAATACAAGATGGAAAATACACAGTATGAAATATAGTGCAAAATTCAAAAGAAGTGAATTACATGTTTTCAACAGATAATAAGGCTATTTGTGGCATGCTTGATTCTGATTTTATTTAAAGAAATACTCTCCAAATTGGAATAAAATAGGTGTTTGATCTTCTGTATAAGAAGTAGTCTTACTATACAAATACAGATAATACATATAATGGCTACAGTTTTATGTAAAGCAATGACCAGGTCTGCTACTCTGAAGCCAAGACTAGGAGAAATAGGGCAGATATGGAAAACCATGGCAGTGAGTCTCATTATGGTGGATATTTCCTGTGTATGAACAGAGACATACATCTAGGCTAGCACATTTTTTAAACAAAGTATCACAGTCGTAATCATCTGTAATTCCACCTTATGACTCTAACTGAACAAGTCTTTTCTCCTGGTGGCTTCTGGCATCTCCCACATGTGCTGTAGAAAACAGGAACAGAGGGCGTTGGTCAAAGAGCTTCTCATGATGGTTGTTTTTTTAATCAAGACATATTGCCCCTTCTAGGAACATCTTTTAAAGGGAGGAATTTAAAATAAAAAAGAAAAGGAAAGGAAAAAGACAAAATGAAATGGTGATTTTTTTTTTTTTTTACTCTGAAAAATCATTAGATAGAGTCCTACTGCTCTAACTTGAATACCTGAAATAGTCACTTTAAAGGAAAAAAAAAAACATGTCTTTGGGTCATAGTTTCAGAATATCTGGTTCATGACAGTGCAGAGCATTTACTTTGGACCTGAGATGAGGCAGTACATCATGATGGAAGCATGGAATAGATTAAAAACTCTCTCCTGATGGGATCAGAATCTCAATAACCCTTTTATTAGCATGTACTCAGTAACTTTAACTATTTCCTATTAAGCCTCACCTCCTAGTGGCTCCACCACCTTCCCAAAGAGCAAGAGGCTTTCATATAACCCTCAAGGGCAATTTGGGGCACAATCCAGGTGATATCATAAACTCAAGACACATGACAGTGAGTGACCAATGTACATACCTACAAATTAACAAAAGTGACTCAAAATTTACAGACAACCTGTCTACACTCATGAAATCAAAAGGATTTCTACATATCACAGCACTGGAAAACAAAGAAGTAACTAAAGGATAGGAATTCAATAAAATCTATGTAATTTCAATATAAAATGTTCTGGAACAACTGGCCCGGAAACCATGAAATATGCCCCTTTATGTAGCAATCATTGAAGCTGTGTCTGCTGTGAGTACAGAAATACTGAAGCCTTTTTTATGAAAAGCAACAGTTTCCCCCTAAGTTCATTATCACTTTTTAATCTTTTAAGAACTACATTATATTTAGCTATGTGTGTATGTTTTGTGTGTGTGTGTGTGTGTGTGTGTGTGTGTGTGTATGTATGCTGTAATTGGAGGTCAGAGGACAACTTGTAGGAACTGGTTCTCTCCTTCTGGTAATCAGTCTGGGTGGCTGCCCTCTTTTTTTTTCCCCCATCTTTAACTATTTGGTTTTTTTTTTCTTTTTAAATATTTTTATTAGGTATTTTCCTCATTTACATTTCCAATGCTATCCCAAAAGTCCCCCATACCCTCCCCCCGACTCCCTTACCCACCCACTCCCACTTTTTGGCCCTGGCATTCCTCTGTACTGGGGCATATAAAGTTTGCATGACCAATGGACCTCTCTTTCCAGTGATGGCCTACTAGGCCATCTTTTGATACATATGCAGCTAGAGATATGAGCTCCGGGGTACTGGTTAGTTCATAATGTTGTTGCACCTATAGGGTTGCAGATCCTTTTAGCTCCTTGGATACTTTCTCTAGCTCCTCCATTGGGGGCCCTGTGATCCATCCAATAGCTGACTGTGAGCATCCACTTCTGGGTTTGCTAGGCCCCTGCACAGTCTCACAAGAGACAGCTATATCAGGGTCCTTTCAGCAAAATCTTGCTAGTGTATGCAATGGTGTCAGCGTTTGGAAGCTGATTATGGGATGGATCCCTGGATATGGCAGTCTCTAGATGGTCCATCCTTTTGTCTCAGCTCCAGTCTTTGTCTCTGTAACTCCATCCATGGGTGTTTTGTTCCCAATTCTAAGAAGGGGCAAAGTGTCCACATTTTGGTCTTCATTCTTCTTGAGTTTCATGTGTTTCGCAAATTGTATCTTATATCTTGGGTATTCTAAGTTTCTGGGCTAGTATCCACTTATCAGTGAGTACATATTGTATGAGTTCCTTTGTGATTGTGTTACCTCACTTAGGATGATGCCCTCCAGGTCCAACCATTTGCCTAGGAATTTCATAAATTCATTCTTTTTAATAGCTGAGTAGTACTCCATTGTATAAATGTACCACATTTTTTGTATCCATTCCTCTGTTGAGGGGCATCTGGGTTCTTTCCAGCTTCTGGCTATTATAAATAAGGCTGCTATGAACATAGTGGAGCATATGTCTTTCTTACCAATTGGAACATCTTCTGTATATATGTGCCCTCATTTTTTTAACCTCTAAGTTTATATTTTCGTGGCACTGGATATTGAACCTCTGCTCTCATGCATGCTTTTATCATGGGCTGCACCATCAGTCTTCTGGGTCCAATAGCTTCTTCTAACATCCTAATTAAAAATTTAAGTACAGAATATAGAAATACTATAGTACAATCTCATACACCTCTACCTAGTTTCCTGTAATGCTAACAGCTTTCAGAGCTACAGTACAATAACAGCACTGTGAGACTGAAACAATCTAAGCAGAATGTAGCTGTCATGATTGCAACATCGTCTTTGACAACCTTTACCACTTTCCTCTCCTCACATTGACTCTTCAATCTCTGCCACTCCTCAATTAGCTTACCAGTTTTGTAATTTGTCATATTAAGAATTCTCTAACAATGAAACAAATATGTAACCTTTGGGTATTGTTATAAACTCCGTCTAGTTCTAGGTGATACATTTAGATTAGTACACACATCAATAATCCATTCCTTGTCCTTCTGAAAGTATCTGAAGTTTATGGATCACTGAACGACTTATAAGTTTATTTGACCTTCCATAATGTGTGTGTGTGTGTGATGGTTGTGAGTGATGAAATTACATCTTTCCCACAAAGCCCCATGTTAAAGCCCAAGCTTCCATGTGACTGAACTTGTAGAAGTAATTAAAGTATAGTTAAAAGGAAAAGAATAGAGACCTGTAATAAAAGGATTAGTGTTTATACAAGAAAACACAGAGAGCTTTTTTTTTTTTTTTTTTTTTTTTTACACTATGTGAAGCTGTTTATAAGTCAAGAAGCCCTCACAAGATTCTGACCATAATGAAACTCACTTTGGACTTCCATTCTCCAGAAGAATCTCATCAAACAGTCTAAGCTAATTAATACACAGAAAATATTAAATCTAAATTAAGTTATGGTATCTAAGTTCAACAGCTTTCTAGCCACTCTGAGTTGTAGCCAGAATCACAACAATACCAGCAATTATGCCTGGACACCTCTAAGATTGACTTGTCTCCTTTCTCTTATAAATTCCTACTACTTCCTCATTGTTGTGTGATAGTCACTGGAGAAGACTGCTCACACATAGATTTAAGCCAATAGAAAGTCTTTATTATTAGCTGATCAACAACTACACCAAGGGATCCCAGGGTGAGCTTTTAAGTACAAAAAAATAAAATTAAAACAAAACAAAACAAAAAAAGTGTCGTGGGTTGACATATATTAGTTAATAAGAACAGTCAGAAATGGAACTGAAGCCAAAAAAGCAAGGTTAATGAATTTAGAGACTTTTCCCAGAACTATGGACTTGAATGGATTAGATCTTTCTTTCCATTTTGGCGAGTGCTCTTGTCTATGTGCTGAGTTTTAGGGCCTGAATTCACCTTCTATTATGAAATCAGTTCTGCTAATGTCTGGGTGCTTACTAAGGTTTTGGGTTTCTGTTACACCCATTATCTATTTTGTTTTTTCATTCACGTGGCTTTTCCACTTGTGTCTTCAGGTTATGCTCCCATTTCAGAATCTCTGCATGTGTTTCTCCTTCTGGAACCTCCCTCTCCAGTATTTTCATGACTCATTTCTCAAATGATATCTTTACAAAAAAAAATAGTCCTCTGGTCAGGCTTTTTACATGGCAAACATCTACCCACACACTAGAGTACACTGATATTTTTCTTTACCAACTTTATATTTTTCCATGGCACCTATGAGTTTATAATAAATCATAAAGTTATGTATTATGATTACGATTTTTCTTCCTGTTAAGAATGCAAGGTCTCCTGCCGTCTACTCCTCTTGGGTGAATTTTCTTCCTTTTTTTCTAGAGCTTTTAGATGTGTTGTCAAGCTGCTAGTGTGTGCTCTCTCCAGTTTCTTTTTGGAGGCACTCAGAGCTATGAGTTTCCCTCTTAGAAATGCTTTCATTGTGCCCAATAGGTTCGGGTATGTTGTGGCTTCATTTTCATTAAAATCTAAAAAGTCTTTAATTTCTTTCTTTATTCCTTTCTTGACCAAGGTATCATTGAGAAGAGTGTTGTTAAGAAAGACAGCATTTTCAACAAATGGTGCTGGCACAACTGGTTGTTATCATGTAGAAGAATGCGAATCGACCCATTCCTATCTCCTTGTACTAAGGTCAAATCTCAGTGGATCAAGGAACTTCACATAAAACCAGAGACACTGAAACTTATAGAGGAGAAAGTGGGGGAAAGCCTTGAAGATATGGGCACAGGGGGAAAATTCCTGAATAGAACAGCAATGGCTTGTGCTGTAAGATCGAGAATTGACAAATGGGACCTCATGAAACTGCAAAGCTTCCGCAAGGCAAAAGACACCGTCAATAAGACAAAAAGACCACCAACAGATTGGGAAAGGATCTTTACCTATCCTAAATCAGATAGGGGACTAATATCCAATATATATAAAGAACTCAAGAAGGTGGACTCCAGAAAATTAAATAACCCCGTTAAAAAATGGGGCTCAGAACTGAACAAAGAATTCTCACCTGAGGAATACCGAATGGCAGAGAAGCACCTGAAAAAATGTTCAACATCCTTAATCATCAGGGAAATGCAACTCAAAACAACCCTGAGATTCCACCTCACACCAGTCAGAATGGCTAAGATCAAAAATTCAGGTGACAGCAGATGCTGGCGAGGATGTGGAGAAAGAGGAACACTCCTCCATTGTTGGTGGGATTGCAAGCTTGTACAACCACTCTGGAAATCATTCTGGCGGTTCCTTAGAAAATTGGACATAGAACTACCAGAGGATCCAGGAATACCTCTCCTGGGCATATATCCAGAAGATGTTCCAACCGGTAAGAAGGACACACGCTCCACTATGTTCATAGCAGCCCTATTTATAATAGCCAGAAGCTGGAAAGAACCCAGATCCCCTCAACAGAAGAATGGATACAGAAAATGTGGTACATTTACACAATGGAGTACTACTCAGCTATTAAAAAGAATGAATTTATGAAATTCCTAGGCAAATGGATGGACCTGGAGGGCATCATCCTGAGTAAGGTAACACAATCACAAAGGAACTCACACTATATCTACTCACTGATAAGTGGACATTAGCCCAAAACTTAGGATACCCAAGATAGAAGATACAATTTGCTAAATGCATGAAACTCAAGAAGAATGAAGACCAAAAATGTGGACACTGTGCCCCTCCTTAGAATTGGGAACAAAACACCCATGGAAGGAGTTACAGAGACAAAGTTTGGAGCTGTGAGGACAGGATGGACCATCTAGAGACTGCCATATCCAGGGAACCACCCCATAATCAGCATCCAAACGCTGACACCATTGCATACACTAGCAAGATTTTGCTGAAAGGACCCTGATATAGCTGTCTCTTGTGAGACTGTGCAGGGGCCTAGCAAACCCAGAAGAGGATGCTCACAGTCAGCTATTGGATGGATCACAGGGCCCCCAATGGAGGAGCTAGAGAAAGTACCCAAGGAGCTAAAGGGAACTGCAACCCTATATGTGGAACAACAATATGAAGTAACCAGTACCCCAGAGCTCTTGTCTCTAGCTGCATATGTATCAAAAGATGGCCTAGCCAGCCATCACTAGAAAGAGAGGCCCATTGGACACACAAACTTTATATGCCCCAGTACAGGGGAACGCCAGGGCCAAAAAATTGGGAATGGGTGGGTAGGGAAGTGGGGAGGAGGGTATGGGGGACTTTTGGGATAGCATTGGAAATGTAATTGAGGAAAATACGTAATAAACAATATTAAAAATTAAAAAAAAAGAATGCAAGGTCTCAGCTGAGCACGGTGGTGCACGCCTTTAATTTCAGCCCTTGGGAGGCAGAGGCAGGAGTATTTCTGAGTTCGAGGCCAGCCTGGTATACAGAGTGAGTTCCAGGACAGCCAGGGCTATACAGAGAAACCCTGTCTCAAAAAACAAACAAAACAAAACAAAAAGAATGCAAGGTCTCTGGCTCACTAAGTAAGAAGACATTTAGCACAGTAACACATAAGGTCCACTCATAAATATCCATTAAATGAAACAGCTTGAGTGGCAGACAACCTGGGACCCTGTACCACCTCTGCCCCTAAGACAGTGGGTAGCTTTTGGCTCTTTGTCTGCTTCCTTGCATGCAACCGAGAAGATTTGAATCATATTAGACTGAAAAATAAAGTAATAGCTTCTTTATTAAGTTTATTGTAAAGAATCCATTCATTCCAAACTAGTAAAGAGTTTAATACACAGCAACATTCAAATTGTTTAGTATGATTTATTTCATGTATTCCCTGACGTTTTGTATATTCAACTAAAAACACATTTCCCCATTTCAAAATAAATTATATTACCTCATTAGCACTGAAGAATGTGTGAAATAGTTTTCCTAAAGTTTAGTCGCGTTCACAGGTAAGTGATGCTGATATAATTTTTATAATTAGCAAGAATAAGTAAAGACATGTTGTATTTCGTAAAATTCTAGTTCTAAAGGTAGTGGAGGGTAACGGACTATATGAGGTACACAAATGAAGTTAGAACTGTACGGATTTTAAGTTTCTCTTTGGAGGATATTTCTTTTTGTTTGTTTTATTTTGGTTTGGTTTTTTTTCGAGACAGGTTTCTCTGTATAGCCCTGGCTGTCCTGGAAGTCACTTTGTAGACCAGGCTGGCCTCGAACTCAGAAATCTGCCTGTCTCTGCCTCCCAAGTGCTTGGATTAAAGGCATGCGCCACCACCGCCCGGCTGGAGGATATTTCTAAATGTTTGCGTGTGAAAAAAAAAATGCGAGTCCCTAAAACATCCTACGAGCAAGGGCTTTAACGGTTTCATTCTTCAGAGCATAACCGGTTTAAAAGTATCTGGGGCAAGCGAATTCTTATCGCAGACAAATACTCAAAAAGAACACAACAAACTTCAAGGAGCAAGCTGATTGGTTGCAAACTGGATGACACAACGCACCACAGGTGCTCAGAGCATCCGCCTCCAAGAAGCGATTGGTCCCTACGGAAAGCGAGCAGGAACAATTCCTGCCAGTAGATCTCAAGTTCCGGGTCGCGGCGGGCAAAGATGGCGGCGGCCAGGTATTGGAAGCTGGTGTCCCGCGGCCGGGGATTGTCCCAGAATGCCGCTGCTAAGGCGTCCGCTACGGCCCCGGAGGTGAGAGACCTGGAGGTCGTGGCGACGCCCGTCGCGCGGTACCCGCCGATCGTGGCTTCCATGACCGCCGATAGCAAAGCGGCGCGGCAGCGGCGGGTGCAGCGCTGGCAGGCGACGGTGCACGCGGCCCCGTCGGTGGACGAGAAGATACGGATTCTCACCAAGATGCAGTTCAAGAAGTACGTGGTGCATCCGCAGATCCCCGCCTTGAACGCCGACCGCTGGTACCAGAGCTTCACCAAGACCGTGTTTGTCTCGGGCCTCCCGTCCGCCCCGGCGCTGTCGCCGTCCTCGCTCGACCTCCCCGCCCTGCGCGCCGCCGTGTGCGACTGCATCTTGCAGGAGCAGGTCTACGTGCGGCGCCGCCAGCCCCGCTCCCACTTCGATCGTCGCCAGGCCCTCGCCTCTTCCATCCTGGACCAGGTAGTGAGGACGCTCGTGAACCTGCTCGCTCCACTCAACCCTGTCCTGAGCACTGCCGCTCTCGGTGAGCTTGGAACTCCCACCCTGAACGGGGGAAGTGGGGACGCCGTCGGCCAAGCTTTCCTGCAGGTTCAGTAGCACTCAGTGAGTTAGGACTTTCGGACCAAGTTTCAGGCGGCCGGCCCTCCTAAGGACTACTTGTTAAAGTTTAGACTCACCCGAAGCTCATCACGTTTCCATGCTTTGATCAGGTTTTGTGTCTGAGCAGCCAAAAGTTTCTAAGAGACTAGTAGAGAGTGTAACCAACTTGAAGGTTGTCTTTTGACCGCTCCACACGAAAGCTGGGTCACCATAGGTAAAACATCAACCTCTCTTACTTTGCCTTAGTATCAAGATGAAAATTACAGTAATACTGTTTGGCCCTAGAATGGCAAAAGGTAAATAAGATATTATCAGCGTTACTAACATTTTCTTAGCATTTACTGTGTGTCGATCCCTTTCCCAAATGTTCTAAATGCCACCTACTTAATCCTCATAGTAACAGAGTACATATCATGAATTCATTTTATAAATGAAGAGTGAAAAAGGCACACGGTAAGTGTTGCTGCCTTCGGGCCCAACATCTGGTAGGTTGAGGGGTCAAGATTTGGTCCCAGTAAACAGAAATTTTCGTTCAGTGTGGACGTGAAAAAGAATGTATGTATGTTTTTGTTTGGTTTTGATGGGGTGGTAGTACAGGGGGTTGAGTTACACCCCAGCTGATAATGTTTTTGTAATCCGTTCATGTCTGTGATTCAGAAGGTGTCTTAGTAGTTATTGAATTAATTCTACCATGGCTGTAGATGTGTTCTAAACTGAATCTTATAGTGTCTGTATTACTTTCCTTCCTTGTGTGTACAGGAAAAGCAGTGTGTTAGGAAGGTAGAGGAATTTTAGACTATTTGCGATTGGTGGCTTAGAAAACTTAACCTTGTTCAGATGAAATTAAGTTCATCTTGTATAAAATGGCAGTGATGAGAATTGTATGTACCTTTTAGACTGGTAGTAAACGTAGTACTGATCAGTTCTCGTCTTATTCCGGTGCGTGGTTGCTGTTCATTTTAGCATCTTTAGTTTTAACTAAGTAACCGTGTCAGTTACAGCGGGGAGCAAAATGAAGTTTTCGAGTACTGTATTTGAGACATAATGGATAAAGCATGAAACTCAGATTCTTAGATTCTCTGTTTTAATATGTATATATCTTAGACATGCTGTCCATCACATGTTTATGACTACGTAACTAATAACCAATTTTCTCTAAATAATAAAGAAAAATTTGCATCTCTTGATAGATTGTAAACGCTCTGTTGACTTTTACTGGTTGCGTGGTGAAGAACGCATTCCTGCTGGTCATCGAAAAGGCCATATTGATGCTTTACGCTACCAAATAAATGACAAACCACACAACCAGATTCGAATATCTAAGCAACTCCCAGAGGTAAGAGTTTTGTATCTGTTGGCATCTGGTGTGAGCATTGCCAAAAGGCAATCAGGTAACTGGTTGACTATGGTGAGGTATGTTGGTAGATTTCTTGCCTTCCATGTTTGTTCATGATGGCAACTTCTCTGGAAGTCTTTTTCAACTCTCTGGTTTGGAATGTTATGTTCTACCAAGATGAAGTAGGTAAGGCATCAATGTGGTAAAATCAATTTATGATTGTTTATTATAGCAGGATTTCTAAAAACTTTCTACATATGACCACTTTAGTCCTATCAACAGATATTAGTGCAGGTGAGCTCTTCTGTTTTGACAGTGTTGTCTGAAACACTCCAGAAGTCAGAGCATTTCAGATTTAGCATTTGATTTAGGAATGCCCGTCTTGCAGGCTCTGAATATTCCCAATTTTGGAAACACGAAGTTTGAAACACTTCAGACTTTAGGTTCAGAGATACTCAATTTGTATAATAAGATTATTTTGTAAAGAATAACTCATTGAAAAAGTTTAAAGGTAAGCTATTGTAAATGAGGTGGATACAGTGTTTCTGACTTCCCTGTCTGTTTTTTAATTCTTCAAGTTTGTGCCATTGGATTACTCCATCCCTACAGAAATCCCTGTTATGAAATGTAAACCAGACAAGCTTCCATTGTTCAAACGGCAGTATGAAAACAGCATATTTACTGGTAAGTTTCTCTTTACATTTTGACCCATAGAAGATATATGGGGAAGTTTAACTTTGAATTATTATATATATATATATATTTTTTTTTTTTTCCTGGTGGAGATAGGGTTTCTGTGTCTTAGTTAGCCCTGACTGGCCCTGAAGCTGGGGCAGGAGCCCCCTTGCCTCCTCCCTTCCTACTGTAGGATGGTATGTTGCCACACCTAGCTCAGTTTCAATTCTTAAAGACTCAGTAGGTTAATTGGCTATGAGCAATACCGTTCATAATCTGAAGGTATTATAACATGAATGAAAATTGGAGAGAAATTTAGCTCTTAATTTGAAAGTTTTGTGTTTGCTGCATGATGTAGGGTCATGAGTGGCCTTCCATTGACGCATCCTGCTCATTCTACACATCGTAGGAACATTAGGAGGTCAAGCACTTGTAGGCCCTCACACACCTTGATGTTCTCAACAAAGGCCTTCAGGAGGCATTGTCATAGTCCTCCAGGCCATTGTGTTAGTGCTTTCTCAGTCACTTAGTCTTAGTGACTGGGAATTGTTTTAAAACTGTTCTAGCAATGAAGTGGAGTGTGTCTGCATTTCATGAGAGCTCTAGCAATGAAATTGAGGGTGTCTGCATTTCATGAGAGATCTAGCAATGAAGTGGAGTGTGCCTGCATTTCATGAGAGCTCTAGCAATGAAATCGAGTGTGTCTGCATTTCATGAGAGCTCTAGCAATGAAGTGGAGTGTGCCTGCATTTCATGAGAGCTCTAGCAATGAAATTGAGTGTGCCTGCATTTCATGAGAGCTCTAGCAATGAAATCGAGTGTGTCTGCATTTCATGAGAGCTGGACTGCCAGTCCTTTCCGCCTTTGCCTTGCACTTCCTTTTCTGTCCGACGTTTACCCACTGGTCTTGTTTGTTTCTCTTTCTGCCTTTGCTTGTTCTTACTCTTTCCTGTCTTTGCCCCTGGCTGGCTTAACACTCGTTGTGGAGTAATGGATGGCCTTGAAACTGCAGATCCTCCTGCCCCCAGATCCCCGTTGCTAAGGTTAGGGGCAGGGCATGCACCCCTGTGCTGACATCATCTCTGTTCAGACTCAAATCAGAGCTTCCTGTGTTCTAGGCAAATGCTACCCACTAAGATAATGACTTTCTTTACTTAGAAATATAAAAACGTTCTTTTTTTAAAAAATGAACAAAAATACTATTCTTACACTCATTGTAATTTTACTTGTTACATTAATTGTTGTTTTACGTGTTTTTGTGAATGTGTGTGCATAATATGCATGTGGGTGTGCAAGTGCTGCAGAGCACTTGTGGTCAGAGATCGCCTTTGTGCAACCCATTCTTCTTTCTGCAGTGTGGGTTTCAGAAACTCACCGCAAGTCATTAGGGTTGCCCAGCCAGTGCTTTTGCCTCCTGAGCCTTCCTAAAGTGCACCTCTGAGGGATACTGCAGTTGTAGCTCTTCATAATGACTGAGAGGGATTGGTGGAGTTAAGTCATGGAAGTTTATAAATGCCTTTTATGTGTATCTTCCTGGCTTATTTTGTGCCCTTGTTATCAGGTTGGGACATTGTTTTTAAGTAACTACTATAGTCAATTAAAAATATGTAAGGCTATTCAGTCTATTTATGTCTTCCGAGTATGAAACATATGTTCCAAGAAGAAAGATATGCTTGAAACAAATGCTAAAGTATGTGCCAGTAGACTTCTGCATACTCTCATTTCATCTGAAATGTTTTTATCGCTTCCCATTAGGCTCAAAAACAGCAGATCCATGTTGTTATGGCCATACCCAGTTCCATCTGATACCTGACAGACTGAAAAGGGACAGGCTGATAAGACAGAACCAAGCTGAGCAGGTAGAAGCTGTCTTCAGAGCTAATGCCATTGCAAGTCTTTTTGCTTGGACCGGAGCACAAGCTATGTACCAAGGTAAGCCCAATGTGGTGGCCGTTTTCACTCTTGAAAGTATAACATGTTGAGGATGGAATTATTAAGATTTTTTTTCTTTAGGTAAAAACAGATCTTGGATCTGAACATTTTAATATATAATGCTGTTATTTAGAAATCTGTAATGAAGTAAATTACATTTGAAATTTGCAAGTACACATGAGTAATCTTCTTGATCTTTTACTGTGATTACTTCCTGTGTGAATATATTAATTTCTAGTGTTTTTTACAAACATTTAAAAAAAGACTACTAGTGATTAAGTAAAATCTTTGTAGGTTTCCACCCTTTTTAAAATTCTTGAGTTAGGAGAGAAAATGACCCCGAAGTGAAGACTGATTGGGAATCTTTCTATTCAGTAGATGCAAGTTCATCCAGCAGAGGGCCATGGCATGCATGTGGAGGTCACAGGGCATCACCTCTTTGTGGGCCCAGGAGTTGTACTTGGGTCTCCAGAATGCTGCCACTGAGTCATCTCGCCAGCCCTTGAATGCATTTTATGGTAGAGTTGTTACTGTTGGAGACAGTGTTGAATGACACACGCCTGTCTCCCCTAGAGCTTTGATTACAGTGGAAATCAAAAGATAATTATGTACTATTTACAAAGTGGTGATGTTATGGAAAAGTATACCAGCATTTAGGCAAAATCTATTTGAATGGAGTGATTTTAGAAAGATGGAATTGACTGTTTCAGAAACCTGAATGGTGGTGAGCTATTCATGCAGACTCTAGAAGACACATTGAGATAATAACAGCCTAGTGGCTGTTTGAGGAGTAGTCCAAATAAGTCGCTGTAATGAGGACAGACTTTTGCAGTATGTATGGACACCATAGGTGCAGGTGACTAGTAAAGGATGGGAGGATGCTATGAAATGATGTAGCAGAAGGTAGAAGATATAGCATGTAGGTCTTTATTTTCCTAGGCTGGAGTTCTGACCAAGGACTAGTACCTCCCAAGCCAATCTTCTGTCAAAGGGCTATAATCTTCATCTTCCTATTCTTTCAGAGCCTAAAATTACAAAATATGAACTAGACTAATCCTGTAATAACCCGGAAGGAATTTGATATAGATTGTTCATAGTGGAGTCCTCCTTTTCATTGGCAGATATGCATTTCCAACTTATGCTTTTCTTGCTGGCTTACATTTCTTTAATAGGAGTGGAAGGTGGCAATAGGTAGGGTGAGGAAGGGTACATGGTACACAGTGGCACTGTGTGTGTGCTTGTGAATGACAAACTGTTACCTAGTGCCTTTGAGAAGTAATGTGTTAGATCTCTCCACTGAGAATTTAGTATAAATATACATGTGGAGAAGTTATGTGGATCCCGGCCTTCGTGGTATTCAAGAATATTTAACCAGCCAAACAGAACAAAAATCAGCCAGAGAACTGGAGTAGATAAGGTATTAAGGTATCTTGTGACCTTATGACCTGAGACACCAGAGGCAATGACGGCAACTTTTAAAACTTTTTTTTTTTTTTTTTGGTTTTTTCGAGACAGGGTTTCTCTGTATGGCCCTGGCTGTCCTGGTAGTCACTTTGTAGACCAGGCTGGCCTCGAACTCAGAAATCCACCTGCCTCTGCCTCCTGAGTGCTGGGATTAAAGGTGTGTGCCACCACACTTGGCTTCTTAAAACCTCTTTTAACACCTTCAAATGACTCTGGTTATCCAAAGGCGTGGTGTTAAAACCATAGAAAGCTAGGCCTTTCCTTATGATTTTGAGAGCTTGTGTATGTATCTGTATTTAGTGAAATAAATGGTCATAATGAATATTAGGTTTTATGTGGTGCTAGTGTGGACATTTTTTGAGCATACTCTAAGTCATTAAGTTAATACCAGTAGCAGGATGCTTCCTGTAGGCAAAGCTTCTCATAACTAAGTGAGTGCTAGAAGCTACTGAAGAATCGGTTTGTAGAAAAGGATGGATCCATAAGTCCAGGGACGCTAGAAGCAAGGAAACATTGATACAGCAATAGAATATAGAGTTCATGAAAAAAGCAGGGAAATTGGGAGTCAGGGATTTGGTGGGTCAGGGTTTCCAGAGATCTTCCTACCCTCCAGAGTATTCTGTTTGGATAACATTTATCAATGTGTACACATGCCAACATTGTTTTCTTCTACAGGGTTCTGGAGTGAAGCAGATGTTACTCGACCTTTTGTCTCCCAGGCTGTGATCACAGACGGAAAATACTTTTCTTTTTTCTGCTACCAGTTAAATACTTTGGCACTGACTGTCCAAGCTGATCAAAATAACCCCCGTAAAAATATATGTTGGGGGACCCAGAGTAAGCCTCTTTATGAGACCGTGGAAGATAATGATGTGAAAGGCTTTGATGATAGTACTCTCCTGCAGATAGTTCACTTCCTACTAAATAAACCAAGAGAAGACGGAGCACAGCTGTTGGCAAGCCAGGAGAAGGAACTTGATCTGGGACCTTGACGAGATTTAAGTTTCACCAGAGGAACAATAAAATCATTTAAAGATTGAGTAACTGTCTGTCATTAAACACATTGGTCTTTGAAAAACCAGATTTCTTATGTTGACCTGTCATTAAACCTTGCGTTCTGGTCAATTTCTTTACTGAAAGATTTAGTTTTAGATGTAAAGATGGTGACCTCCACACATTTGCTTCCCCACCCCCACCCCATATGTGTCTGTCTCTCTAAATATATGTTTAAAAAGAAAAAAAACTATATTTGTATATCGCTAATAACAGCATTGAGCTATCTTTCATAGCTTGCTATTTTGTGTCATTTAAAAGGCAATACAGTGGGGTGCTAGAGAGAAAGTTCTTGCTTTTCCACAGAGTCTGGTTTTGATCGCAGCCCTTAACTTATATGTGGCTTACAACCCTCTATGTCCTGATCCAGTGCCCTCGTCTGACCTCTGAGGCACCAGGCACACACATGGTGCATAGACACATGTGTGCAAAACACTCGTACACCTAAAATTAAATACATTGAATGTGAGTTTCATGTTCTTTTAAATTGTTAATAACGAGAGTTTTAGAGCATTCTTCAAACAGGGCTGTTTTGCACCAGCTACATGAAGGCTTTTAAATAAAATGTTTGATCTTTATTTTAAAAGGAATGAAAAATGGAAAATATGAGTAGGCTATAGTGGCAGCATCTTTTTAATCCAGCCCAGTGAATGTTTAGGGGCATTTGTAAGTGATCCATCCTGCGGGGGACAAAATGAGGCCGCCCTTACTGACCCGGCTCTGCTGCTTTGCTGATCCACTGGAAGAGTCTAGAATCAGATACAGGCATTTAATATAAGTTGGATGGATGTGAGTTAATTACCAGTTCCTTTAGCTTGAAGTCTGACATCACTTGTTTATGTATTTTACGGTTTATTTTTTTTGTGTGGTTTGGTGTTTTCCTGAATGTCAATGTACATTGTGGGTGCAGTGCCTGTAGAGACCAGGAGAGGGCAGCAGAACCCTGGAGTTACTGGTAGAGCTATACAGGTTGGGTCCTGGGAATCAAACTAGGTGTTCTGGAAGAGCAACCAGTGTTCTTAATCACTGAGCCCTCTCTCCAGCCCACATATTTTATATCAGCACATTTAGTTCTTTATGTAGTTCTTCACACATTTCTTACTTGACATTTTATAAAATTGTGAGTAGGGTAAAAAGCTCATTCACTAACTGGCTAGTTTTTGTACTTCATTCTTAGGAGGCCTAGTACCTTATGTCCAGTCTAACTTGGTTTTCTCTGACCTTGCTTACCAACGTAGGTAGAAATAAGCTTTTGTGTTTTATTGTTTTATTCTGTGTTTTATTTTATTTAGCACGTCACATGCTTTTTCTGGCTTTGATGATTACTTCATAAATAAGCCTAGATTGCCTTGATTGAACACATCCCTGGCTTCCCTCCTATGTTGTTGATAATTCTTTTAACAACCACCCCCCGCCCCCCCCCCCCGCCCCCGCTGTTCTACCTTCAAATATTGACATACCTCCAAATTTTATTCTGGTCTTTGTTCTTTTAGTCCCCCCTAGGTGGCATCAGATGGCAGGGACTTTGATATCAACACATTCAAAATTAGTGCTTGCCTTCAATCTTATCTTAACTTCGAGTATAATTAAGCCAGTCTGAGGGAGTAAGCTTTTAGATGATTTTCTCCATAACTTTCCAGTTCTCTCAGGAAAAATATTTTTGTAATCAGGACAATAATTATTTTAGTAAGAAACAATTATTATTTTAAATATTTAAAATAATTACTTTAGTAAGAAAGTAAGGTGTAGAAATACCCTCCTTTAATTTGAAGGCGAGAGCAATTCAAGGCTAGCCTTAGCTACGTGCACCTCTGAAACAGATTTGTTGGGTAAACGTCACTAAGCAACCATCAGTTTTACCTCTTAAACAACTTCATTATGTTTGAAAAGCCATTTTAAATTTATATTTGCTATTTAAAATTCACAAAACTTTCATCATATGTTTGTTTTAGCTTGTTCCAAGTTGTTGGTTTCTAGAAACAAATACCAAACTTGAAATTCTTAATTTTTTTTTAAAAGAGGCACGTTGATAGACCATAACTGAGGCCTGAGTGTTTATTTCCACCCCCAACCCCAATTTACATGTTGAAATTCCAACCTTCAGGCTTGCAGGTAGGCCATGTGTTGGCAGATGAAATCAGTGTGTGCTATAGGTCCAGAGAATTCATTCACCAGTGCCACTGCTGAGTGCCACATACCTCATCAACACTGCATCTTCTGGACACCAGGAAAATACATACCTTTTAGAAGCACCTGTTTTCTGGTATGTTGTTACAGCCAGAAGGAACTAAGGACGACTGATTATACCTTGTGAGTGTTGACTAAATTCTAGCAAATGTTATATAATCCTAAAATAACGTTAACTGACAGAATCATTGGGCACCTTTACCATTAGAGTAATGATAAGATTGTATCTCTGGGTAGAGGCAAGGGTAATATAGTGAACTAGACACAAATAGAATAAATGGAAAAAAATTGCCACAGAGACTGTCTAGCATTGCACATGAATGTAGGTATGCTTGCATGCACATACAAACACACACACCCCGACCTGAAAGGGCATCTTGGTTGTCCAGAATTTGGTCAAACTTTCTAAAACAATAGCAGGAAGATACAATTGAAAGGCTAAGATGTTACACAAAGCCTGAAAAACTATATGCAATAGCATTTCAAGTGTTTAGAAATGGTTGCTGTCGGTAGGTAATAAGCAAACATAAATGTGGTGGCTTGAGTAAAGTGGCCCTCTTTAGGTCCACAGGGAATGGCATTGTTAGGAGGCATAGCTTTGCTGGAATGGGTGTGGCTTTGGAGGAAATATGTTACTGGGAATGGGCTTTGAGGTCTCTGTGTATTGCAGTTCACTTCTGCAGATCTACATGTAGAACTCTTGGCTCCTACTCCAGCACCTTGTCTGCACTGCCGTGCTTCCCACCATGATATTAATAGACTGAACCTCTGAACCTGCAAGCCAGCCCCAATTAAACCTTGTGCTTATAAGAGATGCAGTGGTCATGGTGTCTCTCACAGCATAGAAATCCTAAATAAATCATAAGACTATAGGCTGTGCAACTTGGCAGTAGCTGCTGACTGATCTCAGTTCTACATTAGATAAAGCTTATGCTACTATAAGACTGCCATCATAACTTATGTTTTCAATGATTATTTAAAAATTAAATTACTATAAAATAATTTTAGCATGAATTCCTTTCCAGTTCTTAGTTTCATCTGTTTCTCACCCCCGTGAGAAATTCTGAGTTCTCTGATTTTTGTTTCTCATGTTTTTATGGTCCTGCCGAAGTCTTCCATTTCACTTAGTAAAATATTTGTCAGTAGCATTTGACAGTCACAGTTGGTTTGGGGAATTCATATTAATTGGTACAAAAAGTTGAGTCTTTTCTGTCGGTGTTGAGTTTGGGCTTTTTATATTTCGTGTGTGGGCATGTGCGGTGTGTTCATGCCACTGAAGCACACACAGGGGTGGGAGGACAGTCTGACCTCAGTTCTTCCCTTCTACCACGTGGGTCCCAAGGCTAGGAATCAGGTAGGAGGCTTGGTAGCAAATGCCTTTTCCTGCTGAGCTATGAGACCAGCCTCAGTGATTTATTGCTGTTTTTACTACTTTTACTTTTGAAACTATTCCTTCTCCCCCCGCCCCACTTCCTTCTCCTTCCCATTCTTGTGTCCACAGGGCACAAAAGGGTGTGAGATCCCTGGATCTGGAGTTGCAGGTGGTGGGAAGCCACCTTATTTGGAAGCTTGAATCAAACTCAGGTTCCCTGGAAGAATAGCAAGTGCTCCTAGCTGGTGAGCTCTCTCTCCAGCCCCATTCATTCATTCATTCTTCAACATAACACTTTTTATTCTCTAGAACTTTCATATCATGCACCCCGATCACATGACTTTCCAGCCATTTCATTTCTACCCCCTCATTGACCTCCCTCCCCCCAAAAGTAAAAATAAGAATAAAAACAAAACAAAAGCAAAGTAAACCACCACCAATAAGGACAAGCGGATGTCTGTGGTCAGTTATTTGTGTTTTATAGTTTCCTAAAGGAACAGCCTTTAGGTTACGAATGCCAGTAATACTTTCTAGTAGTGAATCAAATAGATGCAGACCCTAATTTGATTGATAGAGAAGGGATCCTGTATGTGCATAGTAACTTTTGCATGTTAGGAAAATGTAAAGGAAGTTTTGTCCAAATCCTTGGTGATCTGTTCATTTCAATAGCAACATTCCATGAAATAAAATATTATCCTTTAGCGTGCAATACATCGGTGATTATTAAGCTGATGTGTATGAGTATATACCGCCATGGGCAGTCTGCTTTAACTGAGCTAGCTGCACTTTTAGTTATTTGGACTCTGGCTTTGAATTACTTTAGGTCAGTTTCCATGGGGTTTAGCCTCTGAGAAATACGTCTTTGGAGGTTTAGTCACAAAAAAAAACCTTGTCTTTTATTTCCAAACCAACAATACGAATTTTAGGATCTTCTGAAATATTTCAAGTTTATTAATCATACTAATAGAAAATGCGGGCAAAATTTACAGCTTGAATGTGCGTCAAACAAGGATAATTTAGGTCAGCAACTGATGTTTGGTGATGCCATTCATTGTTATTTAATGGAATGTTTTAATTATTGCAGAGTAAGAAATTGTAAAGGCATTATAAAGAAATTATAAAACATCCAAATTCACAGCTTTTCTTGAAAAACAGAAGGAAATGACATCTTTTCATTTATGTTCTTAAATGTCAACACTACTATGCAGGAGCGGGGCATTCCTTGCCCTGGGTCCTTGTGGTTGGCCAGACACTCTGGTTTGACACTGTGTCCACCACGCCTCCTTCCTTTTGAACTACTCTAAGATCATTAGATCTACCTTATTAACTTCTGTGAAATGCATTGCTCCTAAGACATTGAATTTATGACAGCTACAGCCTAATTTGCTGTTTGGAACTTGCATTATCGGTAGCAAAACTCAACCTTTCCAGTTAATTAATTTCAGGGCTTCAGAATCTGATCTCTAACAATATGCATTTCAATAATCATTAATTCCCACAACTTCAAGTGAAAGATGGGTTTTCAATTTGTGATTTTGCTAGCTGGTTGCTGAATTAAGGGCTTCAGTAGCTTGCTTGCTGTTGGTTGGAGGTACCCTCTGTGAGGCTCTTTTAAGACCATCTACATCGTGTCATTGTAGCAGACAGTTTTAAAATCTGTTGCGTGTAGTTTTAAAAAGAACCCACACTGAACCCAGCTACCCACCTGCATCAGAGATTTTACCCACCCCTCATGGCTAGCCTGACTTGCCCTGAATCCTGAGACTAGCTTGCTAAACTAACCAAACCAGTTTAATCTGAAATGCCTGAAGCATTCCTCACCCTCTGTGGCTGGCCTACAGAACACCAGCTACTGCTCATTCAGCTCTCCTTAGCCCCATGAAATGAAAACACTAGAGACTTATACCAGCCAGATTTATAATGGTAAGTCTCCAACCCCAAAATGCCCATGCAAAGAACACACAACTCAATAATATAATTACAAGCTGCATGCTTAGATTGGACAAATCTACACTACTCTATTGCCCTGCAATGAAACCCCTAGCTACTTGCAGCTCCTCGATGCCATGAGGGGTGGCTCCATCTTCAACCTCTTCTTCTTCCATCTTCTCCCTCCATGTTCTGTCCTCCTCCTCCTCCTCCTCCTCCTCCTCCTCCTTCTCTCCCTTCTCTAAATCTCTCAGCTTCACCTTTTTCTTCCACTGCCCAATCTGACCAATTAAGATTTCACCTGACATCAACTGAGAACATGATCTACTTGTCGTAGATCAGGTGCCTCATCGGGGCACCCCTTTTGAGGGAGCTGAAAATACAATCAGCAATCTACAACATGTCATCTTGCAAGAGAATCTGTACAGAGTCTGCTAAAGACTATTGGCTAAAAGACAAGTCATTTTGTCCAATTCCAAACTAAGGAGAGGGATTACATAGTGGTTTGGCGGGGGAGGGGAGGGGGGGAGACAGAGACAGAGACATTGATTTGGGGGTGTGAGTTTTCTCCCCCAAAAGCTTATAAATACAACTGAAGAGAATATGGCTGGAGAATAAGGATAAAACTTCTAGAACTGATTTTCTTTTCATATATATTTACTCTGCTGTTTACTTAGGCCTAGAAGCGGTGGCAATAGTGTGGACAGAGGCAAAATAAGGATTCATTAAGTGAATATAGGATCCTATCAATTTGGAGAATGTTTCTAATGGCAAGAAATGGTGGATTTAACTGTGTCAAGATTTTCATTCCTTCTGACTATCCTTACATACCCAATCACTGCCCCTCTGTATGCTTTGCCACTCAGTCAGTATTTTCCATGTTGATTAATAATAAGCCTGTGAATATTCAGTTGGATTTGTATAAGTGACTAGGTATAGCACATTGAGTTGCATGGATTTTCTTTTGCAACGGACTTTCATGCTATATTTATTTATTTATGGAAATGTATCTTTCTTAATGAAATAAGTGGACAGTTATTAGTTGTCATAAGGATTGCAAATGTATCCAAATTAGCCTTTGTGATTTATTCTTTTCACCCTTTTTTATGTGTCTGGAATAAAAAAAAAATAGGCTACCTTTAGTGTTCTTATAGGAGCTACTACATACATGTTTTCTTTGTAATCTTAAGCATGCAGAGAAACTTCTTTAGGTTCCTGACTGCTAAGGATGTGGTAAAATGTACAAGACCTAGCTCTGGACCATAAGCTGATATCCTCAACCCACATGTGAAATGTATACCCATTCCCCTCATTACAGGAACAACTAGCTAGGATGTTTCTTGCTGTATATTGTAAAGGATTCAACAGCACTCTTGTGTGCATCTTCCTGCAGTGAATAAGTTAGACTGATGCATCTGGCATCATCAGGACTTATAATAAGATTGATTATCATGGGTAAATAATATTGTTAATGTTTGTAAGATTCCTCTAGAATTAACCATATCTGAAAGACCAGTTTCAACTAGCAGAGGGCTGGAGTTTGAAAAGCCAAGCCACAGAAAACCTTGTGCAAAGCCTTCCAGAAACTCCATCATTGCCATGTCTTATAAGGGAATGATGATACACATGATGTTCTTTCTTATCAGCTGCAAACAGTTTGAAGAGCTCCAGCTGGACTAGGGTTGAACGAGGTCCAGAAACTTTACACATCATTCAAATACGTGCACAGGAAGGTGGGAGGGAAGAGAAACATATGGCAAGCCCATCTCTTAGTGCCAGGTATTACATTGACATTAAAGCAGCCAACACTCACATTCCTATTCATGTAGAACTGGCTGAGGATACCTAGTCATTTATCATAAGCTCTGCAAGAGACATAGGTATAGGAACACTTTTACAGCAGTGTACTTTGTAATACTAAATAGCGTATATACTTGTGTGTCTCTAATGATAGTGAATTTTATCCTCTTAAGATGAAAATGAAAATGGATGATTCGGTTTCCAAAATCATCTTTTCATATAGCTTTGATTTTTATTTTTCTTTAACAAGCTTTGGATCACAGGCCTTGTTGCCCCGAAACTATAATTGTTATACAACATTTGAAGGAAAGACAAGTGGGGAAGAGAATCTCTTGCTATCAAGCTTTCCATAAATCCAGCCATGAATTGTGTTGATCTTTTAGACTTTTGAAATCATACCACAAGTGCAGCTTTTAATTTTATCTCCAATAAGCACTAACAGTTAATTTTGAACAAACAGTGGAATGGACATATTTACTAGGAGATTGAATGTTAATTTTATTATAGTCTTAAAAACCAAAGCATCCCATAAGCATGGGAATGCCATAACAAGTTCAGTCATTTAAAGGAAGAAAAAAGAATTAAAATTATCTTCCATTGTAACAAAATTCAAGCATGACAATTATATAAGATTAGGTAGTGTGGGTGTGAATGTAGTTAATGTGAGGGTGGCTCGTAAGCACTCAGATAATTAAATCCTGACTTTAAACATATTTGTAAGATTTCCATATCTTACCACCTGTGTGTGATTCATAACTGGAAAAATAAAGGATCCTTGTATTTTGAAAGCTCTAAAAGATAAAAATATCTATACAATTATCTCGTGGTAAAGTATAATTTCTTTTGACCTTTGGAACCCAGACTTTTAAATGTCACTTAAAGAGCACTATTGGGAGCATTAGATGAACTTAATTTTGTTTTAGAATCTGTGTGTCCATTGAATCTGAAACTTGAGATAGAATTTTTTTTCTTTTGTTATTAACTATTGAAATGGTGGCTTTAGATCAATATGTTAGTTTCTTTAAACTTAGTTTATAAGTTCAAAGAATTGGATAAGAAAATCTTTAAAATTCCTCAAGATGAATCATTTTAAGCCTCACATGTTGGTGTAATGTGCTGCTAACATTGTTTAAAGGTTCTGTTCTGAACTCCCAATGGCAGTGTTCTTCTTTTAAAAAAAAAAAAATTTAGTTTTTACACTCCATTTTCCATTCCCCAGCCCCATCCACCCTCTGACTGCTCTACATCTCAAACTTCCTCCCCACCCCACACCAGTCTCCTCATGGATGCCCCCACCTCCCATCCACCTGACCTCTAAATTCCCTGGGGCCTCCAGTCTCTTGAGGGTTAGATGCATCATTTTTGAATGAACACAGACTGGGAAGTCCTCTACTGTATGTGTACTGGGGCCTCATATCAGCTGGTGTCTGCTGTCTGTTTAGTGGTCCAGTGTTTGAGAGATCTCAGGGGTCCAGATTAATTGAGACTGCTGGTCCTATCAGATCACCGTGGCCTAAGGCTGGTCTTCAATAACAGCAAAAACTACAGAAAGCCCACATACACGTGGAAACTGCACAATTCTCTACCCAATGACAACATGGTCAGGGAAGCAATAAAGAAAGAAATTAAAAGCTTCCTGGAGTTTAATGAGAATGTTGACACATCATACCCAAACTTATGGGACACAATGAAAGCAGTGCTAAGAGGAAAGTTCATAGCAATGGCAGTATTCTTAAGGACTAGAGAGCTATGCAGGTTCGTCTTCCTCTTTCAGTGAATTTCCTCACATGTGAGTGCCTGTTTCCCATTTTTACCAATATAACCACACCCCTTGATGTTACAGGAGAAATGTGCAGAGTAAAATGAAATCTAGCATACGTCCTAGGCCACCCACCACTCAGTATGTAACATCTCGGAAACATTTGCCTCAAAGGTCAGTGTTTGAAGGAGGAAGGTGTGTTACCACTCATGGTTGCCGCTTTCTTGATTGGAACTGTGATCAGACAATCCAGTGCTCAGGGAACATTGTGGAAGTTTTATTTGAGCCTTATTTGAGCTCAAATCTGTTTTCTCTTTGCTCTCAACCATTAGTTTTAGCTTGGTACTTGTAAAATACTTTTGTTCTTTGAAAATTCCATAAATTGTAATTTTTATCATATTTGCTCTCCTTCCCAATTCCTCTCAGGTATAACCTGTTCCATACCAACCTAATTTTGTATTCTTAAATTTTTTTTTAAATCATTGAGTCTAATTAGTTCTGTCTATATACTGTTAGATGTGTGGTCATTCCCTGGAGTGTGTCTTACCCACCAAGGGACAAACCCTTTAAGGAAACTAACCTTCTCTCTTATGGCCACTATCAATTACCAGTAGCTCCTCAGCTGAAGATGGTACTTCATGGCTGCCTCCTGTCCTCCATGCTGGAATATTTTCTGGCTTGCCCTTAACACAGGTGGTGTGTATGCTGTTACAGAGCTGTGGGTTCATATGTGCAGCTGCCTTATTCTGTCCTGAAAATTGTTCCATTGTAGTCAACTGCCAGTCTGGCTCTTACAATCGTCCTGTCTTCCACAATGTTCCCTGAGCACTGGAAGGAAAGGCTGTGATCTAGATTTACCATTTAGGGCTTAGCACTCATCCATCATGTATTCTCTAAACCTTGACCAATTGGGAGTCTCTGTGTCAATCATGATCCACCGTGCAAAGGCATTTCTCTGATGAGCCTGGACAGATGCATTTAACTCTGTACTAGAAGATGCCTTTAGGAGTCACCTTAATAGTAATCCCTTTAGTAGAGTAGTAATATATTCCACGGGGAATATATGATCCGTCTAGCCCTCGATTCTTGGCCCTGTAAGTTTTCCAGGTATGTGTCTATCATGTGGAGTAAGTGGTTGATGGTACCCCCATGATAATCATGTCTCTGCTGCACCAGAAGGCCTAGCTTAGCAGGTCACAGCTGGTAAGCCTGAGAACTACTTCTCTGCTTTGGTGTCCTGCGTGCCACATTCCAGCACTATGAGAGCTGGCTAATAGGAAGGAGGTTCCCAGGTCAATGACAGCTTGAGCTTTTAGTGTTTTGTGACTCAAGTATGTAGTATCTTCTGGGGGTGGAGAAAAAAAAAAGAGCCTTAGCATGACATTCTGGAGCATAACCAAGATAAATGGCAATAGGCTGTAATAGTTGGAGTCTTTGTGACATTATTGGCCAACAACTCCAATAGAAGTAACCCATTCCTGGCCTTTTTGTTTGCTAGTCTGTAGTATCTAGTATGATTATTGTTGCTCCATTTAAACTCCTTTTTAAAAAATATATGCATTATTTTCTATTTAACAAAACTTCTACAGCAGTTTTCCGTGAGACTTTTTCAGAAGGCCTTTAATGAGGTTACCCTTCTCCATCTTCCTTTCTGTATTCCGCAAGCCCCCTCTCCCATCACATTTAACCCTTTCTTTTGAATTTTCCTCCTTTTGCCCTTCTAGCTCTCGTCCCCAAAAGCCCACACTCCCTATAGGCCCATACTGATGTTTCTGATCTTTGTGGGCCTTTCAGACGAAGCACACATATCCTAAGATTCAAAGAAAAGATCTGCAAATGTCTGTGTGGATCTTGGCTGCTTCACTCATAATTGTTTCCAGCTCCATGCAATTCCTTGAGAACTTTATAATTTAAAATTTCCAAACATGAATAACATTCCATGTGTAAGTTTACTCAGTTTTCATTATCCATTCGTTAGTTGATGGGAATCTAGGCTGTTTCCATTTCCTGGATTTTGTGGATGGAGGAGTAACTATCCTGGGTGAGAAAGTATCTCTGTAATAAGATATACACCCTTTCAGTGTGTGACCATAAGTAGTATACCTGAATCATGTGATAGATTTATCTTTAGTTTCCTGAGGAATCTCCACATCGATTTCCTTAATGCCTGCGTGGGTTTTCTCTTCAACCATTAATGAGTCAAGTGTTCATTTGGTCTCATTCACACAAGCACTTGGTTTTGGTCTTAGCTATTCTGACTGGAATGAGATAACATAACTAATGTCTGTTTATTTCCATGCACTGCTTCATCATTCCTTGATATACTTGTTCACAAAATCAATGTGTATCCAATAAGAAAAGATGGCATTAAAGGTAATGGACTCGTGGTATTTTTAACAAGTTACTGGAGGGAATCCTGGTTTATGATCTCTAGTTGCCACTTAATGAAGTTTTCATTTATGTGTAACATTATTCCTATAAATCTAATTTGCTATTTGGTTAATTTCCAGGAATTCTAAGTGGCTCATAAAAACTGGTACCTCACTTTCCCCTAGAAAGTGGAGAGTTTAATATAAAATTTTAAATTGGCTACATGGAAGAAATATCTTGATTATTTTCACTGTTTAATTTCAAAACAATTCAGATTATATGTTTTATTTAACACAAATCAAACTCATGTCTAGATATAAAATACATTTTTATTCTACATTTACAGGTATTACTAAAGCAGTTAAATAATGACTTCCCACAAAACTAATGACTTAAAAATCATGAAAATATATGTATGATAAACATAACAAGATATACCTAGGTCATGCTATCAGTTTTGCTGAGAATGAAATGACATGAATCTCAAAATATCTTTTCTTACTAAACCCTTTCTCCTCCATGCCATGAAATATTTCCCAGACACTATATTTTTCCTTTTACATCACTGTGGAACCATATCACGGCTCCAGTGGAGTACCATGCTCTTCTTGTGCAGCTAGACTTCCTTTACTTCTGTTTTATTGCTGGTCACCTGTTTGGCCATTCTTCACTCTCTTCTTGTTGCACAGCAATTTGTTATCATTTTGACCTATAGCTTTACTTTCCCAAAGAGAGTCTCAGCTGTTCTGTCAGTTTCTTCTGTCTAGACAGTATGGGTTTTCAAAAATGCATGAACGCTTTATTAACTCTAGTTAAAAATGAGTAACATCAACATCATCCGAAAGAATATGTAGCTAGTAAAGACATAAGCAAAACTTCAGATACCTTGCTTTAGTGTAAGAGGAGCACACTCTTGCTTCGAGTGGATACACATTGTCTTTAACCATGGTCAGTAAAAGAGAGTGCAAAAGTTTATCAGGGTTCATATTGTCTTGTCTTCCCTTGACATCCCCGACAAATGGGTTTGTGACTAGTGCTATGGGACATTTTTAGTCCTGCCAAATATGTTGTAGAGTCACATAGATCTTGTGGAGATGAGGTTATATTTTTAGTAAAGGAATTGTTTCCTCTGGGGAAAAGGACTGAATGTGGAGGCATTGAAACAAGTGACAAGAAATGGAGGTCATTTATTGTAGCTGTCCTCTGTGTCCTATATTTATAGTCACTAAGCATTCCTTGGGGATCAAACTCAGAGCTGGGCTTGGAGAAGTACAATTTTTATGTCCTGGGAGTTCTCCTGAATCAGGTATTTGTTATATGTCACATATACACATGAAAAAAGGGAACTTTAATAATAAATAATATGGTGATACATTATAAATTAGTAATAAATCTTACTAGAAATAGTAATATTACAATTGGGTTGTTTGAAAATGACAACTGTCAGTAATAGAGGAGGTATTAGACTTGATGGAAAGTCACAAACCATTTAAGTGGGAGCTGGCTTCTTTGGGAAATCCTCTGTGTTTTCTCTAAACGGTGAAACAGACTGAATACTTTAATCTTACTTGGAGCTTACCAGGGGCTATTGAGAGTATTTGTGTTGTACAACATCTGAGTCCCCAGCTGGGAAGAATAGAATTTTGGAAGTAGCCTTACATATAGATACCAGAGTCATCTGAGCTTTCCTCTCTCACACGTACAGCAGCTGGTGCTGGCTTTTGGCCAGAGACCATAGGCATCGTATGCATCTTCATGTGGCTGCAACTTCCCACAGTCTGGCTATGCTCTGGGAGCTGGACTTCTTCATGAAGGATCAGTGCTCTAAAAACAGGTGCCTAGACAGAACTGTCCAATGAAAGCTCAGAGTCCTTCTCTGGCTGAGCCTGAGGGCTTTCAAGGTATCTCTTCCACTGTGGGCCACGGCAACTGTAAGAATGCCAAGATTTAAGACACTATAGACCTCACTTATTCATGTCAAAAATATCCTAAACCTAAAATATTCACAGTTTGAAATTTAACAAAACTTAAGAGAACAGAAGAGAAATAGTGATGATGGTTCTGTCCTATTTTCCCAGAGACGATGCTTGTGGAAGGCACTTGTTTCTAATTAAGCCAGGCCTGCTCAAGAGGTTTCTCTGCGGTTCCCATTCTTATTGTTTTTGGAGACCTCCTCTCTACCATCAATTTGCAATGCCTGTGAGAATCCCTGACAAGCATCTTTAAGAAAACATTGTAAACAGCCTTATGGTCCTTTTGGAATGGGCCATGATCCCTATTTTCCTTTGTGACTCTTTCATGCTTCTGACTCAGAATAATGTCTTTGATCAGGTCTAAGACCATTTACTAGGAGCAGCAAGGCATTAAGACGAATGCTCATTCTCCAGAGTATGTGGGAGAAACTTGTGGGTCTAGGCTGACAATACCTGACTGTAATTGTGTGCTGTTCTCAGTCAGTGAGGTCAAATAAACAATTTTCTTCCTTATGAGACTCCTGAAGAAGATTGACTAAGACATAGGTGTCTTAGTTAGGGTTTTATTGCTGTGAAGAGACAACATGACCAAGGTAACTATTAGAAAAGACAACATTTAATTGGGGCTGGCTTACACTTTCAGAGGTTTAGTCCATTATTATCATGGTAGGAAGCACAGCAATGTCTAGGCAGATACAGTACTAGAAGAGCCGAGAGTTCTACACCTTAATCTAAAGGCAGCCAGGAAGAGACTGTCTTCCACAGGTAGTCAGGAGGAGGGTCTGAATCACACTGGCTAGACTTCAGCATATATATGAGACCTCAGAGCCTCACCTTCACAGTGGGACACTCCCTCCAACAAGGCAATTTGGCCACACCCCCTACCAGTGTCACTTCCCATGGGTCAAGCATATTCAAACCACCACACTTCCTCATTTCTTCTCATTACCATATTTGCTGTATTGTTTAACATGTTCAGACGGTGGAAATTGTCCAGGACTGCCTCTTCTAGACTTTAGACCTTAAACTTTCTTTGATTAGACTGGTTCCTCTGAGAGTAGACATGCTTTATATTGGACCACAATTTGATTAACATAGAAAAGTCCAATTTTTTTTCTGAATAAGTTAGGCCCACTCTTGGATAAATGTCACCAAGGGTTAGTCATTTTTCTTTCATGTGATATCATCACATATCACATATATGAAGCAAACAATTAAAATTTTAATGTAAAACAGTGTTATATTTTTATCACAACATATTAAGTAAGCATAAACAAGTCTAAATTTATAAAAAGATGTAGTCATGTTTTCAGCTAAGTAATTTAAAGCTAATTTTATTTAAAAAGCTATAACTAATAATTTAAACATTTGATATAAAATATGAATTAGATTTTTAAAAAAATGAGGGTGTGGGCTAGAGAGATGGCTTGGTGGTTAAGAGCACTGACTGCCCTTCCAGAGGTCCTAAGTTCAATTCTCAGCAAGCACATGGTGGCTCACAACCATCTGTAATGGGATCTGCTGCCCTTTTCTGGTGTGTCTAAAGATAGTAGCAGTGTACTCATATACATCAAATAAATAAATAAATAAATAAATAAATAAATAAATAAATAAATAAATCTAAGAAAAACACATTAAAAAAGAATATGAGGGTGTTTAGTTAGTTATTGGAAACTAAGACATATGTGTATAAGATAAAAGAATCATAAATTTCAAACAAGGCTATAAAATCCTGCTGGTGTAGGCATCCCTAAAGTCTTTAACATCTATAAACCCTTTGTTGTCAAAGAAGACTACATGCCTTATTTTCTGGCATTTCTCAGGTCTCTTTGCATGTGCCTACTTTTGCAAAAAATACAAGTATTCCACTTTGCCAAAACTGTTTATTTCATTAGCATTCAATGCCGGTCAGATTGCTTCATATTTCCCAGATGTTTTGGCAAAACAAAACAATAAAAAACAGAAACAAACCCATAGCTGTTGTTTTTAACATACATTACAATGAAGTGAGTGGGGTTGGAGGATATACAACATAGATGGAATAACTTTGATAAAATGCCATAAACATTTTTCACTTCAGCCAAAGGATGCAGAACTCATACGTATATAAAGGACTGGCAAGCGCTCATGAATTTGTTCCAACACACCAAACCCATGGGTTGACATAGTTTTCCTCAGTCTCTCAAATACATTTAAATTATGCAGACCATTGATGGGGCTCAGCAGCTACCTGAACTTTTCAGAGCCCCAGATCCAATGATGTCTGTGGTCTTCCCTCTGGAAACACTATCATCTTCATTTATTTGTTTGTGGTGGTTGTTTTTGTTTGTTTGTTTGTTTGTTTGTTTTGATATGGGCGTTTATTGTTTAGTCCAGGATGACCTAGAGCTCCCGTGTGTTCCTGGTTGTTCTGGAACTTGCTTGTTTTCTCCCTTAGTGTCTAGACTTCTGGTGTTACAAGCATGCTCCACCACATCTGGACCCTGGGGGTCACTCTCCACTGTGATGTCCTCTCCATATGTAGCCAGGCACTACATCTTGGAGATTATTACGGATGCCTCTACCCACTGATCACTTTCCCCTTTAATAGTTGTGTCACTTCAGGTTCCATCTCCCACATCTGAAATTTCCGAGGCTCTTCCCTAGTTTCTCATCCCGTTTGCCCTCTGTTCAGCCTTCACAGCACAGTGAGAAGGATTTTTCTGGCATGCACATCTTTTACTTTAATGAAATACATGCCTCTGAACAAGCAATTGAAGAGCTCACATTTTGTTACTAGCCTGGCGTCTTATCATTCTTACTCGAATGGTTTAGGAATCTGGAAGTGGCTTTTCACTGAAGGACTCCTTATGGTTGGGTGGGGGAGAAGGGGGCGTTCCACCTTCATAGAAAATGGGTTTAAGACAGAGTTAGATTAGTGCTGACCTTTGACCCATTCCTCAGCTTTTACACAGACTGAAATTATTTCCCCAATTACCCATACAGACCTGAATGATATCTTTACTGAATTATGTTACATTGGTCCTAGATTCAACAAGTATAGATAAATTTTACTTATTTTTTTTTCAGTCGTGTTTGACTTACAAACTTTACAGCTTCAGTTAAGAACAGTCAGAATATGCTTCAAAATGCAATTCTCTGATTTAGTTATATTGACCTTTTAGGCGATATGCAGCTTGCAACTACAGTGGATTTTCACCCCACTGCGGTAAATTATAGACATCAACACATTTATTATCTCCCCTGTGTATTTTGTACCCTATCCCCTACAATCAGGAGAATGCTTGGTACATCATATTTGTTCTCCTTTGCGAGGCTCTGTGTGGGAGCTCTGATGTGTAATTTTCCCATGCGAGAAGGAAAATGAGAGCTGGGGAAATGTAGGCGGTGTCTGTTCTTACCTTTTGGAAGAAAAATAATTGTTACATAACATGGCTCAAATTCTGAGGAGAATTTGTTTAAGACTTTTTTCTCCATCTACAGATTTGTGAATAAAGTTAGTACCAGGCTTGATCATCACATGCCCTCTCTTGTCCTTCCTCCTGCCCTCCTGCCCTCCGTCCTCTCCTTCTTCACCCTCCTGGTCTTTCCTCCTGACTCCTTCCTCTCTTCCTTCATCCTTCCCCTCCGCCTCTCTTCCCTTCCCTTGTGCCTTGTTTCTTTCTTTCCTCCTTTCCTTTTATCCTCCTCCCCCCCTTTTCCTTCTAGGCAGTACTAATGTTAGTTTACCTCCTCCCTTCCTCCCCCCCACTTTTCCTTCAAGGCAGTATTAATGTTAGTTTACCTCCTCCCCCCCTTTTTCCTTCTAGGTAGTATTAATGTTAGTTTACCTCCCCCCCCCTTTTCCTTCTAGGCAGTATTAATGTTAGTTTACCTCCTCCCTTCCTCCCCACCCTTTTCCTTCTAGGCAGTACTAATGTTAGTTTACCTCCTCCCTCCCCCCCCCTTTTCCTTCTAGGCAGTACTAATGTTAGTTTACCTCCTCCCCCCCCCCCTTTTCCTTCTAGGCAGTACTAATGTTAGTTTACCTCCTCCCTCCCTCCCCCCCCCTTTTCCTTCCAGGCAGTACTAATGTTAGTTTACTGAACTAGTAATAGTTTCCAGATTTGTTGTAAACAATTGTTACAGTAACAAGACAAGATCCTTTCTACATAGAAACTACATTCTCATGAGAAAGACTGGCCGATCACCGAAGAAGAGGCACTTTTAATATGAACTATCACAGTAAGCCGCCAGAATACAGCCGAACTGCCTACGTTTTAGCATGTGATTGGCCTATGGCATGGTAGGAAATATTCTGAAATGTATGTTTGCAGGAAATCACGTAGCCTCATGTCTTTGAGAAGTAAGTAACTCACCTGAATGACCATCTCTTTTTATCTTTAGTAGTCTCATGTTAAAGATGGGCTCTGTGGTCAACAGTGATGGTGCTTGTGTCTAAATAGTTTTCTCAGAGGAGAAGGGGAAGGGGGTGGGGGAGGGTCTCTGTGAGGAGAGGACTGGGAGGGGGCAGTGTTTGATGTAAATAAAGTAAATGAAAACAGTTCGTGTTCTACCTCCCAGTTCTTAGCCACCATGTCTGTCTCTGCATAGATACTACTTGTTCTTTCCATCTGTGTGAAGCAATGGCGGCTCTAGCATGTTTCATGCAGCACTTCTAGATGTAGCTTAGATCATTTAACTTGCCTTCAGTGAAGTTCTTTGGCAGTAAGTCAGCCATTCCAAAATTCTGAGCTATTGCTGAAAATTACCGACAACTACAAGTTTTAGATAAAAGTATGTTTACGTTCAAGTTATCAGTAGCAAAACCTCTGTAAGACATCAATAAATGTCATAACAATATTTTAAGATTAAATCCTATTTTTGTTATTAACAGTTAGAAATTGAATACATTTTTTTTCTACATTGCTGTGATGAGGACTCCTATTTGGTAGAAAATTTCACAAAATGACTAATGTTTTGAAGTGATGGCATACAGATTCTGGGACATTTTTGCATGTATATCATATGTGTTTATGTGTGTGTATGTTTGCATGTATATATATTACATATGTGTAATTGCATAATATATATGTGCACATAATATATATGTGCACATATATGTGCCACTGCAGGTTTGTGCATATGTGTAGAGGCATGAAGTTGATATAACATATATAGCTGCCACTCACCATTTTATTTATTGAGGTAGACTCTCAAGATGAGCCTTAGTGCTCATTGATTCTTGCTAAGTTAGCTATTTATCTTCTAGGGAAGTGAAAGAGACAGACACCCTGTCTACCCTTCAGGGGACTGGGATTTCAGGTAGTTGCCATATCGCCCTGTATTTTCTGTGGGTTCTAGAAATGAACACTCCGATCCACTTGCTTGCTTACAGTACTTTATTTGATGAATCGTTTCCCCAGCCAGAATCTTAGGACTTTACAAACATTACTGTTCTCAAAATCAAGAATTAAGTATTCATGTAAAAGTACCATGGGGGGGGAGCTACTACAGTTTCACTAAACCCTTTATAGTCTTAATTTTTCTGTAATTCTAGATTATTAGAAGCAAAGCATACAGCTAACTTGATGAATACCATTGCATACACGTACTTTTACATTTGAAGGCTGTACGTTCATGCTTCAACAGTTCTTATTCTCCTTGAAAACTGTATGTTTTGGTGTGAGTAATATGAATTTTTAAGTGGTTGGGCATAAAACATGTAATTCCACATTTCCTCAGTACTTACTATTTCTGTATGTTTATTTGAATCACAAATAGTAAAACACCGCAATATATACATATGAAATCTGTCACATTTTGAGGAAAATGTCTATGCCTGAACAAAGATCTGTCTGGGGAGAAAGCTGTCTCACTCAGAGGACACCTTAGAGTATTGATTCTGTCCAAAGGAGTGAGGCTTGCTTTCTGAACCTTGCATGGATCTTAGCAGTAATGGAGCATCGAGCTGTGAGGATGACACCAGCAATATCCAGGCACTGCTCAGTGAGTCTGTCTTGAATGAGCACTTAAAGGAAACCCTATTGGTACAATTGTGCATGTTATATATCTGCAAATGTGTTTATTTTTAAAGGAAATATTAATAATTTTTACATATTCAAATAGAACCAACTTTGTGAGGCCACAGAGACTTAAGCAATAAAACTTCAAAGGTAAAAGGTTATTAGAAACTCAGAAACCAAACAGAAAAAAATCTAGCATAATTATAAGCCAATTCTGTTTTTAAATATGTTATGTTTTAGATGTGCATTTGAAAGTTGATTTTTGGAAGTCACAATCTATTTACTTCAAAAAGAAATGTAAAGAAAGAATAGAATAGATTTCTAGGGTGTCATGGCTTGTCTAAGTGACTGTGTATATAAGGCAGTGCTTGAGAGAGACAGAGGCCTGGATTCAAATCCAAGCTCTCTAAGTTTGCTCTCCCACAACATGAGGCTAACTGTGACTTTCACTTCATTATGTCCTTGTAGACTAGATGAGACTGCGGTACTAAATACAATGCATACTGACAGCACAGATTCTTCTCAATAAGAAGGAGAATTATTATTCTCTATTGCAACACATCTTGTTTATTAATTTGCACATATATGTATATAGGCTCATGATTCTATGCATGTTTAAAAGATGTGATGATTAAATTCAGGTGCCCCTATGTTGTTTGATCTTGATACTCAGCTGTAATTGGCAGAACTGTCTAGTTCATTGCTACCACCCATCATATAAATCAGAACTAATTATTCACTAACTGGCCTGACAATTTGGTTATAGTGGAGGAACAGAAGAATGTAAGAACAGTAAGCAAAAATAAGGTATACGAAAGTTCAAAGTCTATTTTAACCTATATTTAATGAATTAAATGTCATCCAATGTATTCTTCATGACCTTAATCACCCTCTAAAAGTGGGTGTCCTTTATTTCAAGGTGGGTTCATGGGTTTGTTTATTTGTTGCCTGTCACTCTGTGTAAAAAAATAAGTGTATAAGAAAAAAATTAAATAAATGACATAGGACTGTGCAGAGTCTCAGAATAAAGTACATTAAAATTATAATGATGTAAAAATGAGCAAATAGCAGTAAATATAGAGAACCACCTCAAAGTACAAAGCATTACTGAGAGATTCTATGGTACTCTCTGTGCTGACCAGCATAGATTTAGACTCTCACCTGTACATGTTATGAATATATACAAGGTATGCAAACATGTTTCACAAAAAGAGTGGGTATTTTCTTCATTTGTCAGAAAAGCTTTGCAGCTTTTGCTGAAGTTAGACATCAGAAAAATAAAATGAAGCACTCGCGATTCCACGATTACATTCTTAAGAAAATTTCCTTCCGTCTTTCTTTCCATGCCTCTCTCTCTCTCTCTCTCTCTCTCTCTCTCTCATTTCCTCTCCTCCTTTCCCTTTCTATATCTCCTAATCACACATATCACTTTTATCTTGACCTCCTTTTTCTACCAAAATATATTTTAATATCTTAGCTCATGAGGCCATCACCTTACTTTTGATACAGCGATTACCCTCCTATGTATATACAAGCTTAGTAGCCCATGTCTCCACATAAAGTTGCTTCAAATTATTTTTTATCACTCTAGTAAAAGCAGGAGAATTTTTTTCATGTCACAAATACAGTGTAAGTGTAATAAAACAGGTTGGTCTCTAATTGTGAGATTCTAGTAGCTTTAATTTACTCATTTCTATTCATTTTGTGATTTTTTTTTGCTGTCATTTCCAAGCACAGCATATTGTGTGACCTTAGTGTATGGCACAGTGAAAACATGACATGGATCACTGGAACTTGCTAGCAAGGGAGTAGCTAACCTGAGAGCCCAGGGTCAGTGAAAAACCCCAGACACTTTATCTCAAAAGATAAGAGGAGTTGGACCTCTGTACTCCAAATGCATGCACATACATGTACACACACACAAACATGATGTACATGTTCAAGGGCACACATACATAGTTCACACGTTTGCATGCACACACACCTATGTTTGTATCATGAAAATATTTAAAGGTTTTTCTCCTATAGCTTTCACTGCTGAGGTGCACAGTTAGATAGCTTAAAAGCCTCTGGAGAATGTGGATTAAATATATCCACATTAGAAGGCTACATTATAAAAGTTAATATCATATTTTTATTGTTGATCACCCATTTAGTAAATGTCAGTTGTTTTCCTTTAAGCCCTAACAGTTGCTAAAATTGCATACATGTTGATACACATGTGCATGCACACGCACACACACACACATGCACACGCACACACAGAGAGAGAGAGAGAGAGAGAAAGAGAGAGAGAGGAGAGAGCTATATGGTGGCATCAGTCTATGGCTCTATTCCAACTCTTCCATTCAGCACATGGCTTTCCCAAGGGGACTGTTCTATTTTATAACTCTGCTGTTACAGGCAACTGCTTAAAGCAGGTGCAATGGGAAACTTTTTCCTTTCCAAGTGCAGAGTCAGCCACCCTCTTGGGCAAGTGTCTCTCTGTGTGTCCTGGGAGTGCCTTCAGGTTTAGTTCTCAGCCTTCAAGTCTTCATTCATTGGTCTTCATTCAGCCCTTTCCTCTAATTACTTTTACCATCACATATATTATTAATGACCAATTCAAATCTTACATCTCATCTCTTTCTGAGAATCCCAAGATACAAAGAGCTAAATTCCATCTGAATATCTGAACTTCCGTAGCCAACAAGCAGCTCCAGCTCAACTTATGCATGTATCTACAGTCCTCTAATAGCTCACTTCTGTTTCTTCATTTAACCTCTGGATACCCACAGGGCAGAGTATCTGTCTACATAACCTATCTATTCCAAGTTATAGCCTTGGAATCTCAGTGGGTCATGTTAGATAATGACTTTGGTTCATTTGGTTTCCGGGGTCTACTACCTTTGATTCAGGCTTGTGTTTCTAATATTGGTATGAATATAGGGATATAAAGTGAAATTAACAAATGAACCCATTCTACTACCAATTCATTTCTCTTTCTATTGAGCCTCATACATACCCCATGGTGTCTTCTATAGCCTAAGAACTCCACAAAATATACTAAGAATAGAGATGAATGAAGCCCTTGTCTTGACAAAACAGGCAAAAGCAAACATAAGCAGCTATTTTCTCTACAGTGGTTATAGAAGGCTTGCTGGGGTTGAAATGTTATAGTGAGAAAGTCCTAGCCCTGTGACTTAGTGAGAAGGAGGCAGTGTCTGAGGAGTAAGTGAGGACAAGAGAAACTGCAGGGAGCTAAGGCTGTGTATGGAATGATGCTCCACACCCTGACTTCCATCAAGGCTCCTCTGCAACGCCTTGGGTAAGTGATTGGGTAAGTGCAATGCTTGGGTAAATCACCTCTGCTTGCTGATACACTTGAGGTAAGCAGCCTACTCTCTCACACATATTCCCACTGTCATGATTCTGCCTCACCACAAGCCAGGCAGTAGCAATAACCAGTATACCATCATTTCTCCTTGCCTGGCAACAGAGATGATTACGGGTAACGTTTTTTTTTTTTAGTTTTTGGAGTGACATAAAAAGAGAATATTTCAGCCGGGCGTGGTGGCGCACGCCTTTAATCCCAGCACTCGGGAGGCAGAGGCAGGCGGATTTCTGAGTTCGAGGCCAGCCTGGTCTACAAAGTGAGTGCCAGGACAGCCAGGGCTACACAGAGAAACCCTGTCTCGAAAAACCAAAAAAAAAAAAAAAAAAAAAAAAAAGAGAATATTTCTCAAGCTTTTCCTACTATTTGGCTTCAACTATTCACAAAATGCTGTTATTTGTCTTCTGTTTACAAGATGTCACTCAGAATATGAGAGTTTCCCTGGTCTTTGGATATTTATTTGGGAGCCTGTAAATACCAAAAACAAACAAACAAACAAAAAACAAAAAACCGAAAACAACAACAACAAAAAACCAAAGCAGCAGTTTCTCCTAATATTTAAAATGCACCGGACTCATAGCACATTCTACTGGCCATTTTAAGTCAATTTTAAAATTTATTGTATAAGCTAATCAGTTTGGTTGTAGCAATTTGATGCACTGTTTTTCTTGGTCCTTCTCCTCCTCACACCTCTCCCTCATGCTCTCCCACCCTGCTGATTGCCTTCCTCCTTTCAGTAATCCTCCTCAGGCTTCCCTGTGGTATGTAGTCAACTATCCTCACTGTAGACAAACTGTTTTGTGCACTGTGCAAAGATTATCCCTGGATTTTTCAAATGCTGATTCCTCTGCCTCCATGTCTTGTTGGAATCTAGACATGACATTGTAGTGCTTATATCAAGAATCTACTATCTTGAGTTAGTGTTCACTGTTTATTCTCTGACTTGTAAATCCATAAAAGCTGATCAGCCAATGGTTGGGTGGAAGAGAGAATAGAGGAAGACTTCTGCCAGTCAGGCTAACAGAGAGGGAGGGAGGGAGGGAGGGTGGGAGGGAAGGAAGGAAGGAGAGAGAGAGAGAGAGAGAGAGAGAGAGAGAGAGAGAGAGAGAGAGAGAGAGAGAGAGAGAGAAACTACCAGCCAAGAGGAAGGTGTCTCAGAGACATCATGGGAGAACACAGCTGTATCTCAGAGGGCCAGACCATACTCAATATGAGAGGAGTAGAGATTCTATTCTTAAAGATGTATAATTATACTTGTTCTAAATGCTGGAGCATGTTTGCTGTAAGACAATTTCAATTAAATTTAATTAGTTCTTTGAATCTGGGCAAAGCAAAGAAAGATAAGTCGAGGAAAAAACCTAGACAGATAAATTGCATTTCCTTTTGTGTCTTTGGAATTGACTCCAACCAGTGTTACACTGATAATCATTGAAATGATAGCCAGAAACCCAGAACATTCTCTTATTGATCCTTTCATCAATAAATCATGTATAAACCTTGAAAGCTTCTTAAAATTTTATGAAAAAAATATAGTAGCCTGGTTTTTACTTCCTGTCACTAGTAGAGTAGATCCTTCAATAAATACACACAAGGGGATTTTCAGTTGTGGGTATACTTTAGAGAACATTTTACTTCTATTATTTCATATTCAATTAAGAAGTAGCTCCACTGTAGATTTCCTTTACATTTGTCCTTCTCTTCTTCCTGTCCTCTTTTGTTCTCTCTAACTTTTTCTTTCTTACTTCCCTGTGTTCCTCTCTCTTTATTGAACACAATGGGCAATTCTTTAAAAATAGAATCCACTTACTGAAAAGCAAACTGAAAATCAATGGTGAATGCTCTCTCTCTCTCCATGTTTTCTTGGGGGATGCTAATGGAATGCTTCCCAAGCAGTCCCTATCAGGAATATACTTTGTCATCACTGGACTTCAGACAGCATTGGGAACTTATGGCCTGGTGAATAGTCAAGCGATCCCTACTCAAAAATAGATTTCATCAAAATGCTAAGAGTGTATGGCTAAGAGTGCTCAGTCACAGATTGTACATTTATGCTGAACCCCTCCAAAGGCTCAGTGCAATTGTGGAAGATGGGGTAGAAAGAGTAGAAGAGCTATGGATGGGGAGTAGTGCTGAGCAATGACGTCTTACCATGTTCTGAGCATAGCAGGGCCAATGTACACATAACCTCACAGAAGCTCTAATCATCTGCAATGACCTGCACAGGTTAAAACCAGCATGAAGGGAGAGGTGCTAATGAGACCCCATCCCTAACTTGAGTGCTATTGCCAGTTTATGGCTGCTGTTGGACATGAGTCACTCTTCTGTAAGGGGTGGCTATGGGTTATGTTGACTATGTCCTAATGGTTAATCCCACAGCATGTATATCTGGGTGGCAATAATATAATTAAGTATCTTATAAAATGAAGAAAAAAATAACTTGAAGTGGAAGAGAGATACACTGGGGAGAGGGGTAAGGCGATGTAGAGATGGTAAGAGTGGGCATAATTAAAATAAATGCATCTGTAAATTTTTCAAATAATAACAATCATAAACAGATGTTAGTGGTAGGCAGGAAAGAAATTGGATGAGCCTTGTAGATAGCAGAGTTAGCACCAGTACCTGGAAGAGCAGCCACTATCTCTATAGAATTTTCTCTTAAATAAGCCATAGATTTTTTTTAACACATTAGCAGACATGAGATCAGGGAATTTAAGGGAAAATGAAAACAGGAATTAATATTTAACCATTTATGTAAAGTAGGGACTAAGAGGACATATAGACTTCCCTAGGAAACAGAAATCAATAGATTGTTATGGGGATAGGAGTGAGGAGACTTGAACTGGAGTATCAAATTGGAGAGTGGAAGAGGAGTAAGAAGAGGAAGGGATACAGGGAAAGACAGCTAAAATTAGGTGCCATTTGAGGGATTTTCTAATACAGTAGAAGCTTCCGAAATATATACCTATAGAAGGAGATCTGAATGAAATGGCCAAATAATGAGGGATAAAGAGGCCCAACTGAACATCTCTTATCACCAATAAAGCTTTCAGAACTGGGAACGTGTTATATACATTTAGTTGAACTATTGGCTAAAGAAGCCTGGTAGGAACCCCCAAACTATCCAGGCTGTTGTCAAGACTATGTATTGCTCTCCACATACTGACAGCAAGGTCTTATTGCTGTAGATAATACTTACAATATTCACTCAACATGGAGAAGTCCAGCTGGTGCCTATAGAGCCTTTACCACCATGTACTAGAGTTTGCTATAGGAAGGTGTTCTGAGCACTACCAAAAGAGAAATGTAAACAGCAGCACTGCTATAAACCCTTTGGTCTACAATAGTGCCTAGAAAATATGCTAAGGCAATGGTGGCACAGCACTCGTGGGAGTAGCCAATGGAGAGCTGGTTGAATTAAGGTCCACTCTATGAGATGGAGCCCATGCCTAACACTGCTTGGGTTACCAAAAAAACCTGACAGCCATCACCAGAGAAGCTTCCTCCTGAAGAACATGGGAACAAGTACAAAGCCAGACATTATGGAGAGAATGAGAGATCATAGAGCATATGGCTCTAAAAGGATTCTGTCAAATCTGCCTCCCCAGGGATCAAGGAACTCTTCAGAAGAGGCAGAAAGAGTGGAAGACCTAAAGGCAATGGAAGACACTAAAGAAGCAAGGTCCTCTAAATCAATATGATCAAAGCTCACGTGAACCCACAGATACTGGGGAAGCATGTACAGGGCCTCCGTGGGTCTGCACCCAATGGGGTCCTAGCTCTAGAAATGAACATGAGCCCTAGTTCCTAGCCCAGAAGCTATCTCCAATTGATAACCACTTGCAAATGAAAATTTAGTTTTCTCCAAGGTTGTCTGACTGGGAAAGCAAACTACCCTTAAAAGTAGACTGCATGCCCAGCAGTAGATAGCCAACAGAAAACAAAGTCGACCCATCATTGGAGGATTCGCGTTTTCTCATGCTCTGTAGGGCTGTCTTTGTGTTTAAATTTGAACTTTTATTTTTATATAATTAAAACTTTTATATTTATAATTTTTATTTTATTTATATTTTTCTCTGTTTTAACCTCCTTTGTGTCCTTTATGTATATATTATAGTTTCCTATTTCATGTTTTTATGGGATTACTGAGTGTGCTAATGAGTGTGTCTCTGTCTATATGTTTCTAGTGTCTTTTCTTTGTTTTTTTTTCTTCTGTTTATTTTGTCCTATTCCAATGTGTTTGTTTTTGTTTTATCATATTATATTATATTATTTATTATATAATTATGTTTTAGATTAATTGTTTAAGTATTCTTATATAAATATATATTAAAATATTATATGTAATTAGTTATATTATATTACCACCCCCTAGATAACTGTTTGTTCTCTAGTGAGTGTCACCAAGAGGGATGAATCCAGGTGGGAATGAAGATGAGGAGGAACTGGGAGATATAAATCATAATTAGAATATAATATATGAGAAAAAAATCTGCTTTTAATAAAAGGAAAATTTTAAATTAGGATTTAACCATTCAGATAAAATATAACTAATGCATACTCATTGTATTTCACATTAGTTGTACTACATATTTTTTTTACAGAATATTTTGTATATCAAAAGGGAATTTACTAGATTGGATTACAGGAGCTGGTTCCAGTAGTTACACAATGGCTGTCACACACTGGAAAGCAGAGATTTCAGTAACTGTTCAAAAATCCACAAGGCTTGATGTCTCAGCAGTTCCAATATGGTGCTTAAGGTCTGTCTGGAGGATTCCTGGTGACCTGTTAGTATTCGTTCTTCTTTGGGAGTATGAAGAAGTTTGGCTCTTCACCAGCAAAAGGATGTATTAACTATAGGACCGATGGACTTGACGGCAAAAGTGTAGGCAAGCAAGCAAAAGCCGGGTTTGCTGCTTCGGTGTCCTCACATGTGGGATGCAGATAGCATCCCTGCACGTTTAAGGTGGGGCTCCCTGCTTAAAATACCCCGATCGAGAAATTCCCTCCCAGGAGTGCCCAGCAACTTGTGTTTCAGTTGACTCTACATGCAGTCGACAATCAAGATTAGTAAGCAAATAAATATATTGACTTGATCAAATATTTTGGAATTAATATAACCAAGAAGTCACAATTAGTTTAAAATATTTACGTGCTCTTGCATACTGGAGCGATAGTAGTAAACGAAGTAGCTAGGAAACTTTACATATATGTTTTTATAGCACCATCATTTACATTTGCAACAGAATTATACCTAAACGTGGAAATAAATGGAGTACCAGAGGGTGATACAGGCTACATCTAATATGAATCTTCAGACTCTATAAGTTTTAAAAAGTACATTTGAATAAAATGAAAATATTTTAGAACTATTCAGTGGTATAATTGTGGATAGACGACATCCACAAGATAAGGTTTTGTCTTTGTAAAAAGATTTGACAGCTCATACCTTCAATCCTTACAAGAAGAAATGAGATACAGGGATTTTCATGAATTCAAAACCTTTCTGGGATACAAAGCAAACTGTAGGCCAGTATGGGCAACAGAGTAAAGAACTATCTCCAAAAGAGTGTACTGTGAGCTCAAAAAACAGAATAATTACAAATAAAAAAGCAAGGCAGAACAAAATTATCACTCTAAGTTCCTAGCACTACGCCACAGGTCGTTCACAGAATTGAGACGCCCCTTCATGTATGCGGAGATTAATAACTTCTTGCAAAGAAGACAGTTGAGCACCAGTGACATCCACTTTTTCAAGAGAATTAGACCCCTATATAGCTTGCTTGATAGATGGATAGTTGGTCAGGAATGTTTTAAAAATTTTGCCTTGCCAATATTTCTTCGAAAGCTTGTAAATGGTAAGGATTAGTAGAACATATTTGTAAAAGATTCATGTGTGTGTGTGTTTGTGCATGCATACCTTAATGTGTGTGCATGTGTATGTACATGCTTGTGTGCATGTGCGTGTGTGCACGCCTGGTTGTGTGCATGTGTGCATGGGTGTGCATGCGTGCATGCGTGTGTATGTGTACATGCATGTGTGGGGGTGTGTGCATGTGTGTGTACATGTGTATGTACATGCATGCATGCATGCATGTGTGTGTGCATGCATGCATGCATACTTGTTGCATGCGTGTGCGTGCATGTGTGTGCAGTGTGTGTGTGTATACTCACAAAGTTGTTTGTGTGTGGTATCAGGTGTCCGACATGGATACTAGAGTCCGTATAATCTCTGCTCCTGTGCATAAGTAGTTTCTCTAGCCCTGAAATCGAAAACACTTTTGTTTGCAAATACTTCTACACTCAGAAATAACATAAAAACATATTTTTATGTTCTAATCTTTATACATTATTATATTTAACGTTTAGGTTGTTGTGTTGATACTACTTTTGGTGTTTGTTCATATCTTTAAAAAAGATTAAGATTCAGCTCATTACCAGAACAAAATTACATATCTTTTGCAATTTGTTTTGAGGACTGTTTCTATGCAAAACAAAAATTAAGGTTCGGAACAAAACACACAGGCAGGGAAATCCATCTCCATAAATTGTAAAACCAGCAATGCTTCTTTCTAACCACCAGAGGGCGTCAAAAGACCTGCAACAACCGCGATTCTACGTCCCGAAGAGGAGAAATCACTAAGTCGCTGAAATTCTTAGCAAGTAGTTTACTCAATATCCTAGGTCCTATCCCTCTACAGTCTTAAAATTGAACATTTCTGCCTGTTAGAATGAAAACTAAGCCGAAAAAATTGATGGGCAGTTCTCAAACGCAGAGGAACTTCAGGATATTATTTTATGTCATTTTGGTAGTATTAGAGAGCTTCTGATGTTACTAACAATTAAAATGATAGGAAAATTCGGATAAGTGTTACTGAAAAGTAGAAATCCCTATCATTTATGTTAAGTATGAACTGCAATTATAGATGAATTGTGTGCAATCATATTGTATATTTGTGTATACTATTTTAAGATTTTTAACATCTTTACATTTTAACATTGTGAGCCTAGCCTGAACATAAACTAATCCTTCAAAAAATATGTGTGTGTGTGTGTGTGTGTCTGTCTGTCTGTCTGTCTTTCTGTCTGTCTGTCTGTCTCTGTGTGTCTGTGTGTGTATGTGTGCTTGAAGAGGTTCAGGAGGCTCATTGGGTGTGTGGAGGCCACAATTCAACTTGTAGGAGTTGTTTTTTTTTTTTTTTTTCCTTCTGGATCCCAAGGGTTAGTCTGTGGTTGTGAAGCCTGGTAGATATGGGTTTTAGCCAGTGAACCCCGTTGCAGTTCCTGCCCTTTAGTTCTATGTTTAGTCACTAGCTTTATGGAAACACACAATGGTTTCTTGATTAGGAGCCAAAAGAAAAAAATTTCAAAGTCACATAATAAAATGAGAAACCATTGAAATGGCTAAGTCATTTTCTTTCTCTTCACTAGCCTATCTGTTATCTCTTGAACTTATAAGACAAAAAATTATGTTTACTGCTTCTCCTAGGGACACAAAACATGTTGCCTATACTGCCCAAAATATTTACTATCTTTGCCAAAAAAAAAAATCCTTAACTGTAGATGATATCAATGTTAAAATTGATCATATGCTATTTTGGGCATGATGTGACCAGAAATATTGAATGTCCGACCTCTTTAATCTGTATAAATGCAGAAATACTAAGTTCCCAGTGAAGGAACAGATAAAAGCATATATGTAACAAACTTCTGTTAGATACAAGCGAAATTAGCCAAACATAAAAGTAAAGAAAATAGAATGAGTAGATTGAATAAAATATTGACATCATAAAGAAATCTGGTGGTGTGTCCCATAGCTTTTTAAAAAGCTTCCTGGTTCTGATTTTTTTTTATTATTTGCTCATCAGAAAAGTTCTAATGTATTAATGTAGCCTGAGAAGACAGATCTGTTCCGTTTCCCTTAGCACTGAGAAATTGTACCAAGGTGAACTTGGGTGGTTTTCCCCTGAACCACTGTTATTTGTACCTTTTTACTGCATTCCCAGTAATTAAAACAGCAGGTTACAGATGGGTTATTTCAGCATGATCACACTTGCCCTCAAGGTAGAGGGGCATTGTGTGGCTTAGACAATGTCCATTATTCACGGGCAAGAATCTCTCAGGTTGTCCTTGGAGAAAAATCAGCCTAGGCAGATCTCCTGTTTGTCTCATGAGTCTTTGAAATGAACGATGCTAGAGACTGTTGTCTGAGCTGCTCCTACCGGAAAAAGCAATTCAATAATTGTATGCTTTTGATGTCAACGTGACATGAAGTTGAAGAGACTCTGTTATTCAAGAGAAAATCTGGGAGGAAAAAAATATTAAAAAAGACTTCTTTGAAGTGCATGTTTGTTTGCAATTCTACTTTGCACATTTCTCCGAACATTGAGGTGCAGTTTGTGCTACTCCACTGTGAATCCTGCTCAGTCTTGGGGGCGAGGAAACATTTAGGGAGGGAAAAAAAAGGTGAAGCAGTTCCCGAACAGCATGTTCACCTAATTTTGAAACAGTAAGACATGTTTATAAACTGCACTCAATGCCTTTGTTTGTCCAAATATCTAAGCTGGTGTGGAATCTGGGGAAAGAAAACTTGATAGTGTGTGCGTGCCCCTCAGACAATACAAAGCTTATATTCCCATCTAACGAGCCGAGCAACATCTCTTCTTATTCTAAGCCAGCACATAGTTATCTAGCTCAGATATGTACTCTTTGGTGTATGTTTGTGTGGTATCTGTGTGTATGTCAGCGTGGATGAGAGTGTCCTTGCCTGTGGACACAGGGGCAAGGCCAGAGGTTGAATTCAGAAGTCTTCCTCTGACTTTGAATGTTGTTTTTGTTGTTGTTGTTTTATTTTTAATTTTATTATCATTTATTTATTTGTTAGATATTTTGTTTGTTTGTTTGTTTGGAGACAGACTCTCTCACTGATTCTAAAGCTCACCCTTTCCCCTAGGCTGGCTGGACAGGGAGCCTTGAGCTAGACTGGCTGGACAGGGAGCCTTGAGCTAGACTGGCTAGACAGGGAGCCTTGAGCTAGGCATCTTCCTTACAAGTACATTGCCTTATTGTGGATGCCGGGCATCCACATTCTAGTCCTCATGCTTACACAGCAGGCAATTTACCCACTGAGCCATCTGTCCTAGCTGCTGTATTTTAAGGAATGACAGAGTATTACATTTTAAGTCTGATTACTTTTTGTTTCTGGGTAAAATGGATGCTGTAAACTGATTTATCACAGTGGGTAGGTTCTCATGAGAGCTTGGCACTGTCTCAAGTTCCATTAGACAGGATCCTACATTAAAAACTGCAGACAATTTATCAGCTATGACACAGTTATATGCGCTTAGTAGTTTTCATATCTCTACACATGACATAAAATGGCTTTGGGGATCCTAGATACCTACAATTGCTCCCCACCTGTGCCCCCCCACCATGCTCTGTCAACATCATCCTGATCATTTCAAACAGTTTAAGACTTACTAAAATTGTGGCATCTATTTAAATCACAGAAATGGTCATCACTTCTCTTCTGGTTCATTAGATGCTCACAGAATTTATTACCAGGTTACCCATTCTGGCCTGTATTGTAGTCATGTCCTTTACCCCTCAGATGTCTTGATGGGTGGTGAGCTCTCTTAAGGGAATAACTATGGCTCCTACTTTTCTGCTTCCCTAATATGCCTGGAGGATAAAGGTCATCCCAAGATGACTGAAAAGAGGCTCTCACAGGGCGTGAATGGTTTCAGATAGTTACCCATTTCGATCATATGTGCATACTTCTTTGCATTAAAAGCTCAGGTAATTATGTGTATGTCGCTTGGCTGCTATATGTGGCACTAGAACGATCTCTTGCAGGTTGTGATTAATTTCCCATGATCCCTTGTTTTCCTCACCATATCCTGAGGTATAATGTGGTTCAAGCATTTCCATATGCGTCTAGGGGTTAAGGCTTAAAGGCAGTGTTGCCAAAGGCATTGCAACTGCTAAAGTCATGGAGTCACACAGAAAAGTGAGTATGTTTATTTCCAAAGCCAATGCCTTCCTATTAATATTTTGCCTTTTTGCAAGAATGAATTGTCAACATGTACAACTCATTTTTATCAGTGTTTCTAAAATCATAGAGTTTACAGGTGAAGCATCTGTGTATGTGGGGGCATATTTAACATTTTTGACATTTAGAAGAGATTGTTATCCTTTTTAAAGCAGTGTAGCATTTCTAACTTTTATTCAGTGTTTCCTTCTGACCTTGCCAGTTGTACTTTCAACCAGATTTCCTTTCTCCTTAAAAAATAAAAATAAATAAATTCCTTGCAATGAACTTGTATTCAGGGTTGAAACTCAGTTCAACAGCAATCAGATTCTTGGAGATGCAAAAGACCTTCAGGCAAATTCAGCCTCACTCCGTGATCTTCCTGAGATGTACAACAGCGCCTATCTGTGAGAAGGCAGAGAGGCATTTGGTCTACGGGGGAGATGCAGTCTTTATTCTCAGTGGGACTCTGTGGCACACTGCGTCTCAGTGGGACACTCGAGTCAAGCAATTATGAAATTGATAGCGCTGCTTTTAAGTTGTCCATCGCGCCCTTGAATTAGTGACCTGGATGATTTGCAGTCTTGGCAAATAGAAAAAAAAAGTGTTTCTTATGGGCCTTATTCTATCTCCATACTGCCATTGAGCTTCACTCTTAAGGGAAACAATGTCTGAAATGTAAGTGTATGGTAAGACAATATGATCAAGTACATATCACACAAGACTTTGCTGACATTCTTATTCATTGGATTCAGTGTATTCAGAAAGTGTGCAACTTACAGTTTCTCTTCAGTTGTCGGTGTTTTTACACTGCACTTATTAAAACCACATGGATGTACTCTTAATTGTAATGTCTTGTCTGAGTGTCACAGTAAAATAGATGTCAGTCTATTGACTCAAGATTGACCTTTAAATTCTCAGTGAAGTTGTGACACCTGTGACTCATCAACTTTTATATCTCTGTAATTTTGGGGACATAACACTTAATTAGTAAGTGATATACATGAAACAGCCCCGAGATGAGAAAATATATATGATCACACACAGAATTCATACACACTGTTAATAAAGATCTATTTCTTTGTTCATGACTACTAAGAATGAAGAAAATATGAAGCCTCAGATGTAGGATACTTAACACAAGATATTAGAGTTATTAAGCAGCACAAATATTCATCTGTGTGCTCCTCGGATGTAGGCATAATTAATAAAGGAATGGCTCCCAAAGATACTGTCTCCTGGTCCTTATAGAGAGTTATACAATGTCCAGCTGTTTGTCATTAATCAGAGTAATGGCTGTAGAGATTTTCCTGAATTCCCTAGAAGAATAAAACTCTAATAAATTTTTGTCTGTGACCTGAGTAAATACATTTTGAAAGCATTGGAACAATAAATTGGCATTATACTTCATTGTGAAAGACTTTTGCTTCCAAATCTAAAACCAGGGAAACTTTTGTGACAATGTTTCCACTGGTTTTGATGGACCTCATTTATGTAACCGATTGTGGTTGCATAACCCCTCGTGGTAAGAATGCTTACGTGGTATAAATGAAGTGCTTTAAGAAATCCCCTACTTGGGCAGTCGGCAGGTGCTAAAGTGTCCCAGAATCCAGGATTCTTTGTGTGGAAATTTTAAATAGCTCTGCTATTTTTCTTTGCCACTTCAGCAAGTTCTAAAATGTTCTGACATTTCTGTATCTCTAATGGAGACTAGATTGTCATTAAATGGACCTCAATTTTGTTCTTTTTATTTTCATTGTGCCCTTCTCCCAAAGCCCACGATGAAGTCTGTTTGTGCATTTCCACATAAACGGGATGAACTTACCCTGTAGCACATGCTTTCTCTAGCACACTGATTAGTATATTTTAACCTATTCTTATACACAGTAAGACCCTATTGTGCATCTCTGACTACACTGGAACTTCATACATGGACCAGTGTGACCTCAAACTCACAGAGATCAGAGGCATGTGACTTCACACCCAGTTCCCTCTTTTATTTTGAAGAAATACATACAGTATAGATAAATACGTGCTGTACATATTTGGCAACAGCATATCCAATCTCCAGTTTATCTGATTTTTTTTTTTTACTACATTCCTTGGACAGAAACTATTTGAAGAGAAAACATGCATGAAACTTAAAAGACATAGACAAAGGTTCATGTCAATAATTGATATTATGTTTCCCAAATGTTTCCAATTTGCCAGGAAACTCAGTTATTTATCTAGGTCACTAAGTTCTTTCTAGTTAAGTCTAATAATGAGAAAGCCTTCTTTTTTTTTCATTTGTAGTAAGAGAATTAGCGCTATTTACTAGATATAAGCCAAGGAAAGCTTACTCCATAGCACAAGTTCCCAAGAAACAAAATCTGAACTCATTTATATACAGAAGGTTCAATGGGGATTGCTCTTGGAAACTACTAAGAAAGATGAAGAGCTGCCCAGCAGAAGGTAAGAGTTACGGAAATAGACTTTCAACTCTAGCTTCAGACTGTGACCCAAGAAACCCTCCATCTGGGTGACTTTTCAAACTGTGTGCATTGCAACAAAGGCCCAATCTTTAATATCCTTTTATAGACCAGTTTGCGGACCACTCCTGGTAAAATTGCCTTTGGATCATTCTATCATCTGTGGCCAAATCCAGTTCTTGGACAGACACAAGTCTTAGAGCTACTACCCACTCATATCCTTAGATATGGGAGAAATTAGCTTTTCCCTCCTGAGGAGGGAAGAGAAGCAGTGCAAAGATACCCCGATTTTGGTACACCATTTATTATATCGGATGTGCATAATAATTACTCTTGATAGTTTATTGTTAAAACTGTCTAAATAAACTGTATGTAATGGGAACGCTCTAATATGTGCTCATTTGTGGTTAGTCTTTATCATCATATATCTTTAGAAAAGCCAATCTCAGATCCCCACTGAGACCCAATGGAAGCTGTAGTCAAGATTATTATTAGCTTTAACGAAAATAATTTGTACAGAATCCCATGTGCCAGTGAAATAATAAATATATCTCTACATGCTGAGTTATGGGCATTTCTTTGATTGCCTCAGTCTTTCAATCGACATAAAATTTATTTTCTTGAAGAGCTTTTTAATCAAGGTAATATTGAATCATATTTCTGTTAGTTTATTCCTATCAATTTTTTTTGTTATGAAATCAAGATATTTACTATTAATGTTGATATGGAATATTACATTAGATATAAGAAAGAACTGATACATTAAACAAAATGGTAGCATTGCCTTTTAAGAATACCATATATGTGTTTTCAACCCGTTCAGAGTTAAGAAGAGAGTATTTAATATAAATTTTGATGTTTACTGACACAATCATCATCATGGCAAAAAAAAAATTGAGGTATTCAGCAAATACCCAAGATTGACTAACTGATGTGGTTGAATCAAACACAACAAATTTACTAGTTGACTGAGCTGGTCAATTTGTACTTAACACTACAAAATCAATTAGACTTGTAATCAGTGTTGTTAACAGATGGCATAGTTACATAGTACCATTTCAGTCAATTAAAAAGTAATTTACAGATGTACTCATGTTTCAGAGCAATTATTTATGTAAAAATGTTGATAACTGTTCCTTAAAATTAACACTTTGCTTTATCATCACAAGGGTGTTAACCTTTTACCTAAATGGCACTGGATAAGCTTAGTTTAGTTTAAAGGTTCAGGATTCTAGTAATATTTAATAATATAGTTTTCACTCCTATGGTTTGTTTAGTAAGACAACCTGTCTACTATTGTCCTACTCTGTCTTGTTGTTTAATCTATCAGAATTATTTCTCTCACAAAATGGATACTTTTGAATGATGACTATGGAGACCCAGAGATGAAGTCCTGTCAGGTTTTGCTTATCAGTGGATAAGGTCTTTATAGACTTATGCACTTAATTGCTTGGATTAGTCTATCCATTACTCCCAAGATATAAATTTTATATTCTTTGTATTTTCTTAGAGAAAGCCAATTCCTAAGCCATATATTATAACCCCATATCTTATAGTTATGAAGCTAGGACATAGAAAATATTGATAATAATCATCTTAATGAAAAACTATTACTAAATGACACGTAAAAGAAAGTATCTGAAAACATAGAGGAAAAAAATTTGTTAGGTTTACTTAATGAAAATATTTAATTGTTAAATAATATTTAATTGTCCCTGTTAGGATATCCACAAAATACATTCTAAGGTTGGGGTCGGGGGAGAGCATTGTTAAGCAAGGAAGGCAGATGGCAGTGTTTAGCATGCTGCTGTTGCAGGGGTGAGCTGTCAATGAACTTTCTAGCCCACACCCTGAAGGAATTATTAAGACCTGATTGGTTGTTTAACGTAGCTGAGAGTAGATTGTTGTTAGGGTTGTGACCCTTCCTGCTATCTTTATGTTATTTGTAAAGAAGTTTTGCCAAAAACCAAACCAAACCAAAGCAAAACAAAAATGTTTCTAGAAATCGTGGACACCTAGATTTGTTGGATGAACAATACGCAACTAAGAAAACATAAGGTGAATTCAAATGACTCAGCAAACATTTATTTTGAATTTAGCTGAGGGAGAATGAAATTCAGGAAACTAATAATGCTTTAGCGCATAACTATCGCCACTGTGATTTGTTCAACAAGACAGTCTATCTTAGAGTGTCCTAATCCATGTTACCATTTTCTCCATCAAAATTATGGCTCACACAAACCGTCTTTCGAAATACTAGTGAAGAATAGGCAGTTTTGAAAAGATCCGCACAGACAGGAGGACAATCCAGTCACCAGGGTGATAAAACAAGTGAAATCCTTGACACAGTGTACCCTGTCTATAAGAGAGAGAAGGAACTATGAAGAGCCTTGAGAGAAAACACGGTGTGCATGACTACTAAGAAATATGTCTTCAAATTGCGTAGGAATCAAATTTCATGTCTCTTGTAACAGTAAAGGCTAAACATTTAAGTACTCACAGTCGTGTAAACAAAGACAAAAGGTCCAGACTCTCTCACTGTAGAAACATTGCAAGATGTACTTCAAGAAGAAAAACATGAAATAACCAAGAAAAATATGGGAGATCAGAGAGAAAAACAGTTGGTTAGACTTTTAAAAGTGTCATTAAGAATAATAAGTATGGGGGCTGGAGAGATGACTCAGTGGTTAAGAGCACTGACTGCTTTTCTGAAGGTCCTGAGTTCAAATCCCAGAAACCACATGGTGGCGCATAGCCATCTGTAATGAGATCTGATGCCCTCTTCTAGTATGTCTGAAGACAGCTAACGTGTACTTACATATCATAATAAACAAATCTTTAAAAAAATAATAAATATGATTAGAGCAGTGGTTCTCAACCTCCCTAAGGCTGTGGCCCTTTAATATGGTTTCTCATTTGTTGTGGTGAAGCGAACAATAATTTTTCTGTTGTTGTTACTTCATAACTGTAATTTGTATGTTATGGATCATAATGTAAATATTTGTGTTTTCTGATGCTCTTAGGCAATCTGTGCAAAGGTCATTTTGACCCCTGGTAACCCACAGGTTGAGAACCACGGATTTAGCGGGATTGAACATAAGGTAGTGCTTAACTACGGAAAGATTATTTTTCACCTTTTAGTTTTATTTTTTGTTTTCTTTGCAGGGGAGGTGGCAAAGGGACAGGGAGATGAGTGGGATCAGAGTACAGGATGTGAAATTCACAAAGAATCAGTAAAAAGTTTTTAAAATATGCAAGTCATATGTGCAATGGCCCCAAAAGGCACATTTTAACACTGTGTTATTTGCTATGTATCCTTGATACTGGGTTTTCAATTTGTAACACAATTGAGATGTATTACAAAACATACTCATTATTGATATACTTTAGATTTTAAAGGAATGAATAAGTTTGACAGAGTGTTAAAAATGTGATTAAATGAAATTACTAAAATAGCCAAACTCCTTGTTCAATTTCCAAATTTGGAAATAAAGATCTTCTACTAACCAAATGGACTGTAGGAAAGATCAAAGAAGAACAACAAGCATATACCTAAGTTCAGTAAACTGAAGAACAGAACAAAATGCAAAAATATAGAAAAGAGTGCAAGTCTGTTAGCATTGGGAAAGAATGTGATGAATTATTTATCCCTACCAAAAGGGACATTATGATTTAACATTAACCCAAATAAACACACAGGTGTGATAATGGCCAGAAACCAGATGAAGATGCTCAGGTATTAGTCAAAGGCATTCTGGGTAAACATTAACTTAGACAAGCAATGAGTCATTGTGTCAAAAACAGAGTCTCAGAAGAATGGAATATTTAGCAAGTAATTAGCACCTTGGGAATAGATTCTTTTATTGGAGAAGGGAGGTTAGAATGCAATCTTGCCTGCAGAGCCTGTGAAAGTCTTTTTCACCTTTGTAGTACATATCAGGGCTCATCTTTACATACATGTGGTAAAACTCAGAAATAAAGCTAGAATCCTAGTGGTTGCTATGACTACTCTGCGTTGGTTAGTAGTTCTGGGTAAAGGAGTGAGACCCTGGTTGGATAAATTAAGTAGAAAGCAAAGTTTGGCCTTCTGAAACATTTCAGAAGCTAACTAAAACTATTTGAATTTAAAAGAAAACTTGGTAAAAATGACTGTACACACATCAATGGCTTTGCTTTTATGCTAGAACAAAATGTATTAAAGTGCTTGTTTTGGTTGACAATGACGGTGTGCTATGAGTCACATTAACAAGCTGAAGTTTCAAGGTGTCTATGAATCTGGCTGATGAGTCAACTCCATCCAGGATCTAAGAGAGCCAGGTGGCTGCAGGTTCAGCGGGAGTTTGTGTGGAGAATTCTGTTCTCAGCCATTCCTCCATCCCCAGGAGCAGAGAGACCACCCTTCCTAAGTTCTTTCCAGAACTGTTGGACGTGCTTGAGGCAAGCTTTCTGCTGCATTTGGACATCGTGGGTCAGTATGCGATCTGGGTTTGTTAATTTTAGGACAAAAAAAGATTGTTGCTGACATTGATATGTGACTAGGCAGTGACCTTCCAGTAGCACAGGGCAAAAACAGCCACCATGTCCCTGACCCTTCCTCTCTCCTGAGGCTGGTTGGCTCTAGAGCAATCAGTTTAGATGTTGAGATGACATGTGGTACCTATTCTGACAATTAGAGGAGTGACCATTCTAAACCAAGTTACTCACATCTGGACTTTCTTTCCATGATAGAGAAAAGCGTTGTTCTTACTGTCTTTGGTGTGCTCGTATTTGGGGGCTTTCCAGTCTTACAAATTCACATTCTTTTGTACCTTTTCCTTCCTCAACCTTCTGAATGTGCGTAGTTAGAACTGAGGGTAAATTTAAAGCCGAAATAAGGAAGGAGATACAATGAACAAACACATTTCAGAGAGAAAGGATATCAGTATTGTGTATCAGGATTGAAACGTTTCCCACTGATTTAATGATATATTATGCCAGAAATTCTTTTTTAAAGATTTATTTATATTTACTTTATGTCAGTGAGTATCATGTCTGCATATATGCAGGTGAGCCACAAAGCATGCCTGGGGGCTGTCTGAACCCAGAGGAAGGTGTCAGATCCCTGAAAAATTGTTGTTATAGATGGTAATGAGCCGCCATGTGGGTGCTGGGAACTGAACCCAAGGCTTCTCCAAGAGCCACAAGTGTTGCTAACATCTCGTGTATCTCTCCAGCCCTGCCTACAATTGTCAGTTAGACTATTGATTACCTGAAGATTAATGGCCCCAAGGAAATAGAAGCCAGAGAGCAGCAAAAAAAAAAAACAAAACTCTAACTTTTTCAAATTTTTAAATAACTTTATTTTATTTTTATTTTCTTTGCACTGCTGGTTTGCCTGCATGCATGTCTGTGTGAGAGTTTTGGATCCCCTGGAACTGGAGTTACAGATGACTGTGAGCTGCCATGTAGGTGCTGGGAATCTGAAAGAACAGCCAATGCTCTTAACTGCTGACACATCTCTTCACTCTCATAAATCATACCAGCTTTATGAAATAAATAAACAAGTCAAAGGCAGACATGCAGCTTAAGCATAAAGACAATGGCAGATCTCAGAAAAAGTGCTTGAGTTTTTTTTTAATTGGATATTTTATTTATTTACATTTCAAATATTATCTTCTCTCCCTGTTTGCCCCTGACACCCCAGAAACTCCCTATCCCATCCTCCCTCCCCCTGCTTCTATGAGCTGTTCCCCCCCCCCCCCCGCTCCTGCCTCCCTGAAATGGCATTCCCCTACACTGGGGCATTGAGCCTCCACAGAACCAAGGGCATCTCCTCTCATTGATTTCTGACAAGGCCATCCTCTGCTACATATGCAACTGGAGCCATGGGTCCCTCCATGTGTACCCTTTTGTTGGTGGTTTAGTCCCTGGGAGCTCTTGGGGAATCTGGTTGGTTGATATTGTTGTTCTTTCTGTGGGTTGCAAACCCCTTCAGCTCTTTCAGTGCTTTCTTTAACTCCTCCATTAGGGACCCCATGCAAGAAAGCAGATCTTATAGAAATTTAATAAAGTTTAGATGGTATGAGCCCCACCTATAAAAATGCTTCAAAGGCACATCTCCATTTACTGGCTTTGCCAAGCTACGCTCTGCTTCCTAAGTGTCTACCACCTCCTTATAGTGCCATGGACCTAGGAGCCATAAATAAGAGTTTTGGAGTTTGGAGTTTTCTTTCTATAGCTTCGATAATTACAACAGACAAAAGCAATGTTGGGAGTAAAGGGCTTAATTTGACTTATATGCCAAATCGTAGTCAATCATCAAGAGAAGTCAAGGCAGAGACTGAAGCAGGAGAGGAGGTGGGGACCATGGAGAAAAGCTTTTATTGGTTTGTTTTTCATGGTGTGCTCAGCATGTAGTTTATAAAATGCAGGGCCAGCTGTCAAAGGCTAGCACTGCCTGCAGTGGGCTAAGTTCTCTCACATCAATCATCAATCAAGAAAATGGTTCACGTAGCTCCCACACTATTTTCTTATGAAGGCTATCTACCAATTATGATTGCCACTCCCCTGATACATTCACTTTTGTGCTAAGTTAATAAAAAAATTTATCAGTGTGTGCATCACACATGCACTGATAGTTTTTACGATCCAGTTGCTTTCCTAAAGTCCATCGTTTGGCAAACAAGCTTTTACCACATTGTTGTGGGAGAAATCAAATGCAAATCATGGGAATGAGGATTCCAAGTTAAGGATGAAGATTTTTAAACAGGTCTAGACTATTAATAGATTAGGTTGTAGAAGCTTAATACTATTCTCAGATAGTTAAATAAAGTCTGTAACCAACATTCAGCCATCTCTCTACCATTGTTATCAGTGTATGTTTCTCATAGGGGGAATATATATATACATATACATATTCACATACACATACACATATACATTTACATATGTTTTTAAGTAGCCATTTTTCTTTTTATTGAAAATAATGTATTCTTTATACAGTATATTCTAGTCATGGTTTCCCTCCTTCATCTACTCCCTGTTCCTTCCTACCCATTTAACTTCATGCCTTCTTTCTCTTTCTTTAGGGAAAAAAAAAGCAATAAGCAAACAAACAAACAAACAAATCAGAATAAAACAAAGCAAAAATACACAAAAAAGGAAAAGAAAAAACAAACAGACCATAAAAGAAAGAAAGGAAGAGCTGCACGCACATATACCATAATGTACAAACAAAAAAGACAAGGAAGATGGAACATGCCCTAGCAAAGCATTATCAGACAAATATCTTTAAAAATATCACTGTATTTGGTTTGTGTTAGCCACATGATGTTGGACATGGGCCGTGCTCTTTAGTGTGGTTTGTATACCCAGTGATACTCCAACTGGAGGTAGCTTCTGACTTAGGATCAGTATTGATGTCCACTTTCCTTTTCCCCATACTGACTCCTGACATAGCTTGGATCTGTGCATTCTGCGACAGTCTCTGTGAGTTCATATGTGAGATAGTCTCATTGTGTCTAGAAGACACTGTTTTCTTGGTGTCTCCCTTCCCCAGTGGTTCTTGCAGTCTTTCATCCTGTCTTCCTCTTCATAATTCCATGATGTGTGAGAGGAGGTGTTTGTTGAAGGTATTCATTTAGGATTGAGTCTCTTGCTATCTGCACATTGTCAAGTTGTAGATCTCTGTACTAGTGCTCATCGCCTGTAGGAGAAAGCTTCTTTGATACTTGCTTGCAAGATGCTTCTCTATGAGTATAGCAGAATGTTGTTCAGAATCATTTTATTGCTGGGTTCCTTCACTAGAACAATAGCATTCAGTTTTATGCTACGTACCTGGGGTATCCATCCACTCTCATATTCTTAGCACTCAAGCCGTATTAGGCATGGCTCTGTTTCATGAAGTGGCCTTTAAATCCAACCAGCTAGCAGTTTATTACTTCCACAACATTTGTGCCACTGTATCACCAGAATATCTTGCAGTCAGGTCACCACTGTAGATCGAAAGGTTTGTAGCAGTGTTGGTGTTTAGCTATCTTCTGTGCTGGCATGCAGAGTACCTTCCAGTAACAGTAACACTAGACGGTAAAATGAAGCCTCTGGTTAGGCACTAGTTCATCTTTTTTTGTTTGTTTGTTTTGCTTTGTTTTGTTTTGTTTTGTTATTTTCGAGACAGGGTTTCTCTGTGCAGCCCTGGCTGTCCTGGAACTCACTTTGTAGACCAGGCTGGCCTCCGAACTCAGAAATCCGCCTGCCTCTGCCTCCCAAGTGCTGGGATTAAAGGCATGCGCCACCACCGCCTGGCTAGGCACTAGTTCAATCAGCTGATCTATTGCACATGGGGAATTGTGTAGGTGTTGTCTTCAGCAATAGGGTAATACCATCAGTCTGTGAAGAGCAACACAAAACCTTGGCAACACACTGAGTTGTTTGTGGATTCATTCCCACTGGAAGTCCTCCATCAATATTTGTTGAACCAGTGTGTTACTAGGAAGATAAAGTTTTGAAAAGAAGGATCAAAGGGAAAGGGGAACTTGGTCACGAATGACAGCAGAATACAAAAATAGCCAAAGGATCTTTGTGGAGAAACAGAAGATCAACAACTGAACTGGCCAAATCCGCCCCTGGCATTTTGTTTCCTGTCAGAGCTGTAATAGTGGTTGCATGAAAATTTCAGTAAGATGGGAAACATAAGCATCAATGATTGCAAACGATAAACTAGTAAACTATGAGGATGCAAATTAGGTAACATTTAAAGAAACGTCTCTGTAGCCATTTGGTTTATTCTTAACTTCTAGTAGCCTACCTCTTATAGTTCAAACTAATGCCTGAGCATTGCATTACAAGCAATGATAGCATATATTGATAGAAGTTGAAGTGATTGCCAATGTCACTTGAATTTTTCTGCTAATTGTGACATAATGTTAGGACACAGGGTTTGGGGATTTAGCTCAGCGGTAGAGCGCTGGCCTAGCAAACGCAAGGCTCTGGGTTCGCAAGGCTCTGGGTTCGGTCCTCAGCTCTGGAGAAAAATGAATAAATAAAGACAATGTCAGGACCAAGTCCTTGCCTTAGAGTTGGGGGCTATTCAACTTTTGCACCCCTGGTACCTTTGTTTTATGTCTCACTTTTGTTGTAGCTTTCCTTCATTAATTCTCATTAGCTCATGATAGGTAGAAATGCCAAGGTACATACATATTGCACAGTTTTTCAGATGCTTCTGTGATGGTTCCAGTGTATGAAAAATGGAAAGGCTAATGTCAGTCACATATAATTGCTGTCAGTAGAAAATGACTTGATGTATGTTAAGTCTACATCCCAAAACACATGGTAAATGCAATCGTGTTACTACATCAACTCCTCCACCCCACTGAATGATATCCATCCCTGTGAGTAACTGTGGTGTCATAGAGGACACCATTTCCAGGTGTTTCCTTAGGCAATTTAGCAGTTATTTATCAAAATTATGTTATTCTTCTCTTGAAGTTGCTACCAATGTACATGAGCCCATCATCTGTCTCTTAATCTGTTTTTTTTTTTTTTGTCCAAATAGGAAAATTGAGTAAGAGTTTTGAAACCACATCGGAATTAGAAAAGCTTTCAAGTGACATACGGCATAGATCATCTTGACAGAAAAGTTCTACATGCATTGAATCAACACTCAGTAAAACTACAGTCTTATTTCTACAGGGAATGATGTCAAACTCAACCTATCTTGGTGCACATAGGCTAGTGTGGGACCTTCTTTTAAAAATAGAAGTGCCCTGACTAATCTGTTATCCTGGCAACAGATCTTAGAACGGTAGAGTGTAAATTGTGAAGATTTTAGAAAATGAAGACAAGAAAAGACAGACTTTCCTCTTCTATCGTCACTAAGATAAATGTGTCACTCAGCTAGAACTGCAAAGAAATTTAATTTAGATTTTAATTTTTTGATGTATAATTCAGAAAAAGAATTTGTGTAACTTCAAAAATAACTCTTCAAAAATCAAACAACAAAAAATGATTTTGAAAATGGAATAACATTTGAGAATATTCTGAAGGTGGGCTCTGTTATGGAAAAAATATATGAAACAGACTCTATTCCATGATTTTCTTAATAAAACTCCTAGAGTTGCTTCTGCCACAGACAACTTTGCTTTTGGGAATTTAATAATTGTATAAGCTTATCTTCTATTTAGCCAATATTATCAACGGCTAAACTTATACTAAATTTTTAAAATTGCTGATGAGCTGACTGACTTACAAACATAGTTGTAGGTATTGTGGAAGCAAACATACTTTGCAATATAGTAGACACTTAAATGTCCCTTGTACAGAAAAGACTTTAACATAAACTGTGCAAATTCATGGTGACCACACAGGAGAAAAATTTACTGATAAGACTAAGTGTTTTATATTAGTATTTGAATATAAGAATAAATGAGGGAGAATAATCGTATATCAATAATCTTATATAAATCTTCAGTAAGATAACAGAACCAAATTTGCCCAAAGTAAGAAAAGAGATGTCACATATGTAAAAGAATAGATCACAGAATAGACAAAACCAGAAAGGAGAGGGAGAGGGAGGGGGAGGGGGAGGGGAGTGGGAGGGGGAGAGGGAGAGGAGGAGGGGGAGGGAGAGGGGGAGGGAGAGGGAGAGGGAGAGGGAGAGACTCCCCATTGTATATCATAGTGAAACAATAAATATGCAAAACAATGAAAGGTCACTGAAAAGCCTGTGAGTTATTAAACAAAAGTCACATATAAAGGAAAACCCATCTGAACTTTGAAAGTCAGGAGAGCCTGGAACAGTGAATCCCAAGTCCTTAAAAAACAGACTACCAGGAGTGTAGAGTACTGTACCCACCAAAACCATCTGCCATATTTGACGGAGAAAGAAAAACTTTCTTTGATATAAACAGACTAAAATATCATAACCAACAGACCAAACCTTTAAAAACACATGAAGCAGTATTTTGTGCTGAAGAGAGGAATGGGCATAGCCATGAGTCTCTAAAAAGAAAAGAAAAATTATAATTGTTAAACCATAAAGTACCACTGAGAAGGCAAATAGCAACAAAAATCAGCAATGCAATGACTCTAATCAGACATACCTCTCAACATTAACATTAGATGTTAATGGCCTCAATTCTGCAATCGAAAGATACAGTATGGCTGAATGGATCAATCAATAAAATCCATCTTTCTGTTGTTTGCAAGAAACACATATTAAAAATAGGCACTTCTCTAGAGGGAAAGGTTGGACAGAAATACTCCAAGCCAGCAGATATTGTCATCCCCATATCTGACAAACTGGACTTCAAACTAAACTAATCAGTTAAGATAAAGGGGGACACTTCATTCTAATCAAGGAAGCAATTAACCTATATGACAGAATAATTCTAAATATATATGCACAAGCCTACAGTGTTCCTAATTTCATAAGAAGTTTTCTCCTGGAATTAAAAACACAGATTAACATCAAGCCATTAATAGTAGGGTGATTTCAATACCCCAAAACATGTTATCACGACAGCTAGCAAATCTCTTGTAAGTAACACAAACTCATTGCAATTAAGCATCTCATTATTAAATAATGAATGTGTCAAAAAGAAATCAAGAAATAAACAAAACTTTCCTGGAAACTAAATGAGTGTGCGGCTAACAAAAACAAATCTCTGGGGCACATTGAAAAGAGCCTTAGGTAGTACATTCAGTGCTCCAAGTGCCTACACTGAAAAATCAGAAAGAGCCAAAACAAGTGACTTCGTGATGCAACACAGAAATTTGGAAAAGCAACAAACCAAATTCTAACCCACTAGACAGAAAGACAATGAAAACCCAGAGCCAAACTGCATGAAATACTAAGGAAACAATGCAAATACTGAGCATCTCTAAGATCCAGTCCATTGAATTGAGGAAAACATAAACAAGGTTTAAAAAACTCTGGCCCAGTTAACCAAGAAAGAAAGAAAGAAAGAAAGAAAGAAAGAAAGAAAGAAAGAAAGAAAGAAAGAAAGAAGGGAGGGAGGGAGGGAGGGAGGGAGGGAGGGAGGGAGGGAGGGAGGGAGGGAGGGAGGGAGGGAGGGAGGGAGGGAGGAAGGAAGGAAGGAAGGAAGGAAGGAAGGAAGGAAGGAAGGAAGGAAGGAAGGACTGTGCCTGAATCATAAATTATGGAAAAAACCCATTAAAATAGATGTGTAAGAAATACAGAATATTATAAGGAAAGACTTTAAGAACTTATGTTACATTGAATTGAATAAATTCATAGATTCATAAATTCAACCAAACCACCAAAATTAGATCAAAAAGAGGTAAATGCAATAAACAGTCCTACAACCAATGGAGAATGAAACATTAATAACAATGATAATAAAAAATGTCCAGGCCCAGATGGATTCACAGCAGAATTCTACCACATTTGAAAAAAAGTTCTACAGTCAATCTTTTCTAAATTATCCAAAAAATAAAAAGGAGGTAATACTTTCAAATTTCTTCTAAATCTAGGTAAAGACACAAGAACAGACAAAAATCCACACCAAGATCTCCAATAAACATATATTCAAAATGCTCAATGTGTTCAAATTCAACTCTATAGAAGTTACTAGAAAGAAAACTTCAGTGTGAAGAGTTTACCCAAGAGGACACAAGAGAAAAAAATTCCAGAACAGTAAATCAAAAGCAGAGAAGTAAAAAAAAAAAAATGCATGTTAAGTACAAAATAACAGAAATGAATTAATAATAAATTTCAATATTATCAGTTATTATCAATATTAGTCCCCCACTAAAAAGATGCATACTAATGGGTTGTATCAGAAACTGAAATTTATCACTCTGTTACATCCATGAAACACACTTCACCAGCAAGGACAAAGGCATCCTTGATATCTTTACATCCAGCATAAACAGATAAAAAGAGGTTATTCTCAGAAAATTCATCCAAGAAGGAAGCAGCCACAGGTATCTAATATCTCACAAAATGGACTACAAACAAAAACTGATCAGAAGGCATAGGGAAGAACACTATATACTTATTAAAGGAAAAATCTACCAAGTAGATATTATAATCTAATTATTTATTCACCAAATACAAAGCTTTCAAGTTTGTAAAAGAGAAATACTTACAACTGAAATTACATATTTACTTTAATACAGCAAAAGTGGGTGACTTCAAAACCCACCTCCTTCCAATAACTTGGCTATCCAGACCTAAAATAATCAGAGAAATTCTGGAACCAAACAATATCAGAAATCAAATGAAGCTCATAGATATCTATAGAGTGTTCAACCTGAATAGTAAAGAATATGTACTATTCTCAGAGGCTAATGAATGTTCTCCAAATTTGTCTACATATTGGGATACCCAGTAAGTCTCAAGAGATGTAAGAAAATTGAAATCGCTTCCTTCATGCCATCATGGTTTAAAGCTGGTTGTCAGCAACAATCGAAATGGTAGAGGCAGAAAATTTACAATCTAGTTACAACTGAACAACTCACTGCCGAGTGAAAAATAGATCAAAATAAAAATCAAGAAAGAAATGAAAAACTATTTAGGATCAAAGGAATATTACCACACAACATATCCAAACTTACGTGACACAATTAAGAGAGTTTAAGAGCTAAGTTCAAAGCACTAAGTATCTACATAATTATTTAATAATTCTTTATTAAGATTTTATAACCTTGAAAACCAAGATCTTTTTCTATGAAAAATTTAGTGGGTTATTAGTCAATCAAACTATCTTATTTCTTATATTTAAAAACAATTAGAAAACATTACATCTTATCTTTATGTAGAAAGCTCAGAATATCATCATATATTAAAATACAATTGAATATTATATAATTTGTTTCCAAATGAATTAGCATTTAGTTTCCCTCCTAAATCTGAAGAAGACAACTCTTTCTTATTAAACGCTTTCTGTCTGAAATAAAACAACCTTGTCAATAATAGGAAATGTCAGATTGCCCAGAAACTCTTGTTTTTAGATTGTGATGGACACTGGAGAACTAATTGCTTACATACTTTGTGTCCAGCTCAGACAAATTAAGAATGAAGTGAGTTCATTATGATGGGAACTTCTTATGTCATATGCCAGCCATTTGGCCTTTGGACATAATAACTTCAGCAATTCTCTTGCTAAATGCATTTCCTTTACAGTCTATACTCATATTCCATTTACAGTCTTTTTACCATCAAAGATTTGCTGAAAACTGTTTTCAGATTTGGACTATTGGCAGCCACCCAACTAGTTCCTAAGACTGTAATGGAGAGAAATGAGGGAAGAGCAAAGATATCATATTTCAGCTTCAAACCCATATTAGATCTATAGGATATAGTTTATAACTTGAAATTTAAAATGGTTTTACTATTTTATTATTTCTTGTAGAAATATGATAATTGGGAATTATTTTTTAAATATATTTTAAATGTGTGTGTGTGTGTGTGTGTGTAGGTTAGAAGAAAACATATAGGAATAGGTTCTCTCCTTTGAGCATGTGGGTCCCAGGGATGGAAGTTAGCTTGTCAGCCTTGTTAGCAAGTGCCTTTAACTGCAGACCCACTTCACTGACCATGGAAATTAATTTCTTTAAATTTGAGAAATGTTAATTACTACAGTTTTGACTGTTTCAAACATAGTCTACATTTATCATAACACATAGAGTTATCTGGAGAGATGTGTCACAGCTTAAAAGATATCCTCTTCTTTAATTCCTGTTTAAAATTTTTATAATTAAGAATACATGGATAATTAAAATTAAACCAGACTACTCTGTCTATATAGCATGAAATATATTCTTAGTTCCAAAAAGAGAATTATCAAACAAGGTTAAAATCTCGTATCAAACATGATTAATGAGATATTTAAAAACATATTCCAATTTACAGGGTGGAATGTCTTCTGTGTTGCATTCCTTTCTAAGTGCTTTGATATGAAAAGCAATCTTGGTATGCATACTCACATTTAGAATGTGCACAGAGTTTAGGTAACTCGCGAAGAACCAGAGGAGAAGAGAGTATTATCCAACCTAAGAGATCTAGAGTATCATATTAATAAGGGGAATAAAGATGAATCTGGAGTAGGATTAAATGAGGAGATGGGAACACAAGGTAAATGAGGGAATGTGAGGACAGATAGATAATAAGAAAGGCCCTTTGAAAAGCTGTATGGAAACCTACAACCCTAGAACTTCCTAAAATCTGAATAAAGAAAAACAGAAACAAAAAACCTTACACACCTTGTAATGGGGTAGACAGTGTCCCAACCAGACATCATCATATGCTGCCACATAAATTTCACAGTACCAGGAATAGGTTATATCTTGTTGATTCATTGGCCAAAGGGGTCCAATATGCACTTCCCTTAAACACTGCAGGCTATTGCCAACACTGTTGGTTACACTCCACAACCACATGATAAGTCCTACTGCTGGAGACACAACTTACTTATTTCATCAAAACGGAAGAAATCGAGTTGCTTCATTGGAGGCCTTAGTACTCATAACTAGATTTCTTAGTAACAGCAAGTGTCTTGCAAGTCGGAGAGTTAGTCTGAGGCAGAGATGAGCTTTCTCATTGCTTATCCGATGCAATGTGTTCATCCCTGGACCATTTACACACAACCAACAGAAATCCACTCAGCCTGTTTCATTTATGTGTAAGTACATACGCTTTCAAACATACTTAAAATGAATGACTTGGAAGGGACGAATTAGGGAAGGCATGGAGAGAGGACAAGGAATAGTGTAATATACTTTAATAAAAATTTTCAATAAAACACAGCTAGAGTGGCAGCATGCTAGACAAGAGCACTGAGGTTTGTTAGAGAGAATACAAGTTTCATTCTCAGAAACCACTTGGTAGCTGGATACTCAGCTCCTGTAACTCCAGTCTCAAGGGATCTGGTGCCCCTTCTGGTCTCTGCTGGTACTGCACACAGACATAAGCAGGCAATCCATGCACATAGAAAAAAAAAGTTAAAAGGGATTCTCTATAGTGCTGACTTAGTCCTGAGACAGGCTTAGTTAAAATGATTCCTTCTGGTCCTGCATTTAGGCGCAGCTGTGGCCTTCCTTGGAGCCAGCCTGCTCAGAGGCAAAGACAGCCTTATTCTGAGGTTAGAATAACAAAACATAGCTGAGATCTGCAATCTGAGATCTGCAATCACAGTGCTGCTAGATCACTTTTCCTTGGTGTTTTCTGTATTTGTGTTCTCTGCCCTTCATTTGTGTGGGAACTGTGCCTTTGATATATCTTTTCAATCTACCTTTTAGATCATACACTATGATCTAAATGTATGATCTAGAAGATAGATTTCCTCTGTAAATCTCTGTCTGCCTCAGTGGATAGATCTGCAGACTCTTGTCCCTATTTAAATTGTCCAAAGTTATACTATGATAACCTGAGCCTAAAAAAAAAGACTTAAGGTTGACAACACATGTGGAATGTAAATACTCGTCTAGGCTGGGTCTTCTTTGAGCACTAATCAGAGATAAATTTATACTATCATTAATGTGACTTTTTTCTTTATTAAAAAAAGAAGAAGAAGATATTATACACACTACCAGAGGAGAAAATTAAGCGTCAGTCTCACCAATTTACAAACCCTGCAACCTACATCAGCAACCTCCCTGGATAGTTTGCCACAGTGGCACCAACATGAGAGTAACCAACCACTTTTCCTTCATTGGATATAAGGCCCACCCCATGCGATAGAATCCACACCTGACACTGTTAATGAGGTTGAGGTTCTGAGACTAGATTGGTCATGGACCTAGTGGGAAACCTACTACCATTATTATGCTAAAGATTTTAGCAGTAATACAACTCCAAATGGTATACTGCTGCATTCGTAGATCAGTGCCTAGCCCAACTTACAACACAGAAGCTGCTGCTTCTTCTTCTTCTTCTTCTTCTTCTTCTTCTTCTTCTTCTTCTTCTTCTTCTTCTTCTTCTTCTTCTTCTTCTTTCTTCTTCTTCTTCTTCTTTTGGTTTTTCAAGACAGGTTTCTCTGAATAGCTCTGGCTGTCCTGGAACTCACTTTGTAGACCAGGCTGACCTCGAACTCAGAAATCTGCCTGCCTCTGCCTCCGGAGTGCTGGGATTAAAGGCATTCGCCACCACACCCGGCCACAGAAGTTCTTGAAGTAGGTGGGAATTAATACAGAGACCCACAACTGGACAGAGAGTGGGTTGCCTTGGAACACTCAGCCCTAATTGGGAAGTCTATGTTAACTTCCTTCCTACTCAGACTCAGAAATCTATGCAGAAGAGGAGGTGTAAAAACACAAGAGCCAGAGATGATAAAAGAGTCCAAGGAAATAGCTTTTATCAGACACAACACAGCTGATGCCCTCATGAACTCATAGAGGCTGTTATTGAATACAAAAGGCCAGAGCAAAAATAAACCAGACAAAATCCCAGCATGGATTCAAAGTCAAGTTAAATGGGTAGAGAGATGGGGAGATCTGGGAGGACTTAGGGAGGAAAAAGAATATGATGGAAATGTATGAAAATTTATTAAAAAATTAAAATGCAATAAATACTAAAACAGTAATTTTTGTTTAGCATATTGGGACTATGGCCACCAAAGACTTATTATCAGTAGATATGTACTTCACTACAATTTGTTATAAAATATGAAATTCAATATTTTATAATATAGTTTATTTAGGTCATGAATTCAAAGCATTTTAACAAGTTAAGTCTCTTTTCCACCCATAGAAACAGGTTTACAGCTGAAGGTTTTAACAACTGTGAATATTAAACATATTTGATTAAATATGTCTATGGCCATATAAATTGATGCTTAAATAAACAATAGTAATAAATTAGAGAACTATGATTTATGACTTTCTATAAAGTGATTTGAACAAATGCTGTCACCTGTGATTGGGATTTGTGTCAAAAGTAGGGGGAAAAAACGATGATTTTAGCCATGAAATACTGCTGTTAGTTGTTTTTTAACAGTCTTAGTCACTCAATCTTACCAATGAAGACTTGGGAGCCAGATGCTAGGATGAAAGCTAGCTCAGAGAGGCAGAGAAAACATTAGCTGACCTTTGTTCTCAGCTAATTTCCCAGTATAAATGTTCCTCTCTCATGCTGTCTCAAAAATGCCCCTTCAAACTGAACGTCCCTCCCTACTTCTTGTGTGTCTCTCTATCCATCCTCCTGACTCCCTCTTACTATCTATGTTTCTTTCCTAATAATCCTATGTTCACTTCCTGCCAACTGCTTGCTTCGTCTGCCTCTTGACCTATGATTGGCTTTATTTAATCCTGTTTACAATATTCAATCAGAAAGCTCTTGGATTAAAGGTATGTGATAAGGCTGAGCCATACTACAACTAAAACCAGGCTTTTCCAGTAAATCATACAATCACTGGGCTCATAGTGTGAGCAAACATCCTACAACAGTTAATAAATGTAGATTTATTTGAAAGAAATATGTATTTGATAGAAAGTTAGAGAAACAACAAAAAATATTAAATGAACAGAATGTATTTTTGCTTAAATGCTAAAAGTAGTATTAAGTCTCCTTTAAACTGTTTAAAATTTCATCAGTCTTTGCTATGGTACTCCCATTTGTTGCAATCAGCCTTCTTTGGAGTATTGTCTCATATATGTCTTTTTCTACTAATTCTTAATGGTGTTATTCTGGTTAATGTAGATTTCTTTAAAATTACTATTAGATGCTTTATATATTGTAAAGGAAACCTTCTATGAAAAGATAATGACTTCTGAAGTTGTCATACATCAAAAGTTTCCAGAAATGTTGGAAATTATTGTATTTATTTTCTTGAAATATATACTAGTATATTCTCAAAGGAAGGCTAAACCCAAACCCAGTTAAGTTTCAGATATTAGAAATAACAATTTCTGAAGCCCATCAGAGAAACGTAAAAGCTCACAGAAGTTCTTATGACATTAAGTGACATTTGTATGTTCTTTCTCTAGTTTAAGAAGCCATATAAGGTATATTTTGCCATCCTTGGAAAAAATAAAATAACTAGAATAATGAACACTTTTTTAAGTTTAATAATGACAAAGGAGTACATCAATGTCTGGGTACAGAAATCCTAATAGCTCTGAAAGACATGACTTTGAAAATCCTGTTTAAGTGTAAACGCAACCATGGCTCTCAACTTTAGAAATGACTAGCAGAAAATTCAGAGCTAAAACAGGACACACAGCTCTCAGGCCTAAATACAGGCCTATTCCAAGGCTCCATGCAGACATCTGCTTTTGTGGACTTGTGCTGCTAGGCAAGCCAGGGAGACATACACTGAGGTCCTGTTGTAGTCATGGAGAGGATGGGGTGGCAATGACTGGCAGTCCTCAAAGCTGGTGTCTAGGGTTCCTCAGGTCTCTCTTCCTGGCTCCCATTGGCTTATAGGCTTGGGCCCCAGGAAGAGGTCTTTATCAGCCTGCTCCTCATGGACCCTTTCTGCCACTATCATGGGAAGTCCTGACGTATGTATGTTATCTCCACTCATAGATACGTCAACTAAAGCAAAGAGAGACGAAGTTTTCCTTACAGGAAGCTGGGCTTGAACTAGAATGTCTTGCTTGTGGGCAGTCTGGCCAGTCATGTGCCAGCATGGACCCTGGGATAGAGTACTTATCTCTCTCCTATTTGGTAGTCACTACTCAAAGCATGGATTCTATCTCTGCAGATTTTTTTTCCCAAGATTTTCCTGCATGTAGTGTTCCTGATACTGTAGCATCATTTTCCCCATTCATCATCCATCATCATAGAAAGCAGCCTGTCATTATGTCTGTACGCTTCCTTAAGGGCAGTGGAGTTGCTTTTTACATTTTCCTCTTTCAAGAAAAATGGATTTTGGGGATTTGGGGTTTAGAAAGTCTTCCTATATTTGGGCCATGGGTCATCTTGCTCATTAGCTTTATAAATTGGATATATGATTTTGTTTTGGTGAGTTATTTTTTTCTATAAAATGAAGTTACTAATTTTTACTTTATGAGATTGGACATGGCTATTTTATTTATATGTGATACTGTACTGTTCTCTCTCTCACTCTGTCTCTGTCTCTCCCCCGCCCCTCTCTCTCTCTCTGTGTGTGTGTGTGTGTGTGTGTGTGTGTGTGGTGTGTGCACAAGTGTGGAGACTAGATGCTAACGTCAGGTGTTTTCCTCTAGCATGTTCCACTCTTCTTGGAGACAGTGATTCTTGTGAATCCAGAGATCACATGTTCATCTACACTGACTGGCCCTGGGCCTCTGGGATCTCCTGTCCACCTCTCCAGAATTCTGTGCTACCTCCCAGTTCTTTAGGCTGGGTGCCAGGAATAAGAACTCAGGTCCTCATGCTTGAGTCATTTCCCAAGATCCTCTCTTTCTTTGCAATGTTTCTGTATAAATCCAATGTGGAAGAAGAGATACTATATACAATTGATGTTTTATCCATAGTAACAGAACCTCTGTATGTTAACTGAATAAATTAACCACTGGATATATTTACCTCCCCAAATGTCCTTGTTATACCATGACCACAGTAAAATATGAGAATGTAGAATGCACAGAGTTCTGAAATATTTTCAATATCTTACTTTATTCATTTTCTTCCGTGATTTCTGTTGATTAGAGACTAGAACCATAGTACCAGAGGCCCTTGCTACAGGACTGGAACAACTGGTATGCTATGACTTAAAAGCCTACATTTAAGAAAAGCCTAGAAAAATGGTTTTATCTGAGCCCACAAGCTAAGGCTGTCAGATTGTTGTGTTGCTGTGATAAAATTTAATATTTTATTGAAGCCCTGGGGGCGGTGCTGTTTCAGTTTTCCCTATGGTAAAGAAAGCTGAACTTAACACTTCCCCTGAGCTGCCTTTGAGGGTGAGGCACAATAGAGACATTATTAACCTGTTCTCATAGTCTGTCTTAACAGCTCCTTTGTCAAGATATTTTTACATAGGTTCTTTGAATTACTTGAATTAAATATACAACACAGAAAACATTTCTGTACATCGATAAACTTGGTATGGCAGAGGATTATACAGACACTTGGACATTGGTGGTTTGAATGAGAATGTTCCCCAAGTACAGGTATTTGAACCCTTGGCTGCCAGTTGGTGACAATGTTTGGTGAGGTGATGTGGTCTTGATGGAGGAAGTATATTACCAGGGGTAGGTTTTAAGCGTTCATAGTTTGGGTCCCCTTCTATCTCCTTCTTCTGCTTTTTGCTTTGGTCTCTACTGCCATATCCCTCTTACCTTTATGGACTCTCCCTCTGGAAGTGTAAGCCTACATGAACTCCTTTATCTATAAATTGTCTTGGCTGTAGTATTTGAATCACAGCAATAGAAAAGTAACTAATGGAGAAACTTAAAGCAGGGGACTTTGTCTTCCCTGATAACTGAGCTGTAGATTCTATACATTTCACACAGTAAGACCAGGTATTTGGCCATTTATTCTGGATATTGTTGCTGTGTAATGCAACAAGCACCTGATTTACTGGTGTTTCAAACCCTTTTAAAAGTCTCTTTAAATGAACATTTTGAACATGGAAAGTAAAGAATGGTGGACTCTGTTTTACAGTGGCAGCCATCTGAGAGGAGAAGAGTCGAATACCAGAAAGACTACAGAATCAAAAGATGGAACTTTCTAGAAATTACTTATATGCTTGTGTCTGGAGGTCTGTGAGGAAGACTGGCTTCAAGGGATTTAAAACTCTATAGAGTGGTTGTGATGGTTTGTATATTCTTGGCCTAGGGAGTGGCACTGTTAGGAGGTGTTGCCTTGTTGGAGGAGGTGTGTCACTGTGGGCATGACATCCTAGTTACCTGGAAGTCAGTCTTCCACTAGTAGCCTGTAGATGAATATGTAGAACTCTCAGCTCTAAACTTTATATGCCTCAGTTCAGGGGAACGCTAGGGCCAAGAAGTGGGAGTAGGTGGGTAGGAGAGTAGGGGGGAGGGTATGGGGGACTTTTGGGATAGCAATGGAAATGGAAATGAGGAAAATACCTAATTAAAAAAAGTTAAAAAAAAAAAAAAGAACTCTCAGCTCTTCCTGCATCATGTCTTCCTACATGCTACCATGCTTCCACCTTGATGATAATGGACCGAACCTCTGAACCTGTAAGCTAGCCTCAATTAAATGTTGTCCTTTATAAGACTTGCCTTGGTCGTGGTGTCTGTTCACAGTAGTAAAACCCTAACTAAGATGGTGGCAAAAGAGTCCAAACAGAAGTGTTCAATAACAAAAATAGAAGCTGGAGGGACTGCTCAGTGGTTAAGAGCAAGGGGTGCTTTCCCAGAAAACCTGGGTTCCCTTCCTAGTACCCACACAGCAGCTCATAATCATCTGTAACTCCAGTCCTCCATATCCAACACCCACTTCTTGCTTCCCCAGGAAGCACTCATGCGTGTGGTACACAAACATACAAACATGCAGGCAAAACCCCCATAGATAGATAAATATTTTTTTATTTATTCTCTCTTCAATTTGTCATAGCAGACCCTGGGCTTTTGAAAGGGAATGAAGTACAAGTGTCTACCCTTTCTCTTCATAGAATGAAGAAGGGGGTGTTGTTTAAAATAGCCACAGTCACACATTTGCACAGCGAAGGAAAATAAGTGCTTCCACATCTTGTCATGTCTGATTTTGTCCAGTGATACAGTAAGAGACAGTGATGAGTGAAATAATCTAGGTCACCTTAGATGTCCTAGACCCTCACATGTCTGTCAGGCTTAACAGTGTAAGAAGTAGGAAATCCAGAAACCCGACCAACTCTGAGTCAGCCAGCCTGTTACTCTAAATGAGCTTCCTTCTCTCCGGAAATGGGGATGCTGCTTCTGTGAGCTGCTCAGTTAGGGTACTCAGTCTGGTTAAAAAACGAAAAGAACCTTTTATATTTAAATGTATAAAACTGAAAACAAACAAACAAACGAAACAAAACCAAACAAAACACCCCCAAACCTGGCAACATTGTTGCTCTTCAGAGCTTCGTAACCTTTCTAATTACATTCTGGAAGCAACAGTTGTCAAGTCATTCTTCGTTATTGGATCACCCAATTTCTCCCAATCAGGTTGTTAAAACTAATATTCTAATAGTGTGTGTGTGTGTGTGGGGGAACTATTTAACTGCTGAATATGTTTCTTGTAGTAGAAGGAAAGTTAATTGTTTGGGGAGGTTTCATGTGCCCTTTACAAAATGAGTATCAACATTATCTGGCACAGTGCAAAGATCAGAATTTCTGGCTTCCCCTTGCTATGTGTAGTGCTATATAATGAGCCATTTGCTCTGGGGCACGGTCATTTTTTTAAAAGGCATTTGTAACTTTGAACTTCCACCTCAGATTCACTGGGAAGGGAATTAGAGTGTAACTCAAGTCGGTCCATTTCCCCAAAATGATATATTTCATAAAGCTTAGGGGAGAAAACTGATGCTAGTGCATGGAATCCATCATTTGTTATAAAGATCTGTTCTTCTGGGGTTCTAGTGAAGCAATTATTCCAACAAAGTGTTAGTGCTGTACATGGAAGAATACATTTAAGTGCTTTATAGAAACTGTTAGGATAAAGGAGCTGTGTGTCCTCAACACTGTGAAATCAGTTACCAAGTCCACCCACACTTTCGGGAACGCTGGCTTCCCCGTGTCATCGTAATGGATTATGGGTTAGGCTGAATCTTGAATGTGCCAAACCTCCACCTCCATGCAGATCGGTGGTGATAATTTCACTTTTATTACGTGCTTTCAAACAAGGCATGTAGCTGATTCACTGAACAAAATTTTGGTCTCAGTGGTGAGGGACTTCATATTCCAGTTAAATACTAATGATACTAAAATTCCATCTAGATTTCCTGGGAAACCTTTACTTCTGTTATACTTTAGGTTTTTTTTTTTTTTACCTGAATGCTTGCTTCTTTATCTATCTGTCTATCTGTCTGTCTGTCTGTCTGTCTGTCTGTCTGTCTATCTATCTATCTGTCTATCTGTCTGTCTGTCTGTCTGTCTGTCTATCTATCTATCTATCTATCTGTCTATCTATCTATCTGTCTGTCTGTCTGTCTGTCTGTCTGTCTATCTGTCTGTCTGTCTGTCTGTCTGTCTGTCTGTCTATCTATCTATCTGTCTGTCTGTCTGTCTGTCTATCTATCTATCTATCTATCTATCTATCTATCTATCTATCTATTATTTCATCTGGCAGTGAACTGGACCATGGCATGGAATCAAGAAACGAAATTGGCTGGAATGGGAGGCAAGGGTTTTAAGACTTGTCTTTTCTCCTCACTAAGTTGTTCCTTACGACTCATAGATTAAGATTATTTTAACCCAGGTCATGGCGATTGGTGTTTCCCTCATAATTACTTTGAACTTGGAGCTCTGCCAGAGGAATGCTTCTTCCGAGGCTTCTGAAGATCATTTCAAGATTTATGCTACAAAACTCAAAAAGATAACTTTATTCTCTGTGTTTGGACCTTATAAATGCAAATGTTAAAACAGTTGGTAAACACAACCTTTAAAGTTTGTTTACAGATAATTAGCGGAAGGTAGTTTCATTTATTTTCAAATGAACCCCAAAACAAAGGATGCATTTCAACTCAACTTCTATCTAAACTTCTCTATAAACACCTTATTATCCGAGAGTAAGTATCTAAGACATGAGTCTGTGTGTTACTTCATGAAGATACACTGTTTACGTTGGGGAGAGTTCACATATGTTTCGTGTGTGCACATGTGAGTGTGTGTGTGTGTGCCTGTCTTAGTCAGGGTTTCTATTCCTGCACAAACATCATGACCAAGAAGCAAGTTGGGGAGGAAAGGGTTTATTCGGCTTACACTTCCATGCTGCTGTTCATCACCAAAGGAAGTCAGGACTGGAACTCAGACAGGTCAGGGAGCAGGAGCTGATACAGAGGCCATGGAGGGATGTTCTTTACTGGCTTGCCTCCCCTGGCTTACTCAGCCTACTCTCTTATAGAACCAAGACTACCAGCCCAGGGATGGTCCCACCCACAAGAGGGGCCTTTCCCCCTTGATCACTAATTGAGAAAATGCCTTACAGTTGGATCTCATGGAGGCATTTCCTCAACTGAAGCTCCTTTCTCTGTGATAACTCCAGCTGTGTCAAGTTGACACAAAAATAGCCAGTACAATTGACCCCTTGTCAACTTGACACACAAACACATCACTAGTAAGCCTCAACCCTTACATTCTTATTCATCCCCAAGGTCTAAACAACTTTAAAAGTCCCACAGTCTTTACATATTCTTAAAATTTCAATCTCTTTAAAATATCCATCTCTTTTAAAATCCAAAGTCTTTTTACAATTAAAAGTCTCTTAACTGTGGGCTCCACTAAAACAGTTTCTTCCTTCAAGAGGGAAAATATCAGGGCACAGTCACAATCAAAGCAAAAATTAATCTCCAACTGTCCAACGTCTGGGATCCAACTCACGATCTTCTGGGCTCCTCCAAGGGCTTGGGTCACTTCTCCAGCCATGCCCTTTGTAGCACACACGTCGTCCTCTGGGCTCCAGCTAACCAGCATCAATAGTCCCAGTAATGAAAAGTTTTTGCTTTAGTAGTTCTGGTATCTTGTTAATCACAGCTGATTCTTCAGCCCCAGCTAACCAGAACTACAAAATCTTCACAATCAAAACAGCAATGGCCCTGAAGAGAGTCTTTAATTTTCCCTCTGAAATTTCACAAACCAGGCCTCCATCTTCTGCACTGTTCTCAGCATTATCTTCCAAGCTCCTACACAACATCTGACAGAGCTCTTAACAACGAATGGATCTTCAAGCCCAAAGTTCCAAAGTCCTTCCACAGTCCTCCCCAAAACATGGTCAGGTTGTCACAGGAATACCCCACTCTGCTGGTATCAATTTGTCTTAGTCAGGGTTTCTATTCCTGCACAAACATCATGACCAAGAAGCAAGTTGGGGAGGAAAGGGTTTATTCGGCTTACACTTCCATGCTGCTGTTCATCACCAAAGGAAGTCAGGACTGGAACTCAGACAGGTCAGGGAGCAGGAGCTGATACAGAGGCCATGGAGGGATGTTCTTTACTGGCTTGCCTCCCCTGGCTTACTCAGCCTACTCTCTTATAGAACCAAGACTACCAGCCCAGGGATGGTCCCACCCACAAGAGGGGCCTTTCCCCCTTGATCACTAATTGAGAAAATGCCTTACAGTTGGATCTCATGGAGGCATTTCCTCAACTGAAGCTCCTTTCTCTGTGATAACTCCAGCTGTGTCAAGTTGACACAAAAATAGCCAGTACAGTGCCAGAGGAAGTTGACATGTGCCCTGCTCTCCACTGTATCTCCTTGACAGTCTTGCACTGAGTGGAGATTGCTGTATGTTAGGCGAGGCCAGGAATACCAACTCCAGCAATCTTCTCATCTCTGGTTTGCACAGAGCTAGGGTTAGGGGTGCATATGGTCATGGAAGGCTTACTCCAGATCTGAGCTCAGGTTCCCATGCTTGTGTCACAAGTTATCTTACCCACTGAGCCATCTCTCAACACCAAATTGCAGTTTTATAAAAGGGAATTTGTTTCCTGTGAAAATCATGCCTGAATTTCATGTTTCTAATTTTCTATTCTTTTTCCTCTTGGAATTTCTAAATGATTAAATTTCAACTGTTTGAACATATCAGATATCAGGCTGTGTTTATTGTATAAAGTTCTTTAATCGTGCTTATTTTAAAAACGTATCTTAAAAACTAAGTCAGATAAAGACTCATGTCTTTATTCGTTTGCATCCTTTCTTTTAAGTGTGAATGGGTAACCATTACTAGGATGTCCCAGTGAGATATTTTAAGTGAATAAGCTGTAATATAATTTATTATCATTCATATATACAACAGTTCAGCCACATGATTTGGCTTCGAACATTAAATTATGTCACCCATTTCATTCATTACACACACTTAAGTAGAAAATCAAACCTGACGTGGTCTCCCTCACACTACTGATTATTTCCTGCATGCTTGGCATCAGATAATAAATGTTCTTAGGTCTTCCTCTGGAAGAAGTTAATTCTGATGGTGGTTGTAACATGAGGTTATGAAGATTAGGATGTAGGAATCTCATCTCTGGGTAATGATGCTGCTGTGAAAAAATGTATCATTCAACTTAAATACACCCAAAAAGGCACAAAGAAAAATGAAATGAAAGTGTCACAAAGCTCAATACTGCAATGAAGTTACCTACTGGATGTTTTAAAATATTTTATCTTCTACAAAAATTATTTCAACATGTCATTATGATGCTATTTGCCTTTTATACCACTACAATTCAATGTATTTGTTAACTGATGAAAATAAGACCAAGAATATTATTGATGCTAAAAACTTTGAAATGAGTAAAGAATTTAAACAATGAACAGAGGGTATTCAAATATGTGCTCACTTGCTACATTTAAGTACAGTAATCAGGTGGCATGGAAAGATTGATGACTGAACAAATCTCCTTTGTGTGTATGTGAACAAATCCATGTAGTTTCTTTATGCACGCACACAAACACATACTACACACTCACACATGTGCACACACAAAATACATGTGAACTCTCCCCAACTTACACATTGTATCAGATATTGTCCTCTCTGACAACATATATATATATATAACACTTTTGTTTAGCCATTAATGTGTTTGTGCCTCAAAGATTATTACAGAACATGGGATAGAAAGATTTTACATTCCAAAGGTGGTAGATGACTACGATGAATCTGTTTTCTGCACAAAATGGAGTGGCTGCCCATAGAAATTCTCAGCAGCTAGGATAACGTGCACAAGACTTGTGCAGGCTCAGGTCAAGTCTTGGCTAAGGAGCCACTGGCAGTTACTAGGTGCTAAGAGGAGAGGATGCAACCCTTGGTGAATTGACCACAATCCAGGGAAGGTCACACACCCAAGGATACATAGTTAGCACAAACTGTACTTGACAGTTTACAAAAATAAAGAAGACACCTCAATTTGGGTGGTTAGGAAATAGGGGCTAGAATATGAACAAGATGCATTATACCAAGTTCTCAAGGAACTGAAAAAAAATGATTAAAAAAAACCAGCAATAACAATCAAATCAAGTACAATTTCTATTCTCAACAAAAATCACATGGGTTTGTTTATTTTTGTTGATGATCATCTAAAGTCTGTGTTTCGACATATTCTCTACAAGGAAGCATCTTTCCAAGGATTTTAAGTCTCTGAGTTGGGGGTTTTCCCATCTGTGGAATCATCTATGTCTGACTCTCAGTAACAGGCAACTGAGATTTTAGATGTGTGCCAGTCCATGTGCTACCCATTGAGATGAGTGAATAAGAGGCGTTGGAAATGTGACTTTTGAGTAGTAGAATGAGTCTCATTTGAAGCAATTTCGTCACATGGAATTGTTAGGTTTAAAAGTATTTTACTTCTGAACCAAATTAGTTAATCTACTACCTTAGTCTCTTAAGTGATGGAATTACAGGCATTCTTAATGATGCCTAAATCCAAGTCTGACTCTTTAAATAAAATCATTACATATTAACATGCAGTTTCAATAATGCAGATATTTTCCCTGTATTCTTTACCCACTTTACTGTAGTCATAATTTCTTACAAAAGCACAAGAATATTACATGCTGGTCATTGACACTAATACAATTTATTTGATGTTTCACCAGTTAGGTTTTCATTGCTGTGACAAGAAACTCAACAAAATCAACCTAAGGAGTGGTTTATTTAGATGCATAGTTTGAGAGTATAGCCCATTGTAAATTCCAGATGAAGCTAATTAGCAAAGGCAGTCATTTAAGCCTCTAGAAATTGACCAAATAGTATATAGCCCACAAGGAAACTGATTCATGAGATTCTAATGAATGGTGTTAAAAGTCTCTAGTGTATGAGATACCTTGTCCCTTTCTCCAATCTGCCACCAGTTCAGCATCATCCCTGGAATACTGAGTGTGGGTAGGATTGCAGCCTTTTTCCAGCTCCTAGTAAAGAGCTTGGTATTTTTCTTAGATTTCAGGTTTTTGCATCACCTCATCTGTATATAATAGAGGTTGAATTATGGCCAAATTTTTGCAACTTCTTTCTTCTGCTTATTTGGAGGAGATGAGTGGGATGGAATCTGCAATAGATTGTTCTGCACTATGTACATTTTTACCATTTAAAATTTAAAAAAATGGATCAAAAGATCTTTGAGCATGACTTGATTCTCTCACTTGTCATAAGAGAGGCTTAAATCCAAGTAAAACCACACACTTTTGAGGAAAACATGTTGAATCTGAATGAGTATCCTCAAATACTATACTATCAATAGGTGTTTTCCAAATAGAAATGAAAATTGCAAACAGAAATGTGCTTTCTCAGTCATAAAATCGAAAGGATAATTTTTCCATTTGAAAACGGATAGTATAGGGACACTGTAGTGACTTCCTACTTAAGCCAACAACCAAATACTTGACAACTTCAAACAACAGAATACTACTATCAATACTTTAAGGGGGAGCAGTCACAAGTCAAGATGGATTTTATTGGGCTAAACCTGATGTATCCACAGGACTGTATTTCTTCTAAAGACCCTGAAGGGGAACAGCTTTATTTCCTTCCCTTTATAGATTCCGCAGGCTTCCTGAATTCCTTGACTTGTCTTTGCCCTTTTCAAAGTCAACAATGGCTGGCCAAGTTTCCTTCTTATCAGTCTGACTCTACCATGCGTGAATCCTCCATACATGTTTGGGGACTTGGTTGGCATCCCTCACTGATGAACCAATTGGGTGCCCCTATCTTACAGTAAGCTAGTTACCTTGAGTTCATTTTCCACCTAAATGTATCCTGTCATAGGACGTAGTCACATGTCTTCTTTCTGGGTACAACAGGTCCATGTGCCCCAGAACTGGGGCGATCGAGTTCAGAATTTTGTCATTTTTTTAATGTTCCTAATCACCTTCTGCTTTCTGCGTAGTTTTCTGCTGTGATTGATAGCTTAGGTCTCATAATCATTTCTGTAGTGTCACTTTACACTATGCATCTTATGTGCACCCAATTATGTGCAGCTGAAAAAATTAAAGATACAGGATTGTCCTGCAAAAGTTACTAGAACATTCAGTTTGCCTTATTATGCAAAACTAACTCAGGCAAGATCAACCCTCATTTTATTCTTCATAAGGCATGATGTGGTAAGGGTATACTTGAATGAAAACTGTCTACATTTGGTTGTTATTGGCATGGGGAAACTTCTGTTCTGAGATGGGATTACAGCCCAATTCAGGATAAAGATCAAGGAGTTTTGGATTAGTAACTGGATCCATTGTTTTGAGAGGTGTGTGTTCACAGTAAGTTCAGGTAAATGCACTTTGGCTGCCAAATGCTTTGTTGTGAGTGGAATGTGCATAACCCCCACCCCACCCCCACCCCCACCCCCAAAAATGGTGGCACTAGGTCCTAGGGTGCTAACCTATTTCCAATGATTGCCTGATTCACTTGGATAGAAATTGAATTAGAATTGAATGGACTAGAATTTATCACCTGAAGTAAGTCAGATAGTTGTAAGATTAAACTGAAATGTCTTTAATGTTACTGAGTGAAGATTTGAACCACAAGTGTTTGGTGACAAGGATTTTTATTTATTTATAACCCTTCAGTACAATATTGATCCCTACATAACTACAGACACGATTACTTAGTTTTCATTCTCAATAGTCCTTTTCGAAGAGATTTGCAACAATCATTTCAAACATGTTAATGAAATGATTGATAAACATCTTGGTGACAAGGCAGCTTCTTTTTTCTCTTCCTCTTCCTCCTACTCTTCTTCCTTTCTGTCTCCTCTTCCTCCTCTTCTTCCCTTCCTCCTCCTTCTCCTCTCCTCTTCTTTCTTCTAACCTTTTAAACTGTTTCTTTTCTTTGTTTGAATCAGTCTAGTACTGACTTGAAGCCCTCCACAGGCTCACTTATATATGTCTGCTCTCAAGCATGATATAGCACTAAACACCCTCATCTTATACTTGAAATAGAAGCAGAAAATAGTTGTACAACTTATTCAATGTGACAATTACAAAGTGCTAATATCAAGATCTCATATGGGGACTAGAAATATAGCTCAGTTGTTAAGACTATTTTCTACTCTTGTTGAAGACCAAAGTTTAGACCCCAGCACCCACAGAAGAGCTTACAATGATCTCTAACTCCATTTCTAGAGGACCCAAGACCCTCTTTTGATCTCCGCAGGCACTAGGCATACACATGGTGCACAACTTAACTGTAAATAAAACACTCACACATAAAATATAGATAAACAAATCTTTTTTTAAAAAAATGTTTATGTTTGTTGGCCTGAGTTTATATATGTGTAACTATGTGTAGGTACCCACGGAGGTCGGAAGCAGATATTGGATCATCTGGATCTGGATACGGGTGAGTGTGAATCACCTGATTGTGGTGCTTAGAACCAAACTTTGTTCTGCAAGAGCAGCAACTGAGCTCACAGCCACTGAGCCATCTCTCCAGCTGCCAAATAAATAAATCTTTGAAAGATTTGTATGTGTTAGTCTTCTCTGTAGTACTGAAACTTTGCTTCAGCAGACTTTTATCCTAATAACACAGAGTAGTGGTTCATGAGTACTTACCAAATTGAATAGATGAACATTAACTACTATAGTTTTATATAGTCATGATGATCATCAAGATTTGATACCTAAACTAATTATTTGTATTTCAGAAAATTTAACAAGATAAATTGGTGTCCTGTGGAAGGAGTAGTTAGAGAATCACACTGTTAAATTGCCTAATTTTCCAATTGTCAATTGTTAGATTACCTAATATATTCTCTCAGTGGTATTTGTTTTTCTCAAAGAAGCAAACAAGCAATAGAACTCTTTTATCTCAGACATCGTGAGATAGAGCCTCTCTCTCAGCAATGTCTCTGCAGGGCTTATGACTGGCATTAAATCACTATTAAGCATTTTAAAAGCAAACTGCTTTATTTCTGGACATTTATTGTGCTAGGACAACCTAATTGCAGGATACAGTCTTTGTTCTCTCTCTCACTCACTTTGAAGTCTGTGGTAACCTTGACCTTGATTACTTGTGTTAACAAATATTAAAGTACTGGTTGATAGTTTAACAAAAGCTCAGCTTGAAATCTAATAAAAATGCTGTTATTTTTTATTTATGGTTAAGTATTTACTGGGGACCAAAATCTCTAGAGGGAGGAGATTGCAAGAGCAAAGATTTCAACACGCACAGATATGAAGACATATATTCCAATTAGCGAGCAGTTCATTCTTAGTATCTGAAAATTTAAAAAACATAGGGAGTAAAAAATGCCAATTACCCAGTATTTAAATTCCCAGCTACTGACCTTTGTTATGTTGTTATACTTTTGCTGAGTTTGTTTTTTGACAATCTCAAACATGTAGAATGCATAATCTTAGCATAACTTCTCTCTTCTACCCCCTAATACCTTCTCTTTCCTGCATGTATTCTGCCTATGTTCAGGATTATGTTGTGTTCTCTCTCTCTCTCTCTCTCTCTCTCTCTCTCTCTCTCTCTCTCTCTCTCTCTCTCTCTCTCCTCTCTCTCTTTCTCTCTCTCTCCTCTCTCTCTCCTCTCTCTCTTTCTCTCTCTCTCCTCTCCTCTCTCTCTCTCTCTCTCTCTCTCTCTCTCTCTCTCCTCTCTCTCTCTCTCCTCTCTCTCTCTCCTCTCTCTCTCTCCTCTCTCTCTCTCTCTCTCTCTCTCTCTCTCTCTCTCTCTCTCTCTCTCTCTCTCTCTCCTCTCTCTCTCTCCTCTCTCTCTCTCTCCTCTGTCTCTCTCTGTCTCTCTCTCTCTGTCTCTCTCTCTCTCTCTCTGTCTCTCTCTCTCTCCCTCTTCTTTCTTTCCTTCTTTGTGCTGTAAAACTCAGTTGAAAACCAACTGAGTTTAAGCAGGATTATCTATGTAACCCTTGATAGGCAATAGTCCACTGGAGCATACTGGGCCTCTCAGCTGCTACAAAATTGAGGGCAAAAACGTACCTTTCCTTCCAGGATTTGTTAGGTGCTAAGAGTTCAGAAAGCAGTGGTAGATTTGGGTAAGCTCCTCCCCAGTTCATGATTGGCTGTTACCAGGCTCATTCATACATGGTCTTATTGCAGCCATAGATGCTATGAGGTCATAACTGAATTGGTCATGTTCACACCCCTTCTCTCTGTCTTTCAGCTCTTGGATCTTACATTCTTTCGACATTCTCTTCCATGAGATTTCCTCAGCTTTAGCGTGTTTAGTATTAAGTTTCCTATTTATTGTTATCATCTGTCACTTATTCTTGGAACCAAAAACAACAAAGTGTCTTTACATCACTGCCAATCATTGCAAAAAACAAACAAACAAACAAACAAACAAACAAACAAACAAACAAACAAAACCAAAAACCTTTTCTGATCAAAGCTTGAAGACATATTTTTCTGTGAATATAAACAAATACTTAGAAGGTACCTTCCAGACTTTTTAGATAAATGGCAGTACTAATATCACCCCCAGGGCTCAATACCTGATCATCCATGGGGTTTTGACTAGGTTTGTAGTAACAGGTATGAATTTCCTTTTGATGAATGGACCTCAAATGCAAATAGAAGAGAGGTGACGACTATTGTGCAGGAGGGCATATCTTGACTGAAACTGTAACTATTAGATTAGAGTTCAAAGTTAGGTAAGACAATTCACATCTCTTCTCCCTTAGCAGCTTACACAGTTGCTCTAGCACTATGTGTGGTAGCCAGTTGGGAGAAAACTTTAGTTTGATTCTAATTCAATTTCTCTACACTTTAGAATGAAGTGTATACTGTCTTCAGAAGTAGCAGCTTATCAAATAATTCTGGTAGAGAAGTGAGAATAGTAGCAGGATCCTGTATCTGTTTAGGAGTCCCCACAAAAAAGAATAATAAAGAGATACGTCATACCTAGCACTGTGGTTTTGGCTTAATAACAACTTACAGAGCAATATTGTTCAGACCTGCAGGATAGTTCCTTTCAAATTTCCTGTTTTATTTTTTATTTGTATCTTTAAACTTGATTACAATGTAGCCAATTTTCATATAGCTTCTCATGTATTATGTTTTCTTTATATGTTTACCACGTGATAACCATGTAAGTTGATTTTATTTTCTAGGTATTGTGAATAGAGCCATAATAAAGATTGGTAATCAAGGCTCTTTGAAATAGGATATAGAGCCCTTGGGGTATATAACCAGGTGGGGTGCATCTGGGTCAAATCTTTGTTCTAGTTTTAGATTCTGAAGAAACCTTCACACTAATCTCTCTAGTGGCTGCGTCAGTTTGCTTGCCCACTAACAGTGAACATCCCAGATAGCATATGTTGTCAATAATTTCTCGATGACAGGCATTCTGATTAGAATAAGATGGAATCTCAATGAGGTTTTTTTTTTTTAACCTGCATTTCTCTGAAGGTTAATGAGTTTGAACACTTTTTAAAGTGTTTACTTTCCATCTGTATTTCTTCTCTTGAGAATTCTCTGTTTGAATCAATGGCCCATTGTTTGGACTATTTTCTTGATATTTAGCTTTGTGAGTTCTCTCTGTTATATAGTAGTCCTCTGTCAGAGGTATAAAAAAGATTTTCTTCACACTGCTAATGGTTTCCTTTGCTGTACAGAAGAACTTTAATTTTATGATGTCTGATTTCTCAGTTGGTAGCCTTATTTTCCAGGCTGCCGGGGTCCTATTCAGAATGTGTCTGCTTGTGCTGGTGTGTTGAAATGTATGCTATACCTTTTTCTTTAGCAGTGTCAATGGATCAAGTCTTGTGTTTAGGCCTTTGATGAGGTTGGGGTCAATTTTTATTTAGGGAGAGATATAAAGTTCTAGATATGTGTTGATTTCTATTTTTCCTTAGCACAGCTTATTAAAGATATTGTCTTCTCTCCATTGTGAACGTTTTGCCATTTGTGTAAAAAAAAATCATGTAGCTTTAAGTTTATGGACTTTATCTGAATCCTTCATTGTATTCAATAATTCTGTGACTTTTGTATCAGTTTCATGCTGTTCTATCAATGTGTATTTGTAACATAACTTGAGATCAAGCAGGTTATATCACTAGAAGCATTCATTTTGTTCAGGATTGTGCTGTATAGCCTTGATCTTTTGTGTTTCCATATAAATTTTGAGAATGTTATTTCCATGTCATTAAAAAAGCTAACCATCAAGAAACCAAACAACCCAATCAAAAAAATGGGGTAAAGAACAAAGCAGAATTCAAAACAGAGGAATCTCAAATGGCTGAGAAGCACTTAAAGAAATATTCAAAGTCCTTAGTGATCAGGGAAATGCAAATCAAAACGACCCTGAGATTTCACCTTTTGTCAAACAGAATGGCTAAGATGAAAGACTCAGGTGATAGTACATGCTGTAGAGGAGGATGTAGAGAGAGAGGAACACCCCTCCACAGGGGCACCAAGTGAAGGGATGGGGTTGCCATCCCACAGTCAAAATTCTGACCCATAATTGTTCCTGTCTAAAAGAACTGCAGGGACAAAAATGGAGAAGGGCCTGAGGGAAAGGAGGTCTAGTGACAGGCTCAAATTGGGAACCAGTTCAAGGGGAGGGCCCAAGGCCTGACACATTACTGATGCTATGGTATGCTTAAAGACAGGAGCCTAGCATGGATGCCCTCTGAAAGGCCTAACAAGCAGCTGAAAGAGTTAGATGCAGATATTTACACCCAACCAGTGGACAGAAGTTGGTGACCTCTGTGGTCGACTTAGGGAAAAGCTGGAAGAAGCTGAGGAGGAGGGCGACCCCATAGGAAGACCAGCAGCCTCGACTAACCAGGACCCCTGAGATTCCTCAGACACTGAGCCATCAACCAGGCAGCATACACCAGCTGATATGAGGCCTCCAACACATATATAGCAGCGGACTTCCAGGTCTTGACTCAATGAGAGAAGATGCATGTAACTCTCAAGTGACATGAGGCTCCAGGGAGTAGGGAGTTCTAGTGTGGTGGAGGTGGGGGGCTGGGAGTGGGGGTGGGGACATACTCTTGGAGATGGGTGGGTGGGGAGAAGAGGTATGGGATGTGGAACAATCAGATGGCAGACCAACTGGGAGTCAGTAAAGACTGGAATGTAAAAAAAGATTGAAGAATAATAAACAAATAAATAAAGACATAAAGACATAAATTTGTCATTTAGATTGGATCACACTTAATTTGTAGATTGCTTGGATAGAATAGCCATTTCCCAAGAATTAATTCTTCTGATCTCTGAGCATTGGTGGTTTTCCCATGTCCTAGTGTACTTTTGCAATTTTTTCCTTTGATTTTTTTTTTTAAGTTTTAATTTCAGAGGCCCTTTGCTTCTTTGGTTGGGGTTATTTCTTTGTGTGTGTGTGTTGTTAGTAAGGTTATTTCTTGATTTACTTTTCAGTATGTTTGTCACTGGTGTGCAGAAAAGCTATTGATTTTGTGTGAGAATTTTGTATCCTGCCATTTTACTAAAAGTGTCAGTTATAAGATATTTTTGGTGGAATCTTTATGGTCTTTATATATTGAACATATCATCTCCAAACAAGGATATTATTTATACTTCTTTTATTCCCTTCTATTGTATTATTGGCTTAGCTAAGAATTCAAGCACTATATTAAATATGGGTGGCAAGAGAGGACAGCCAGCCTTGTCTTGTTCCTTATTTTAGCTGGAATATTTTGAGCTTTTCTTTGTTTATCATGATACTAGCCATAGATTTGTTCTGTGGTGTGTGTGTGTGTGTGTGTGTGATTTCCTTTTATATCATTGTAGAGTTTGGTTTTCATGTTTGTATGTCTATCTTTCTCATTATAAAAGTATTGGGGCTGGTGAGATGGCTCAGTGGTTAAGAACACCCGACTGCTCTTCCGAAGGTCCAGAGTTCAAATCCCAGCAACCACATGGTGGCTCACAACCATCCCTAACGAGATCTGACTCCCTCTTCTAGAGTGTCTGAAGACAGCTACAGTGTACTTACATATAATAAATAAATAAATATTTAAAAAAAAGAGAGGTTAAAAAAAAAGTATTGAAAAATCTTTAAAATGTGCTATGTTTGAGTGTATCACTGAGAACTCCTATATTGAAATTTTAAGTAAGCTTCAAGCTGATTGCATAAGTAGTGGGATGCAAGTCAAGAGGAGAACCTTCATGGAAAAGATTGGTAACCATATAAGGGTGCTTGCTTGCTTTGTTCACATGTGAAAATATTGAGAAGACAGTTGTCCACAAACCAGTACATATCCGTGGATGTCACCACTTTTGACCTGGTTGCTGCAATAATGACTCTGAGACTTAATTCTTTATAAATAAATCCTTAGGTCATAAGGTTTTTTCTCTTTCCCTGACTGGCTCATAACTTATATAACTCATTTATTCTCCTCTATGTCTGCTACAAGGTTGGTTATCTTTTCTCAGTTTTATACATTCATCTCCTCTGAGTCTGGGGTGAAATCTCCTTGCATCTCAATCTATCTCAGAATCCTCTCTCTGCTGCAACTACCACCTCCTGTCTAAGCTATTAGGTCAACAGCTTTTATTGACAGGTGATGTTTTGACGTAACACACAAGAGATTCTCTCTACACTAGGAAGTGAGCCCTCAACAGATACTGAATTTTTAGGTGTCTTTCTCTTGCAATTCCTAACCTTAAGAACGGGGAGAAATAAATTCCTTCTCTTGATAAGACAAGCTGTCCATGAGTATTCACTCTACTGTGCTAGCCTAATCAAACTAAGACACAGCTATCTCTATTCTGCAATTTCTTCTTTCTCATTTTATTAGAGAATTATCTATTTAACAATTTCATACATTGTGTATGGTCACACTCACCTCCAGCCAAGTCATCCTAGTCCTATGTCCTTTTCCCAAATAACCAGATTCTCTCTCTCTCTCTCTCTCTCTCTCTCTCTCTCTCTCTCTCTCTCTCTCTCTCTCTCTCTCTCTCTCCCTCTCTCAATTTATGCCTGACAAGTTCAGTTGATGTTAATGTATATTCTTGGATGTTGCCTTTCACTGAAGTATGGGCAATTGTCTGAGTACCATACCTTTAAAACAATCATTCATATCTTAGAAGCTATTGATTGTCAATAGCTCCTTAGTGTGGGGGTGCGACTTTAATGCCCATTACCAGAAATAATCAAGCAGAAAGAATTAAATAGGTATGAGGTGAGTGATGAGAGGAAGTGTATAGGAGATAATATGGGGAGGAATAACTAACACTGAAAATATTTCTGAAAAATTATATGGAAATCTATTATTGTAAAAGCTTCCTAAAGTACACACACACACACACACACACACACACACACACGAGGTAAAATGGAGTTATCTTATAAAGGGCAATAAAGCCTGTACTAGATAGACACAATAGACCAACAAAATCTAGTGCCAGGAATGTACTACCTCTTTTGGAGTTCTTTGCTAGCGTCTTAGTTAGGGTTTCCATTTTTGTGAAGACCAATGACCAAAGCAACCTTATAAGGGATGAAATTTGTTTGGGACTGTCTTACAGGTTTAGAGGTTCAGTCCATTATCATCATGGCAGGAACCATAGCAGCTTCCAGGCATACACAGTGCTGGTGAAGGAGCCAGGAGTTCTACATCTTTATCAGAAGACTGGCATCATCTAGCAGTTAGGAGGAAGCTCTCTCAAAGACAACCCCCCCACCCCCAGTGACACTTCCTTTAACAAAGCCACACCTCCTAATAATGCCACTTCCTGGGCCAAGTATACTGAAACCACCACATTCCACTTTCAAGTCCCCATAGGCTTTGTGAAACACATGAATTTATGGGGGGTTACACCTAGCCATGGCATAATGCAAAATATATTTTAGTTCAACTATAGCAGTCTCAACAATGTTTAAATGTCTAAAGTTCAAAGACTCTTCTTAGATTCATGCAATCTCTTAACTGTCATCTCACATGAAATCAACATCAAAAAGCAGATCACATACCTCCAACATCACAAGATCTATATTACAATTCCAAAATGTCAGAGTGAGGAAATACTGGATCAAAGCAAGTCCAAAAAACTAGCTGGGAAAACTACATACTCTGCATTTCCATGTCTGATGTCAAAGCTTCATCAGATCCCTAACTCTTTTTATCTTTGTTAACTGCAACAAACTTTCTTTTGGGCTGGTTCCACTCTCTGTTAGCAGCTTTCCTAATCAGGTGTCTTAAAACTCAGGCATCTCTAACATCTTTGGGTATCCAAGGCAACATGAACTTTACGACTTCTTGTTCTAATATCTGGGGTCTACACATGTTCACCTATGCTTCTCCAAAGGGCTTGGATTACATCTCTAGCTCTGGTTAAATCCACTCCACTGCTTCTGCTGTTCTTGGCGATCATCCCATGGTACTGGCATCTCCAATTTGCTGGAGTCTTCCAATGCAACTTGGCTTCACCAATAGCTTCTCATAGGCTCTTTTCATTGTGCCAAGTCTCAAATCCTTTAGATTACCCATTCTGTCCTGAGCTGTCAACTACAACTGAGGCTATACTTTCACCAATGGACTCACCTGCCCTCTCACAGTGCCAAGTGTCAGCTGTTCTTCAGGAGCCCTTCATGCCTTCAAACCCAGTACCACCTGGTTAACTCTTACACATTACCAAGTCAAGCTATAGAACCTTGGCTATCTCTGGAACACAACTTTTTGTTCTCAGAAAACATTTCCCAGTTTTCACCTCAGTGATGCTAGTCTTTTTAGCCACCCATTGCTAATATCCTTAGCTCCAGCTAACCAGCATCAATTGTTCCAGTAGTCCCTTCTATTCTTGACTGTAAAGCCAGAGCCCCAAAGCTAAAGCTACTGAGTTCTGCTGCTTCCTAGAGCTGGAACATGGCTCCCTTGTTCTTTTACATTATCACCAGCTTTCTGTTTTCCAATTTCTTTACTGCCTAAACTTGACTGTCCTGGAATTTGCTCTGTAGACTAACCTTGAACTCTGAGATCTGCATGATTCTATTTCCCGAATGCTAGGATTATAGGTGCATACCACCACTTGAGGACCTAAGCCTTTCTTTACCTGCAACTTGCTCTGTACTAGGCTGGTCTTGAACTCAAAGATCTGCTTGCCTCTGTCTCCTGGGATTAAAGGCTTATACCAACATGTCTAGACCTAAGATTTTCATTATAGTTCTAAATCAAGTTGAAAATGAAGAATAACCATCAAATCCATCCCTTAATTCCACTTAATATTCTTGAACACAGGATTTAGCTTCATTTCACTTCCTGATGCCTCTTTACTCTTTGAAACACATATTTTTGTATTTTTCCTATGCTTCATCAAAACACTCTTCCTGCGAGTAAACCAGAAGACAAAGTCTATACTGGGATTTTTTGAGACTTCCTTTATCAATGCAATTAATATAAATCTTTTTAGCTTAGCATCAGGTAGACTCTTCAGACAAGGGCAAAATGCAGCAACACTCTTCACCAAAACGCCTTAAGAACCATTTCTAAAGTTCATATATCCCTAAGTACCAATGTCCTCCATATTCCTACTAAGATGTCCCATTAAATCCCCTTAAAACATTCCATGGCTTACCAAATCCAAAGTCCCCAAATCCACATTTCTCCAAACAAAAACGTGATCAAGCCTATCACAGCAATACTCCAGTCCCTGGTACCAACTTCTATCTTAGTTAGGGGTTTCCATTGCTGTGAAGAGTCACCATGAGGAAGGCAACCTTATAAGAGACATCATTTAGATGGAACCAGGTTACAGTGTCAGAGGTTCAGTCAATTATCATCATCGCAGGAAGCATGGCAGCATCTATGCAAACATGGTGCTGGAGAAGGAGCCAAGAGTTCCATATCTTGATCAGAAGGTAGCTAGGAGGAAGCTCTCTTAAAGCTCACGCAGACAGTGACACGCTTCCTCCAACAAAGCCACACCTCCTATTAGCGATACTTTCTGGGCCAATCATATTCAAACCATCACACTCACTGAAGTTTCATAGATACCCAAGACATTGCATATTATTGTAAATGCTAATGATTACCCTCCAGAACACACACATCCAAACACACACACACACACACACACACACACACACACAAACACCCTTCTCAAACTTGAGTCATCCTTGTGTAATATGTGGATGAAAGACTAAAAGTGTTAGAGGGAGTAGATTACTACAGGGAAATTATTTTCTTCTGGACATAGCAGGACAGTTACCCATATTCATTTATTTCAGGATCACACTTAAACAAGAATTGAACAGAATCAGTCTTGACAAAATTGTCATTCCTTTTCCCAAACATTTCAGTAAATAATGAACAATAAATTGCAAATCTACTGATTATATTTGAAAATAATAACAAAAAACATAATTAAATTTATGAAATTTTTCTCCTATATGAGATATTCAATATTATTATAAATATTTTATAACATCTGTTGCTAGTTGAATCATGTTCTTCAACATCACTACCAAAAATATAGAAAGTCAGCATCAGCTCATGCCTAAGTATGATCTGACTGGGAAACAGGCTCTTAGACTCTTTTTAAGATATAATCAAGTTAAAGAAGACTTAGAATGACATTAGACACAACCCAATATGAAAATCTTAAGAGAAGAGCAGACACAAAAGAAAAAGCACCTCATAATGATGGGTCAGCACTTAGCTGTGCTCCCACATACAACTTTTTGAAATGATTAGAAGTAGGAAGACACAAAGGCACAGAGGAGCTGCAGAGAGAGTGTGGCCAGGCAAATGCCTGGCGTTGGACTTGCAGTCTGCTGGGCTATGAAAAGATAAAGCTCTGTTGCCTGATGCCACTTTATTTGCTATTGCAACCCGAGGGCACTGAAGCAGAAACCTTTCCACCTGGATCTTCAGGTCCTCTCCTGCATATCAATTACGTTTTGTCTCCGGAATAGTAAACACACAGCAAATGTTTGAAGCAGTCATTCTTCCTTTGTGCCTTTTGTATGTAGCTGGGAAGGGGGTAGTGGGACTTGAAGGATTCTGAAATAGTTCTGTTTTTATTTGAATCCTCACAAGATGCTCCTTTGCACGGGGCCTGATAATTGCCTACTACTCTTGGTATTTTGGTTTGAGTGAAACTGTGAATTAATGGGTGGGCAGTCTCATTTAACATTCTGCTAAATATCTGTATATTCTTACAAGTCAGATTGTGTGTTGATGTATTCATGTAAAACGTGAGAAGGACATGGGTAAAATATAATGTATAGTTGCTGAACTTATGGAAATGAATGGAAAAAAAACCTACCTCTATCTAAATGAAAGAATTTCTTCAGGGTAGTGGAAACCCAAGGAATTCTGGCAGACTCACAGTAACAACTAAATTGTCTTTTTATTTTTATTGTGTTTATTTTTTGCATAGTTTAGATAATTGTATAAGAAGTTAATGAGTAACCCAGAAAAGTTCCCATCTCTAGCTGTCTATTTATTACTTTGTTGATTTATTCCCTAAGAGTATCCCTGAAAACCCTTTTGTGTAAACCCTTCTTTTCATCCAGGCATCTGTTGTGTTTACCTGTATGTGTTTCTTGTCATTCAAGCACATGATTCCTAGGGACAGGACCATGTCTAAGTCCTTTGACTTTTTACCGATTGAGATGCTGAGCAACTTTCAAACCATCTTAAAATTTTAATTGATGAACAAACAGTAACATTTATTTCATTCTAATTCATTGCTGTCTTTTCATTTTTTGAAAATTAAGAATGTTAAAACAATGAACTCCCATGTTCACTCTAAAGCACTGAATTTGGATATTGTAAAAATCTTACATTTTCAAGATTAGGAAATAGAGGAACTTAAATCTATAATTCATTTTATAGCTTCTACTACCCTTAAGGGTTAAAATTCTGTGGACTTTAAAGATAGAACTTTCAAGATAAAAGCAACCTAGAGACACTGCTTTATGACATGTATTTGTTTGTTTTGTTTGTTTTTTTTTTCTTTTTTGTTGTTTTCTTATTTTGTTTCCCTTTTAACTTAACACTATGACTTTTGTATGCTATTAGCAAGCTAATTATATCATAATTTTCCCTGTTATTTTATGGACTTGAGAAGTTAATTTTCTTTAACACAGTGAAGAAAATTCTTTTTCATTAGGCACATTAAACATTTCTAAAAACAATGCTCATTTTCAGAAAGACGTGATGTGTATTCTTCCTTCACTCCAGCCAAACCAGCAGGCTGAGAAGTGACTCAATGTACTTTATCTGTGTTATAGCTTTCAGGGACTTTGATATAAAAATGTAAATGATGGTAAAGACAATCGTGGCTATGATGGATAGCAAGACAGCGAGAACAGTGGTTGGAAAAGCATCACAGCATCTCTGACTCATGTTTAGGCTACACATTCGTAGGAAGAATATTAAGAAAAGCAGCAACCCCAAGGCAAAAACACCAGCAGATGTTTTCCATGAGTATTTTTCTTATTCCTACTCAAAATTAATAAGATTATTATGTATAAGTACTTTGTAGAAATTTATGAGGATTCATTATTCTTATTTCATCACCATTATTGGTGTCATTATGTTTGAATTTGTTTCAGTAATGAATATTCATGTTGCCATTCATCACTATGGTTTCCTGTTTCTCTGACTGCCAAATACTGTACAGTGAGGAGCACCTTGCTCAAGGCCAAGACAGGAAGCAAAAGACATTAAGAGCACAGAGAGAATTTCATTTAGGAGTCTCTGTCTGGGCTTTAAGTGACACATAGCTCTACTGCTACATGAGTTGGCACTGACTTTGATGCACTGTTACCCTCCTGGAAACAATCTTGGAGCAAATGCTTATCTGAAATTGGAATCATTTGGAAAAATCAAGTTTTGATTGTAGATGTCTCGTGTGTATATTTTTGTACATTTTGCTCAATTCAAAGATGGGGGGAAAAGAATGGTAACAGTTTGTACTACTTTTAAAAAGCCTTTACAGTCTGTAACTTTTAGGGTGGATTATTTCATAAATTTCAGCTTCCTCCATGTGAAATTCAGAATATTTTAGAATGACTTACTTGGTGAATTTGTGCCACCTATTCACCTTAGAAATGCATCCACTGCTTGCAGCCAACCATCGGACAGAGCACAGGGTCTCCAATGGAGGAACTAGAGAAAGGACCCAAGGAGCTGAAGGGGTTTGCAGCCCCATAGGAAGAACAAGAATATGAACTAACCAGCACACCCAGAGCTCCCAGAGACTAAATCAGCAACTAAAGAGTACACAAGGAGAGAATATTGGCTCCAGCTACATATGTAGCAGAGGATGGCCTTGTCAGTCATCAATGGGAGGAGAGGCCTTTGGTCCTGTGAAGGCTCTATGCCCCAGTGTAGGGGAATGCCTGGGCCAGGAAGTAGGATTGGGTGGGTTGGTGAGCAGAGGAAGGGAGGAGGGGATAGGGTTTTCAGAAGGGAAACCAGGAAAGAGGATAACATTTGAAATGTAAAGAAAGAAAATGTCTAATTATATATATATATATATATATATATATATATATATATATATATAAAGAAATGCATCTGCATGCTTTGTCCAACACTAGCACTTCTGCATTCGCACAAAGATTTAGAAAATACAGCATACCGCCAGGTGACATACATTCACACCAACATTATTTAAGTGGCAATCTCTTACATTTTCAAGATTAAGTAATACTATATAACACTGAATTTGTAATTTGGTTTATAGCCCTCTGTACCCTTTATATTATTTAATTATAAACTATAATAAAAAGTCCTCATGGTCTAGGAGATAGCTATTAATCAGGTGTGAATAAATTTAAAATAGAATTCTAACTAAATTTTACTTTTTCAATCACAGAAAACACATTTCAACTTTTCAACAACCATTAACAAAAACAGAAATGCCAATTATTCCAGAAAGTGTCAACAGATAATGCTAGCAGTAATGATTATTTTCCAAAATATGATTCATGAACAAGAGCAATAAACAGTAACATCAGGAGAAACAACTTGCAAAGAAGGCTGAGTCTTGGGAATAGCTGTGTACCAACTGTTTTAGAATTATAATTCAGTATGACCCCCAGCCCATGCATATGAAAACCTAAACTGTCAGGGTTCAATCAGATATTTCAGTATACTTTAGGGTAAAAAAATCAATTTGAGTCTAAATAGTTTAATAATCCGCACAGTTTTGGTATGTCTGTGGCATATATATGTATATGTATATGTATATGTATATGTATATGTATATGTATATGTATATGTATATGTATATGTATATGTATATGTATATGTATATGTATATATATAACTCTAAAGGTAGTTTACAACAAACTATACAGTAAACAATAAAAATTGGTTTATCGTAGAAACTTAAAAAATAAAATTATCGTAAAAACAGATTAGAGTAGCCATTCAAATATTTGCCCACTCAGCAATTTTTTAAGGGGTAAGTTGAGGAAAGAAGTGACACGTTTTGAGCTTTGGTCTTTTTCTATTTATTGTAATGCTAAATGCTGGTCCCCAAGGTCTGGTTGTCCCCAAGGTCTGGTTGCCCCCATGGACAAGAGAAGCTACACATACACTAAATGATGCTATCTGACCTTGCTCCTTAATGTAAAACTATTGCTTGAATAAAGACGTCAACAGCCTATAGCTGGGCAGAAGAGAGATAGGTGTGGTTTCAGTTCCAAGCCTGGGGTCTGAGGCAGGACCAGGAAGGAAAGAAGGGAGAACAGAGGATGGAGAGAGAAGATGCCATGGATTTAGGAATCTTAAAAACATGGCTGTGAGGGCTGGCCAATTAAAGTTAAGAGCAGCCCCGAGGGAGTGTAGCAAGTCATAGTGTACAGTTATGGGCAGGGAAGTTGACCTAATAGGCTAGGGGGTAGATATCTGCCCAGTGCCAGTGCTGATTAAGGCTTAGTATCAATATAAAAATTTTGTGTCTTTTATCTAGAAACTGAATGATCAAGGTGGAGTAGAAACCCCTAATTAATATTAAATGTTTAATAAACCATATATTATAATCTAAACTAGATAGAACATGTCTAGATGTGCATTAAATCTCCCTAGCTTATAACTGTTATTACTATTTAAAATCTGCATTTTACATAAGACACAGAGAATCCTAAAATTCAAGGAATTATTGTTGACATTTTTTATGGTTGTGAGTGTGTGGTTTTCATTTTTTAATACTAAATTTTTTTTTATCAAAATGCTACTTCATCTTGACTTCAGCCTTATCCTTCAAGATGACATTAGTTCTTCTATTTACTTGTGTAAATGTTAAATAATTCTGCATTCTTATCTTGTTGAACAGACTCTCTTATCTGGAGTCATATTTCTGAGGACAAACGATTACTTTCTGTGCATTTGTGTTTTTGATGAACTTTAGCTGATCTGCTCAGATTCCACAGCTCTTCGTTAACCTCCCCTCTGGCTGTGCATATGTGTAGCCAATGGAACATCTTTTATGTTTAGTAATTGCATGATATGCTAAGCATTGCCCTATCATTAACTAGGCTGGGTTTAATTAAGCAGGATTTTAAGCTGCCTCTATGAAAATTAACTATTAAGGTTTGAATGTAGTCGTGTAAAATTTGCATTTGCTCATTAGTCCCCAGTGATTGACTAAGGTTGTCCTTGAACTGTAAAGACTATAAATCACTTTTATCACTAATAAGAAAATTTCTATGTTACTGTTTTGAAAATGGTGGTTTCTGGAATTTTTTTATAACCAATGTATATTTATTATAATAAAATTGAAAAGAAACTAGAATATTAATCAATTGTTGTTGTTTCTAGACTTTAACTTTAAAAAGTAATTCTCAAGTTCAAATGGCATGTTTTGGAAATTCTCATAATTATAGCTACTTTAGAGCAATCCTTTAGGGAGCTTCTTTTTCCAATCAATAATTCGGTTATAGGAACTATTCTTGCGGCCTTATTTGCCAGAACTTACTTCCTTTCACATTGGAAAAACATTTGCACTGAAGAAAAAAAAAACTTCTGGATTTTTAACTCATTGGGTCTTCTAAAATTAGTTAGAGACGATACATTCTTTGAAATCCCTTTGAAGTTTAGCGGAAGCTTGCACAACCAAGGAAGACACAGAGTTGCATAAATCAGAGTAATTGAGAGTGTTAAAGAAATGCATTCCTACTATCTCTCTCTTAGGGAAAAAAGCAAAGAACAGAGAAGGGATTTCCAGCTGGGCAGGAGGAGCAGAGGTCAATGCAGAAGAAGGAGAGGAGGGAAGGAACAAAAACCACAAAAGTTTGTGTTTTTTTGATAAAAGGAACTTCTTATTGTATTTTATATTTTATTTAATAAAAAGGAATTTTATTTTATATTTACATAAACTCATATGCAATGTGTTATGTCTATATATTTCTAATTTACATTATATATAAATGGAAAATATCTGTGTTTAATGTGATATATATACTTACACACACACACACACACACATACACACACACACATATATATATATGAAAATTATGACACATGCCAGTAAGGCTGACAGTGCTTTCAAAAGAACCATAGACTTAGAGAATCCTCAGTACCAGCCATGAGAGATCTCCTTTAGAGTGTTCAGAAAAGGTAGTTCAAGTGACTTCTAAAACAACACAGATGATGCCTGTTAACCTTGGTTGCCTCTCAGAAGTTGAAGGGTAGTCAACTACCTCTTGGCGCTGAACATTCAGAATATAGGATTCAGACTATTTGATGTGACTTTAGCCAGAAAGCCTCCTTACCATGGTTCAGTATCCATGAGACTGTGCCAGCTGCCAAGGGAGGGAAGCATTAATCGTCTTACTTAGTTGTGATACCTAGGAACCACAATGACCATCACAACAAGATATCCATAAAGCTGCAGTAAATGGCACTCATATGGTGATGATAACCAAAAGCTATGTTCTTGTAGTTAACATGTCCTCAACAGAAGGGAAAACAAGGCTGTTACTGCAAACCTAGCCAACTTCCCAGAGCTAGTGAGGGTCCCTGATCTCATCTTAGAAGAAAATCTGCTGCTGTGACTTTGGCAGATAAGCATAATTCCTAACTACATTCTAAATCTTATCCTCTTACCCTCAAATAAATGTAGCTATCACCCCCCCCCCCATCAGAGGTTTTCTTCACAGCAGTTGGAGACCACAACAGAAAAACACTACTGGGCACAATTCAACGATAAAAGTATTGTGAGCCCAGCCCACCCCCAATCCCCTACATAGGCATCCCAGCTCCTGCAACTGAGTCTAAGGGGACATCTTGGCAGAGAGAGAAAGGAAAGACTTGAAGAGCCAGAACATCTGCTAGTACTCAGTCTCTCATAGGAATGGTAGTATCTATGGTACTGTGCAAGCTGCCAAGGGAAGAAAGCAATGTCAACAGACATGCTTACACAGCTAGAAAATATCATCGGGGTCAGATACCTGGAAAGGAGCCACCGTCAAATAATGCTTGCTAGAGATGGAGAGTTAGCCTCTCCCAGGGATAATCGTCCTAGCTGGATGTCCAATACAGAGTGGTTGCCCTGAAACACACACAAAAACAGACTCCAAAGGTTGTATCCATCTATTTGTTTGTGTATACATATATATGTATATACATGTGTCCATGTACACACACATATACATGCACACATATAACAATACTAATCAGGAGAAAGAAAGCTACCAATTGGAGAGGGGAGACATGGAAAAAAATGGAAAAGGTGAACTTGGGAGGGGCTGGAGGAAGAAAAAGGAAGAGGGAATTAATTTAATTATATTTTAATTAAAATATATTTTAAAACCTTTTAAAAAGAGGCCAGATATTACGGTTTTGCACAAGAGGGACCGGAAAGATTGTAAAAGTCAGAACGCCAGGTAGATTGCTGTGAGAGTGTCTCCTAGGAATTTCAGAAGCTAAACTCATAGTCTTTCCAACATAGCTATCTATCATGAGCTGAACAAGGACACCAATAGGAATGCTAAAGTAGACACAGGGGAAACCCCCAAGGCCTCAGTCCTACACAAATAACTCTGGGAATACTGAAAGGAATAGGACACTGATTGGTTTTCCAACACCAAACGGGTAGCACTGAAAACATACACGTGAGAAGCATTATATGAAGCAAGCAGGTTATATTCAGCAATATTTATGTATATACTTACACATATATGAATAAACAACAACTAATAAAAAGACCTGAAAGAAGCAAATACAGGTGTATGGAAAATTTTGAAGGAAGGAAAAGAAAAGAAGAAATGATGTAATTATATTATAGCCCCCCCCAAAACAAAATATATAACCACAACAACAACAACAACAAAGTGGCCATAGGGCATGAATTTGAGATAGAGAATGGTGGGTACATGGGTTGAATTGGAAGGCAGAAAAAGGGAAAAATTATGTTATCATATTTTAATTTCTAAAAAAATAAAATTAATTAAAATAAAATTTAAATTAAAAAATCAGTTTGCCCCAAATAAAAAAAAAAATCCACACAATAATCCTACTTAGAAGAGGGAAGGAAATAATCACAAGAGGCAGAGGGAGGGAAGGATTTGGGTGACAAAGGGGAGGGAGAAGGGAAAAGAGGAACAGAATCAGGTATGGGGGTGAGGTGGGGGACAGGAGAGAAGCCCAAAGGGCCAAGGGAATGAAGGGAGATAAACAGCATGCGGGGAGGGAGGATCCTCTAGGAAGCACCTGAGACCAGGGAGGTGAAAGGCTCTCAGGACTCATACTAGTGACCTTAACCAAAATGTCCAACATTGGGGAAAATGAACTTGAAGAGTCCACCTCCAGTAGATAGACAGAGCCTCAAGTGGAGGGATTAGGTTACTTACACACAGTCAAAACTTCTGGCGCAAAGCTGTTACTGTATACGAGAAGTGCAGAAACAGAAATGGAGAAAAGGCTGAAGAAAAGGCGGTCCAATGACAGGCCCAATTTGGGATCTATCTCATGCTGGGGGATGGGACGGGACCACCAAGGATTGACATTGTTACTTGATGCTATGATGTGCTTACAGACCGGGGCTTGAAATGGCTGTCCTCTCAGAGGCTCTACCAGCAGCTGACTGAGATAGGTGCAGACATTTACACCCTATCATTGGACTGAAGTCGGGGACCCCTGTGGTTGAATCAGTGGAAGGATTGAAGAAACTGAAGGGAAGAGCCACCCCATAAAAAGACCAGCAGTCTCAACTAACCCCAGGGAGCTTCCAGAGACTGAGCCACCAACCAGGAGCATACAAGGCCAATCCGAAGTCCCTGGCACATACATAGCAGAGGTCTGCCTGATCTGGCCTCAGTAGAAGGAAATGTGCCCTTGGGACTTGAGGTCCCAGGGAAGGGGAAGACCTGGTGGAGTGGGGGAAGCATCCTCTTGGAGGCAAAGGGAAGGAGGAATAGGATGAGGAACTGGGGGTGGGGGGAGCAGTGGGTGGTGGGACAAAAACTGGAATGTAAATAAATAAAATAATTTTTAAAAAATAAATAAAATTTTGGGTTATATTTAAAAACAAACCAAAGGTGTGTGTGTGGGGGGGGGGGACCCTCACAGGAAACCGGAGTCTCACTTTGTCAAGTGTGGTGGGAATAACTCTCCCTCTCCTCTCCTAGCTACTACCCAAAGATCCACCAAATGCTCCCCAATTGTGATAAAGTCATGGATTCCTGCGCCCAGAGGTCTTCAGGTTGGTGGGAAATGTGGGCTGAAGGCAAAGGGCAGAGAATAGCCCTTGTGATGTTTTGACTTTCTCAAAAAAACCTGAAATATTCTCAATGCCTCAGGCACTCAGTTGTTGTCCTAAAGCCTGCTTTTTCCTACGCAACACTAACAATAGTTTTATTATTAGAAACCTTTGAATTAATTAAGATTCCTTTGCCTGAATGCGCTACTACACCATGTCGATGAGGAGTAAACAAGAGTCAAGCCAACACTTCAGCATGCCACCTTTTTCTTCCACAGCAAGCCTCCAGAGAATGAGGCCCGTAGGCTTACAAAAAGGCTCGCTAAGTGATTTTAGAGCAGATATTCACTCCCTCCTAAATTGCAGAACACAGTGCTGGATGTCCTGCCTAACTTGTTTGAATGTCACCAAAGTATTTCAGATTTTTGAAAGTGGGGGATGGGAAGTAGACATTCTATAAAATTTCCCCCTCAAATGACACGGGACAGAATATACTGACCTGTATAAATTACTCCATGTTTGCACTTATCCTCCTGAGTCATATTACATTCTTTTAAAAAGAAGGGCTACAAGACATAGCTTACAAAAGATGGCACAAAATGTTTTAAATATCCGTATATTGTATGATCAGAGGACCCCAGTGGAACTCTATGTTCTGGGAATCTGTGGGGTAGTTTTGCAGATGTTTATATTCAATAATACATATTATTGCTATAACAGATTTTTAGAAATAAGAGGAAGCAGTGCCAAATCCCTAGCCACACCCTGTCAGCATTCTCCCATGCATGATTCCTGAACAGAAACATTTAGAAACTCCTTGAAATGCATATGGATATAGAGGATTGATATCCTTTTTGGAGGGTCATGAAAGATTTTAACTGGCGCATATTTAGAGATATTTCTGCAAAAAGCATCAAGTTCCATGACCAATTATCTAAATAGTTAAGACTAATACAGAAATCATCTTCCCAAAGTATGGAGATATTGCAGGACTTTCTTAGGGTTCATCTCTCTTGTATCTCTACAGAAGAGTTGTTGAAGCATGTAACAGAATCCTTTGTCCAGATTGTTACATGGAAACTGGATAATAGTTCTTAGAGTATTTTTTCTTCCTAACACATATGAAGAAATTAATATAAATAATTTAGCTTACCTGTAGTACTTCAAGGAATAACATTTAGGTGGTGCTCTAGGGTTTGCATTATTTTGACCCTGTTTTACATGTACTACATTTTAAAGAAAAACACTTTCTATAGGAACCTGCTTAGTGTGACTTGCTTTTTCTCACAATAATAATAATGTTATTATTAAAATTTTTTCCAGGCATTGATGACAACTGGTTATTTTACTTAATTCTCATTCTAAAATATTTACAACTAGAATTTTAAACAGTTTCATTTAAAACTAAAAAAATAATAATCAAATGATATGAAATGGGATATGCTAATTATTTCATGGTTGTACTTCATAGCACAGACTACTTTGATCTGAAACATACATTCAGGTGTTAAATAAGATAAGAGAAACCTGTTGTATAAAACTCTGTGATTACAGAATAATTCTGGAAAGCTCTTGTACACCACACAGTTTTCAAAGACATAAAAAGCAATAGATGCTCTTTTTCCCATAAGTAAAACAGACTAAAGTAAGTGAAGGAGAAGCTGTTTAGTGTATAAATGTTCTTTGGAATAATAAGTAGCTATAGGCTGTGCAGCCAAGTGGTCCACAATAAAGTTGCAGATCTGAAAGACACAAAGTAAGTTAGTCTAGCTTTTTGCAAAATTCAGCAGTTGTATAACATAATGTTGTATTTACATAATCATTGATGTAAAACTCTCTATATTTATAAAAAAGGAAGAGAGAATAAACAATTGTTGCATATTTGTTGTTATGTAGACTAAAGCATGGATGTAGATGGGGAAAAAGAAAGATGTATAACCAGAAGAAAGGACGGGGAGCGGGGGAAGGAGAAGAAAGGAGGAAAAGAGAGAAAGAGGATGACATAGTAAATGTAAATACAAACTATGAAATGGTGAATCCTATTCTTGGCTAAACATAAAAGAGAGAAGAAATAAGATGTCCAGTGATTTATCTCTGCTCCTCTGTGACCCATTTCTACTCCTTATGTGTTTGCTGCAAATTAAAGAAGTCATGAAAGGAACTCAAACTTCAACTAGAGAATCATAGCTATTCATCACAGAAAACTAACTTACAAATCTCTAAAGGGGTGCAAATATTTCTAATATTTTATGTTATGAAAAAAGAGAAGATGCAGTTTTTTAAAGGTCATATAGAATAAGAATAAAACTATAATCTTTCTTACTCCATAGATTCAGAACATATTCATTGCTTCATAATCTAAAATCATAGCTGTACATGCATGATTAAAATAATTTAATGAATTGTTTAAATCACAGAAAAACAAATAATTAGAAGGATGGCTCTGCACCAACCAGGCAGCATACATGAGCTGATCGGAGGCCTGACACATATATAGCAAAGGATGGCCTGGTCAGGCCTCAGTGGGAGAAGATGTGTCTGACCTTCAAGAGACTTAAGGCCCCAGGGAGTGGGGAGGTCTGGTTGGGATGGGAGGCATCCTCTTGGAGGTAGGGGGGAGGGGGAATGGGATGAGGAACTGTGGGAGAGTAGACTGTGAGGGGGACTGTAAAAAAAAGGTAATAAACACTTTTAATAAATAAAAAAGAAAGATGACTCTGACTTAAAATTTTTATATTTATTAATTTATATGTATCATGGTTCTTATGTGGAGGTCAGAGGACAACCTACAGGATTTGCCTCTAAAGCCCTAACATAAGGGTTTGCAGGGCAAATCTCAAGGTCATCAAACTTCTGCTATCAATGCCTCTGCTCATTGAGGCATCTCAATGACACTTTTCTCTCTTTTGTAAAAAGAAGGAGTATACAATAAAACTACATACGTTTCAGATACTGAAAACCTTCCTATAATAAATCCTTCATCAAACAATGCTTCTTGAAAATAAACACTTTAATTTATAGTCATGAGCACTGCTAAGAAGTTGTTGGTTATAAGCTATTTATTGTATATGTGTATAGGTGTATGAGTGTTGAGTGCATATATGTATGCACCATGCATATGTTGCATACATGAGGAGTATGTAAGGTGCAGATGTATATATAAATATAGGATTCTGTTATGATTCCATTGATAAAATGTAAAGTACAAGGTAGGCATTGGAGTCAAAGAAAAAATTTGTTTATGAATGTATCACTTGCTATCTTAGGCATGTCACTCTCTATGCACAAGCTGGAACTTCTGAATAACAAAAAGCCATGTGTAATATACAATTAAAACAATTTCTATGTGATTAAATGATAATGACTATGCATGCTTCTATTAGTCTCTGGAGCAAATGCAAAAATGGAACACGTGGTAACTATGTTAAAAGTATGATTTTGAATATGTTGACCGAAGGCATCAGCATGTCTTCAGGAACCATCAGCTATGAGTTTTTATGCTGACATGATTGACTTTATGTCACAGAGTCAGTGCAGGTGACACAATGTCTTGCAATGTACCAGAACACTGTAACTTATGATGAAAAGGCAGTTTGTCCTGGGAATGCACAGAAATTCAAATATCAAGCACTTGGTAATAGTTCCTCTGAGCTTAGAAGTTTATATGTGGGGAAGCTTGAGCATATTTCAACAACACTCCCTGATGTTCCTCCAATAAGAGCCTCTCATACGAATGGGATGCATATCATAAAAACTGAAATATGGCATGTGGACTTCCCCTGAGGGTTTTCCCACTTTGAAGGCTTCAACGGAATTGTCATTAAGCTGTCAAAATTTTTATTTTTTATTTTTATGGTGGAGTGATTTATTCCAAATTCAGGTACAAGGTCAAGTGATTCAAATTTAAGACTTAACATGTATTTTCCTCAGTAATCTGACTTTCAGAAGTAAAACGCAATGTGCCTTAAGATGAACTAAAAGGAGAAGCAACAATAATAGTTATTGGATCTTTGGCAATTTTAAACTGGAGACTGTAACTTGGAGTTGTCTTTTGATAAGAATTCCAAATTTGGGTACTGACAAAAACCATGAGGGACTTGTGACTTGATCCTGTACTACACGCACATTAAAACATCTGTCTGTTACTGTTTCACTGATTTGGTTTGTTGGAATCATGTTCCTGGGTCAGAAAGGGCTTCATTTTCATAGCTCAGCAATGGTATTCCCCGGAAAACATACTTCTTTTAAGAAAACAATACTCTTCTAGTCACATAGTTCTGCAATAAGTTTACAGTAGCTTCAGATGAATGCTATGTATATACAATGGACTTTGTATTATAACTGAAGTATGGTCATCTTAAGGATTTTTGTACCTTGTGTTGAAAGTAGCAAGCAAAGTTCAATGTGTCCAACCTAAGGGGATCTCATGAATGATTTTGAGAAGTGGCCCTTGGAAAAGAGTCATCTATGCCATATGGTATGGTGCATATTCACCATGACATGGCAGGTACAAGGGAAACAAATGATATCACCATCGATTATTGTACTAGAATAGCGATACATGGAACATGATTGGCCTTTGACAAACAGTAACTAGATAATTGTGCACAGCAATGATAGATTGCTGTATTTATTGTACTGCTACTTTTTAATTAAATTAGTTAATTAAAAACTTTATGTAGAGTGACTTCAGTGTTCATGATCTCCTAGTGTTGTAGTGTTGTATTATCTATTCTCAATGAGTGTGGACAGACCCTGTGGTTTTCTTCTCATTAGCAGAACATAGGAAACATTATTAGATGCCACATTCTGTGATTGTGTTTGGCAAAGGTACTCCTCTTTGTTGATGAGACACATGAGGCACTCTGCTGCCTCAGTGAACTCAGAGGACATGTTGGGGAAGGGCATTTGGGAAAGAACTGTGGATGATCTCAACCTGATAATTAGAAAGAAACAGGGTTTTCATTCTACAGCTGTAATGAAATGAATTAACCACACATTCTCCAGTCCCTAGGTACAGTCTGGCTGAAGTCTGGAATTTTGCAATGGCCTAGACTGAGGATACTAGCAAGCCATGTTTCAACTCCTAGCACATATAAACCCTGAGGTTAGTGAATGCTGGTGTTATGACACCAATCAATCAAAGAGCAATAGATAAATGTGTTCTAGCACTTCAGCATGTAGTGGTGGTACACTTTATGATTAGTAATTTTAATTATTGTTAATCAAGGTAGTATATAATAATAATGATAGTGTTTATGTTATATTTAATGTATTTAGACTTTTTAAAATATTGCTTTTATAAATATATGTCTATATAAGTCAGTTTTTCATTTCCTTGTCTTTACTATTTTATACTTGAACTTTCAGTTTTTCCAACAAAGAGCAATTTAAAAATATTCTCAGCATTTAAAAATATTGTATTTGGGGGCTGGAAAGATGGCTTAGCAGTTAAGAGCACTGACTGCTCTTCCTGAGGTCCTGAGTTCAATTCCCAGAAACCACATGGTGACTCACAACCATCTGTAATGGGATCTGATGCCCTCTTCTGGTGTGTCTGAAGATAGTGTCAGTGTACTCATATACATGAAATAAATAAATACACCTTTAAAAATATTGTAGTTTAGCTTAATCACTTCTTAAATGCAAAATATTAGTTATTTCTCTTCTTAGTAACATTTCATAACATAGTTCTTTAGCAATTAATAACTGAGTAATAGAAAGGTTTATCAAGATCCTGAGTTGTTTGTAGGAATTGTCATCTCCTGAAATTCTATTTTATGTATTATATATGTATGTGTGTGTATATACGCATATATATAAAATCACTTAATATAGAAATCCTTGAGAAATACATTAACATTTTATGCGTATATCATTAATAACAGTCTCATATTAACAATAACTTTGCTTTTGTTGACTTTTCCTTTAAAATTAGTGTAAAAAAATCAACATTTAATTGATGTCAAATTACAAGCTGAGCAACAAGCCTTCAATAATTTTTTCCTTAACTTGTTAGTAAAATTCTAACAGACTGCATTGCCAAGTGATTTCACAGGAAATTCTCAGGTTGTGGAGGTAATGCAACAGAGGGAATATCTAGTGTACCACAATGTGGATTCCTGGTACTGAGCAATGGAGAACCAGCTGTCTCAGTAAAAAAGGGAAAGGGGGAATTTGTTTTCCCCCATGATGGAGTCAGATCTCGTTCTATGGCCCAGACTAGCATTGTTAGCTCATGGCAAATCTTCTCTGTTCCAGCTGGGCTTGCAGGCATGTACCACCATCACAGCCAGCTTTGAAAAGAAGTCTTTCACTTAAAGGAGAATTATTGTAGTTTCTACTAAGATTTTCTTGTGTGAAGCAAGTAAAAGTGACAGCCCACATTTACAGAGCTTATTGAGGAAAGTAAATCTTCCCAGAAATCAATTTATGAAAACTAATGGCTTTCTACAAACAGTAATGAGTTTCAACAGAAAAAAATCCATCAAGACCAGACAGTAAGGGTCAAGTACCACACACCATGAAAAGAAAGGCCACCAGGAGAGGACAAAAGAATACACCAAGGAGACTAGAGATCGTGACCTTAGACATTTTGACCAGGAGCTCATGACAGTTTTTTATTTTAAAGGAAGCACAATTTAATATCAAAACTAATCTGTGAAATGTTGAGGCTCAGTGCTTATAATTATCTACTAGGAAACATCACAAAAGTGCACTCTCTATATATGTATTATCACATGGATTTAGCTCTTCTCTTAAGGTTGGTCTCGATTTTGCTTTTTCTTTTTTTTTTAATAACATTCCAAGTTTAAGAACCCAGAATAGCAGGCATTGTCATATATAGATCCTCAGTTGGTGATGTTTATACAACATAATTTAGGCCATGTTCTCAGATAGTAGAATGTTTTAAAGTAATTTGCAAACATTCTTGATCAATGTTCATTGATTTACTGGTGGTGACCTTGGAATATAAGATTTTTATATGCTCTGTGCAGGAAAAAGGAAAAACAACTTGGCATGTATCATGTATATGCCAGAGTTACAATGTAGAAAAGTATCAAAGAAAAATCCAGTGTTCACAAAGATCTGCTTGCAATTACTCAAGTGTGAAGCAAAATATGCATATTTATTGAAGTTGTACTTGTATGTAGATGCTAAAATGACCAATCACTATCAGTGTACATTTCAATTTAAATTTTGCAGGGGGTTAATTTTTCAAGTCTGAAAGACTATGAGTGAGGTTGAATAAAATATTCTGGAGTATTTGGTGATGCTGCACAAACATTATGGTGTGAACATTTCTGTTCTGGCAGTGATCTCACTCACTGATTCTCGTTAGGAGGCAGGGATTCACATTGTCCATGGGTATGAATGTTTTCTCAAGTATAGTAGTATTTACTTGCACTTTATGGTACAGTTGTTACTGCACCATCATTTTCTCAGGCTTCAGTTGGCTGTAGGCTGTATGTGATTGCTTGTTTTCACTCTTACAGCTACCAAGAAACAGGATGTTGGCTGACTCTGCTTCTCAGGCTTCAGCGAGTGCTGCCCTTTCTCAAATAAGCAACGGCTCATTTCACTTCCCTTAATTTTATGGAGTTGGCCAAGAATTTGAGATTCATTGCACAAGAACATTTAGAGTGAAGAGGCCTAAATCAATTATTTCCACATTCAAGTGAGGCAAAGACATTGCTCAAATCTTGTTTTTTTTTTTTTCAGTGTTTTACTTGTATTCATTTTCATTTCTAGATGTGCCAGGCTTTGATGGGATATAATTCACATATACAATTAAACCATTTAAAGTGTAGAACTCACAATATTTTAATGTTTCAAGGTTCTACAGTTACTACACAATCATATTCAGGACAGTAATACTGTTGCCAAGAGAAACTTAATCTTCATTAGCAGTCTCTCACCATTACTCATGTCTCTCCCCATCTCAAACCTAGGAAAACATTATCTCTGGATTTGACTATTCTAGATGTAACATGTAAATGGAATGTGTTGATCTATAGCTTTAGGAACTGAGTTCCTTCAGTTAATGTTTACCAGGCTTGTTAGTATAGCATGTGTCAGTGTTGTTTTATTCTATTGTTAAATGATATTTTATTGTGTGAAATAACTATGTAATTCTTATCCAGTTGATGTGCATTTGAGTTTCTTCTACTTTCTGGTTATTATAGAAACTCCATCATGAATATACAGACATGCTAGGTTTAAATATAGAGGAATGACCAGTTTTTACAGATTCTGTATCAGCAGTACACAGTAGTTTCAATGTTCCTAACTGTGCCTTTTATGTTATGGGTCTTTTGATCATCCTAGAGTGTGTAGTGTGTAATCTCACTAGTTTTTTTTTTTTATTTGCATGTGACATATGGAAAATATTTTCATATGGTTCTCTGCACATGTTTTATTGGATATCTATCTTTCTGGGGTAGTTAGTTATTTGGAGACGAGGGGTACAGCATGCTTAATAAGATTGCATGATAATCACTTGCATAAGCATTTGTGTCTCCATAATAACAAAAGGTCCTAATCCACCAGAGCTTCTCTCTACTGCTGTAGGAACTTACAGTTTAAAGGGAAAGAGGCTGGGAAGAGTTAAGGGGAGGCAAAAGTTAATAGGAAAATTCAAACTAAGAAGACAATTAGAGCATTCAATCCAGGAAAGTAAAACATCAAGAGTCAGAGTGAATATGACAGAATTCCAAGGTGAATCAAAATGCATTCTCTGTTATATTTTTTAAATCAAGTTGAAATAGTCACTGACACTCCCACTGATGTCTGGAGTACTAAAGAGGTGGAGGTCACAAATGATTGAATGGTGTTATCAAAGTGAAGAGTTAACCTTTAATTTTCAAGATTTTATTTTTATCATATGTTAGACATTCTGTTATAGAATCTCTTTTCCATGGGAGAAAAAGACACAGATAAAAATTGAAGCCAAAGACGCTTACTAGTTATACTCTGTCTAGAGTTACTAGATCTGATGTAAGCTATCAGTAGAAAAGTCAGAAACACTAGGCTGAAAATGATAAATAAAAGCTGCAGGATATCCTAGACTGTGGAGATTACAGAGTAATGCTTAGACTTCTGTCAATGAAATGTTTTAGGAAGCAAAAAAAAAATCCACATTAAAATAGGACTGATGTTAAATTTCAAAAGCAAAGAAAAATGAGAAACTGGAAAGATGGCACAATTACTCTTATTTGCTGCCCATGCAGAAGATCCAGAATAGATTTCCAGTAGCCCCCTGGTGGCTTACAGCTGTCTGTAATTCCAGTTCCATGAATTCAGGACACTTTTCTGGCTGCCTATGACACCAGGCACTGGGTATTCATGCTACACACTTTCATGTATGCACATAAAACACTAATGTATAAAGTAAAAATAAATCATAAAAAAAGAAAAAAATCAATTAGCAAGATGTAGAAGATAGCAAGCTTGGGTTATTGATTGAGCATAACGATACAACAATATTGTGATTCAAATCCTCATTATCTGGATCAGAAATGAAAGACCAGAAATGTTTAGGGGATTTTCTAATTAGGGTAACACCATCTGTAGTAATAGGCTAATGAATGAGAATTGAGATGTCCAACCTTCAGAGTAGTGATCCTTCTCTTTCAGTATTATTTCAAACATGCTTTAAGTCCAAGTAGTGTTACATGTGGTTTTAATGCTCTACCCACTCTGGGAGGTGACCGTGCTACCAGCTCTCTCCCAGCTTCTCTTGAATACTCAGAGAAAAGGCACAGACGCACAGTTGTTCCTTTTTAACTTGCCTTAGGACACAATTTCGGGGCACTACTATCTCCCACCTGGAAAAGCATGCCTTTGCCAATTTCCTATCTCGGTCTACCTACCTGCCCTAAATTTCAGTTGCTAAACTCCCCTGACCACCCACCTGTAGGAGCATCCTTCATGACCACTCCATTTTGAGATCTCACATGGCTGCTCAGTTCTCCTTTCTCCGAAGCAGGGTGAACTCCGTTCCCTTCCCCTGAATCTCCTTTTCCTCCTGGAACCTGAAAAATCCACCTTTACCTTCTGCCCAGCAATTGGCCCATGGATTTCTTCACTGACAGATCAAGAACCAAGTGGGGAATAAGACCTTAACATCAGAACTTTCCCCTACAAAGTCATTTTGAAATAAGGTTGATAGAACACTTGAAGGGTTTATGATTAGTTTAGATTAAACAAAGTCTAATGACTTCTTTTACATTCCTTAGTGTTGCTTTGAGGGTACCAATCCAAACAATATTCTACTCCAATATTCTACTCCTAGACTTAAGTCCTTAACAGTTCTCTGCTATTAACCAAGCAAGTCATTACACGTACATTTTACCGGCTGAACAGTGGATGAAATACTGAGCACAGATTAGATTGTATAAGTATTGAATTTGTTAAAAGGCAGTTAATTAGCAATCTCTAACAATGATTAGTATTGTTTAAATTCTCGTTCTAGCTTTATTATTTTATTTTATTAATTATTCCATTTCTTTAAAAAATGTAAGTTTGTAGTTTTCCTTAGCTGATAGGAAAACTTTTCACATCACATTTAATTTTTGTCAATTTTATACATGTATACAATATGGTATAAATATTTTCTTCCCTTCTTGCACAGTTTTTTCACTCTCCCAAATATTCTTATTATTGGGGACAAAGTTGCATTGTAAACTTGACCTAACTAACACTCTAAAGTATTAGGACCCCTTGTCAAAGGATTAATAAAAAGGAAAACAGATGGAGTAATTCTGAATGGTTGAACATAAAAATGATCTGGACATCAGCTGAAGCTCATTACTTAAATGTGACAATGAAGCTTTGCTGCTTTTGCTTTTTTTTTTTTTATTCATTTTTTTAAATTTATATATCATGCTGTGTAGATACCAGAAATAGTTGTGGCCTACTTAGAGTGCTAAACATTAAATTTTTGAATTGAATATAACCTATCTCAGTTTCTAAGCTATTTATAAATCTTTCCTCCCTTTTAGGGTCTTCAGGGAATTTAGACTGCCAAAAAATTCAAAAGAATCTCCTACAAAACATTTGTACATCATCAATGGACTGTGAATATTTGTTGTTAACAAGGTTGATGATAAATTATCACTCATCTTTTTCTGTCTCATAGTAGCAGATTATATCAGAATGTTTCTTGTGAAAAATGATGTTTTCCACCTACACTTTGATTTTCCAGTGCCCCCTGATGACTGCATTTGTAGCTGAGGATGGAAGAGATCTGTTACGCTGTTTGTCATATCCCAATTGGCAATCGTAGAGATCAGGGAGAACGTGACTGAATTCTGTTTAACTAGAGTTCTAACATTTATCTTTACAGAAGATATTTTCATGAAGATAAATTTTGTAATCATCATTTTAAAAAATCATAAAAGAGGGTTACATAAACACATTTTTAAATTAGTGTTAAAAATGACTCTTTCACCATCCTTTTTTTAGAAGAATTTTGTTGGGGGATATGGCTTGGAAGTCCACTTTCTATGAAGAGACAAGTTCAGGAATACGGCAGTCAAAATATCCTCATGGAATATAGGTTATCTTTCCATGCACAATAGGGTCAAAAATAATTAAGCTTTGATTTCTGATATTCACAATTGAATTTGATATATAGGTATGGTCACTTATCTTTCCCCATGTAATGTGAGTAAGAGGCACTGATACTTCCACAGCAACTATACACATGGTTCATTTCCCTTTAGCAAAAAAATGTTCTTCTACTTGAAATTCAAATAATAAATTTAGCATTTTGTATATAGAAAGTGTCTATGAAACCCTAAAGAAAAGGTACCTCTTCACTTTTGGGGAAGCCGAAGACGAATCTCCAGGAACAGATAATACTTGGGTTGAGACTTCAAAACTGGAATAAAAAAAATAGCTGGTTAAGTCAGCTTAGTGATCAGTGCAAACAATGACATAGTCAAGAGGAAATCACAAGCTGTGTGATAGAGACAGAGAACAGGAATCACAAAATAACCACGGAGAGAGCTCAGCTAGTCTGCGTCCAGAAGGCACAAAAAAAAATCCACTTGACCACCCAGCCAAAGCAAAAGGCTCCTGTTTGAGCTTCTTGATTTCCTCCTTACATAAGCTAAGATCATATGTATATACTCTAATATTAATTATCCCAAACAACAAATATGTCATATCTTTCCATATATTTGTATCTTTATTAAATTTCATCCATGTTATTTAGTTTTCTGTAGGCATATCATATTTCAACGTCTTGCCTAAATTTACGTCTAAGATTTTTCATTTGTATGTTTTAGTTTTGCCCTGAAAAGTAAATTGTGAATGGAATTGTTCCCTAAATTTTTTTTCTAGATACTTTACTAATGCTATATAGATATGTTGACTTTGTAAGCTGACTTTACATGCTACAATCTTACTGAATTAAAAAAAATAGTTTGTAATTTTCTATGAAATCTTTAGTGCTTTATATTGTGTAATCTGATGTCTACAGCAAACATAATTTTACGTTTTCTTCCTACTTGTATACCAGGTATTGTTTATTTTATATTTATTCATTTATTGAAAATATTACTCTGCTTAGGACTTCTGAATTTAGTATTCAATAAAAAGAAACAGCATGAAGGGCCATCCTTGTCCTATTTCTTATTTGAGAGGAAAACTTTTCATCTGTTACCTCTGATTAGCTCTTTTCTTCACTCCTCATGTAGTTTCTCATATTTATTGACTTTCAAGTAGATACCGTTCAGTCTGGGTGAATAGTCCTTTTCATGTGTGTTGTGTTTATAAAAAAATTAAAAAGAGGGGGATTATGTTCTCTGGAGGTGTGATGATGTATGGGGGAAGGGGGTGCCTCTGTAGGCCTGTGCTGAGGCATCCCTTCCCCATGAGGGACCAGCCACATGGCAGTATAATGTAGAATAGAGTTTATTTAGGGTATGGGGAGGGGAGTCAAGACGGTAGTAGAGGCAGAGAAAGGGAGAGAGAGTAGAGAAGTGGAGGAGTAGAGGAGAAGAAGAGAAGAGGCCGGTCATAAGCATGTGGCAGGGGAGGGAATGGGAAGATCAGGGCATGAGGGAAGAACAAGAGCAAGAGAAAGTAAGAGAGCAAGAAAGGAGCAAGAGGTGGCAAGCAGTTCCTTTTAGAGTAAGTCAAGCATACCTGGGTAACTGTGGGGCAGAGCTTAGACAGAATGCTAACAATGTGATTAGAGGTATTAGTGTTGTGTGTGTGTGTGTGTATAGGTGTTATGTATGTGAGTGCACATACTTGTGTGAGTGGAGGTTGCAGGATACCTTACAGTGTCATTTCTCAGATGCTGTCTACCTCGTTTTGGAGACAGCATTTCTTCTTACCCTGGAACCCACTAAGAAGGCTAGATTGACTGACTAGCAACCCCTTGGGATCTACTTGTCTTTAACTCCTAGTGCTAGGATTGTAAGTGCACATGACCACTTGTTTTACATGGATTTGGGGGGATCAAATTCATGTCTTTGTGCTTGAAAGGCAAGCATTTTACCAATTGAGCCCTTGGTGGCATGGATTATTTAAAGCATTCTAATTATCGTTGTCTTACAATAAAAGTTTAAATAACAATATACAATGAATATAAAAATTTTTCAGAAACTTAATGCAATCTTAAGGGTTTGTAAGAGTTCTGTTCTACAGATGGGTAGTCCCTTTAACCTGTAAGCAATTGCAGCAACAGCTCCAGACATCCCTGAAATCGTTTGAGCTGTTAAGCTTCTATAGACTGTATGTTTTCTGATGACTATTTACAACTGGTAATTTTTCACATCATTTTTTTTAAGTCTCTGTATGGTTATCTATCTACTATGTAGAACTAATGTTTTAAGGAAAGATCATAAAATGATAAAAGACAGTATTTAAAAAAATAGGAATTTTGGAGGCTGGAGAGATGGCCAAGTGAATAAGAAGCCACATCGTCTGTTTTAGAGAACCTGGTCCAGTTCCCAGCACCCACATGCTAGCTCATAACCATCTCTAACTCCATTCTAGAGGATCTGATGCCCTCTTCTGACCTATGCAGGTACCAACTATACATACTATGAACATATATGGAGTCAAACATTCATACACATGAAATAAAAATAAAAACATCGCCGGGCGTTGGTGGAGCACACCTTTAATCCCAGCACTCGGAAGGCAGAGGCAGGCGGATTTCTGAGTTCGAGGCCAGCCTGGTCTACAGAGTGAGTTCCAGGACAGCCAGGGCTACACAGAGAAACCCTGTCTCAAAAAACCAAAAAAAAAAAAAAAAAAAAAAAAAAAAAAAGATATATTTTTGAGAGCTCTTGAGTTTAAGTCATTCTTGGTAGCGCTCAGTCAGTGCTTGACTAGCATTCACAGGGACCTAGGTTTGAACCCAATACTCCCTCCTCCCAAATAAACAAGCAAGTAAAATCTGCTTAGAGATCACATATGTACAAGTATCAGCCAATGTTAAGGTAAGCCCCAGCCCCATTATACTTGTACATACATGCATTATAATTATAAGTACATGCATTATAATTACTAATCTACAAACTTTGCTGTTTCATTTGTTTGCCACTGTCTTAGTTAGGGATAGTTACTTAGTTGCTATGAAGAGATGCCACGACCAAGGCAACTCTTTCAAAAGACAATATTTAATTGGGGCTGGCTAGGGGTTCAGTTCTGTTATCATCAAGGCAGGAGCATGGCAGCTTCCAAGCAGGCATGGTACAGGAGGAGTTGAGAATTCTACATCTTCATTCAAAAGAAGCTAGGAGCAGACTACAGTCTCCCAGGCAGCTAGGAGGAGAGTCTCAAAACCCATGCCCACAGTGACAGACTTCCTCCCCAAGGCCACCCCTACTCCAACAAAAGCACACCTCCCTGTGGAGAGCTCTTGGTACCTCCTTCTAGGAATCTGACATTGGGCTAGAACAAGAAAGTAGGCTCAAAATGAATATAGCTGAGGAATGTGTTCTGTGTATCTTCATGGGTCTTGTCAAGACCCTGAGTATAGTAACCATGGGACCTTTGTTTATGTGTTGTTTGTTCCTTAACTACTTTGTTTATGCCTTAAGACTGACCATATTCTTTGTATGTACTTAGAATGATATAAAAGCAGACTGGAAAAAAATGAGTCCACTTCAGTCTCAGCATTGGCTGGAGTCATGTTATAACATTGTCTAATTGTCTTTTTTCTTTAATCCTCACTTCCTCCGTTGAGACCCTGCTGACTGACCGGGCTGGCTTGGTTACCTCCTAGTGCTACTCCTAGAGCCAAGAATCTTCAAACCACCACAGTTACTATGTACAAATTAAACTCAAACTACTAGTAACATTACTGTTATAAATCAGAATTTTAACATATGTTGAATATCAGCATACCATGGCCATAGCTCCCTTTCTATTAAAAACCAAATATATATTTTAATATAATGAAAATAATAATATAATATATAGTTTCTTGGTTCAGTCTTTTGGACATGTTATTGTTGATAGCACATAATTAGAAAATAAGAAACTCCATTCTCTTTGGGAAGAAATCTTACCATGGATCTTCTTCAAACAGGAACATTGGGTTAATGAATTAACTTGAGTTATTCTTTAACAGGGGCTATTAACTTGGGGCTTAAAATATCACTTATTCAAATTTGTAACCAGGGCTAATTGAAGTGACTTATAAGCCAAGAACTTTTATGCCTATTGATTTCTTTCAATATTTTTCTCATGTTTCTATTAGTTCCTTATCTTGAATGTTGAGTCAGTTTGATATGTGAATTGTCCAGAAAATATGGAACAGGAGATGTTTTAATTACAGAGCACATCCAGAAAGTAAAGGTTTCTTTATTGACACTAAATAGGAGATTTACATGACAAGGCTGGTAATCTGCTGTGTAGACCACTGCAAGAAAAAATCACTTGAATTTTATTTTTCATCGGTGTCTTTTGAAAGCTCTACTGGCCATACTTTAAAATGTGTGAAGTTTACTTAAGCTCTCTGAAATCTCTCTCTTCCCAAAGACCCTGAAGGTGTTTGGTCCTCCAGTGGGAGGTGTGAAGCTTGTGGACAGGAAGCACAGAGAAAATTTAAATTGTGTTTTCACTCACCAATGGCTTAGTAGGGCAGAAACTCTTACTCAGACAAGTAATTAGCTTTCCCAACAGAAAGGTAAACAAAACTATAAATTATGATTAGGTAAGTGTTCTGCCCTGCTGAGGCAAATTAGTCAACATTTCAGCTGTGATTCATAGATGTAGGGAGAGAGGTTTTGGATCAATTTGATAAAAATAATTAGAAGATTCTGAAATTGTCACATTTCCATCATAATGTGTACATTTGTTATAATCCAGCGCTTTGAGAGATGTCTTATTTGGGTATTTGCCTTTCTCTGATAGAGATAAAGAAAAAGCAAAAGGAGAAAATTAATGTTTTTTAAATGTGAAAGGACAATAAATACATTCAACCCTTACATATGAAAACACCTCTCCATCAGAAGCTCCTATGATAGCCCTAGAATTCCAGGCAGCTTGTTTCTTAGTTCTGAGTTTTAAAGAGAAAGGGGCTTGTTGTATAGTCCAGTCTGGCCTAGGATATATTAAGAGGCTCAATCAAGCTTCTTGCCTTCTTCAAAGTGTCGAAGTGGTGCATGTTTTACTACACCATGCCAATTCTGATTTTCTTTAGCCATTTACCTCCTAGATGTCTGGTTTAAAAAAAAAAAAAACTGCTGGTTGAAATGTGTATATTTAGAAAATAAAGAATCCAGTATCTGAAACAATGTTTCTTTTAATTTAGTTTTAAAAAAAAAGAGCTTGGTCATTTCTTTCTTTCTTTCTTTTGTTCAATTGTTTTGTTTTGTTTGTTCCCTATGTCTGCACGTGGCAGAGAGACAGCCTTTGTTTTTCTTGTGTGGTCTCTAGTACCATCTCAGTCGAGCTCACCCACATGAACCATCTCAGCCGAGCTCATCCACATGAGCCTAACCATTATCACCTCTTGTTCTGTCTCTTGTTCCCTTCTTTCCTCCACTCCTTTAGCTGTTGTAAGTTTTGTATGTGAGACGGAAAGACTGCTTCCTTTTTAATGTTTATTTCAAAAATCAGTTGCTTATCAGATCAGCTTCACACTTTGAACAAAACTTAGACAATTTTAACAAAAGAATCAAGGTTTTTGCCAAATCTTTGAAGGTCAGAACTCACATTTTGGGTATGAATTTTGAAAGTTTATTTGAAATTAAAGAACCGGGAATTCCAATCTTTATTCTCTGGGCTTTTTAGAACTCTTTCCCTGGAGAAAGGTGGGACTGAGAAATGGTAGCTCGGACAAGACATATGGGAAATAATAACAATGTGAGTTCAAAATTCAAAATAGCCTTGTAAAAAAAATTGTGTGCCTTTGTGTAAATTATTAAAGTTTTCACTGTCCTCCACCGAATTTAATTTCAGGACATCCTTGTCACATTATCCAGAACACCACTGAACTGCTCACTCCTGTGATTTTTTTTTTTCTTCTTCTTACCAGTTGAATAGCTACAAATAGGAGATTTTAGATTCTGATTGCCTGAGTCTGGAGGAGAAATGCTGACCTCAGACCCTATGGTAGACATGATAATCTTTGCTGAGGTTCCTGTATAGTTGAAGGCAAAGCATTTCAGCAGAAGTGGAGGATCCAGGAAAGACAGGCTGACAGCATGTCTCATTTTAAATCCATAAATGGAACGTTCTACTTTCAGTGCTCTGTCTTGGCCAGAGGGGCCAAGACAGACTTACTAAGTCTGTGAAACTTGACATCTTTTATGATATTTGACTTCTAGCATAGCTTAGGTTTACTATTTTTCCCTCTGCTTATCAGTGATTCTCAACCAATCCACCCCCAATGCTATGTCCTTTTGATACAGTTCCTCATGTTGTGGTTATCCCCAATCATAAAATCATTGCTTTTATTTGATGTTTGCTATGAATCATAACGTAAATATCTGATATTTGGGATGGTCTTAGGAGCCCCTGTGAAAGGGTCATTTGACTCTCAGAGGGGCTGTACCCCACAGGTTGAGAACCTCTGGCTTTTTAGTGTGAGGTTAAATTATTAACCAGTGCCACCTACCCTTGTGTGTTGAGAGGATCATGAGGGTGGGATAGGAGTAAAATAGAATCAGTGTCCAGACACGTTCTTGAGGCACTGAGTTGAGAGGATTTACCATGTTATTTCAAAGCAGAAATGTATGCAGAAATATTTTATAAGAATCAACATTTCAAGATTTCAGAACTTAATTTTCATCTTTTTGTTTGCTTATTCAGGTGTTTTGTTTTGTTTTTCAAGACAGGGTCTCTTTTTGTAACCTCGGCAGTCCTGGAACTCACTCTGTAGATCAGTCTGGCCTTGAACTTAGCGATCCCCCTGACTCTGCATTCACAGTTCTGGGAACATGTAACAGCACCACCACTTGGCAATGTAATTGCTTTTAATGCATAATTTCAGATACCCATCTTCATTCCTTCCCTCAGTTAATATGTGGCTATTTCTCTTATACAGATATTAGACAAAGGACATAGAAAACAAATTTTCCTAAAAGCAAAATCCTAATCTCAAAGGAAGATATTAGAGTAAATAAAAACATTGACTCACCAATTTTTATATTAAAAATACTATTTGAACACATTTTAGAAGAAATCATTTAATTGTCATGATTATAAACAATTTTATGCTAATAAATACATATTTTGTCACTGTTGTGTGACAAAACTCCCCCATAAAAGTCACTGAATATAAGGACTTACTTTGACCTATAATGTTAGTCAATGGCTAGGTGGTTGTATTGCTTTTAGGTCTGGGGTAGAGAAGTTTCTCATCCTGGCATAAGGGCATGATGGAGGAGAACTGGTCACTTCAAGGTAGCCAGGGAGCAGAGAGAGAGTTAGGAGGGATGCAGTAACAAGATATCTCTAACCAATCACCTTCACTCTAACTTACTCAAATAAGCCCTACCTTCTAATAACCCATTCAACTCTGTTCTGCATGGGTTAAACAACTGTTCAGGTCAGGTTATTACCTCATGATCTGAGTGCCTTCATTAGTGTCACTAGCTGCGGTAGATAAATCTACATATGAGCTTTTAGGGAAAGACCCTGCAATACGCAAACAATAACAAACTGTTATCTTAAATAATGAATACTTCCTCAGAATTGAATTGCTTTCTCTTGTCTTTATCTAAATACATGCTTTTGTTCACAAATATCTATATTCTAACAATTTTGGATGTGTTGTTGATTTTAAGTGACTGTGAAATTCTTCCTTGTGCAGTGTTTTCTTTTATGGAAAAACATAAAATATTATTATATGTATATTAGTGTTTTGTCCGTAAGCATGGATGTATACGACATGAGTGCCCAGACTTCAGACACCAGTGTTAGTGCATTCCTCGGAACAGGAATTCTGGACAGTTGTGAGTCACTATCTACGGTGCTGGGAATGGAACCCTGGTCTCCTAGAACAACTGGTGCTCTTAACCTCTGACCTATCTCTCTAGCCCCTGGTTTTCTTTTTTAATGTGAATATTATCAAGTTGTTAAATTATGAAAGAATACACACACACACACACATGCACACACACAAAACATCATTGTACAAAAAACTGCCATAGCAGGTTTTTTTGTACAATGATGTTTTGTTTGTTTTTTTGTTTGTTTGTTTTGTGTTTTGGTTTTCATTTCAGTTTTTAAATTTCTGTTTTTCAAGTGGAATGGAAACAGGAGATGAGCAATGTTACTGCTCTGTGTTTGTCGTTGTGGAAGATGAACCTGGAAAGGTGATTGCTATTAACTTTCATGATATTTTACAGCATTATTACTTACATTTTACAAGTGAGATAATTCTGGCTCAAAAAAAAATACTAGCCTATCTAGAATTTCTAAATTTAGCAATTGTTGGAGTAGCTATTTAGCCCAGTTTTATCTGGCTCCCAATTTTTATTGGCTCAGTAATAACCCGCTGCTAAGTAGTCTTTAAGTGCTGTCATCAATGCTTGCTTTGTGAAGTTGCTTCGTGCACTTTCAAGCTCTCTAAAATGATTGAGAAATATCATGTCTAATGGACTGTAAGCATTATCTATTCCAAACTTCATTTTGCTTAAAAGGAAATTGATTCAACATGATAAAATGCCAACGCGTAGCCTTCTGGATCGTTACTGAGGGAAGCAGTGAAACAAATCTCCTATTATTAATCATTTTCTAATTTTGCTTTTACAAAGTATTTTTAGAAGAATCTTTTCAATGCTATTTAGTCTATCTTGGGCACTGAAGAATAAGGGTTATTCTGTCCCCCTCAGGCACCATATAGATTACCTAAATGGAAAATGAAGGCATGCTGTTTGACAGAGGAGCTTAGAAGCCTGAGTTTTGTTTAGATTCCATGTAGATAGATGATTTTCATTGTGAATATGCTTTGGGGGCCTTTAGTCCTTGTGCTAGGGGTATAGTAAGAGCACTTCTTAGCTTGAGTGTACATGTTTTTAATAAAGTCAGCAAAGAGAACATGGTTAAAAAAAAAACCCAGATCTTATACATTTGGCCTACAAGGTAATGGGCAGGAGAGATTCACCTGTGGGTCTTTAAATTTAATTATTATAAACACAAGAGACTCAACATACTATAGAGAGAAGGCATCAAATTTGTTCTGAGTCAATGGATTTTGTGTTAGAAATCGCTAGATCATATTAGGGAAGGAGCTTACATGCTCAATTTTCAAGATATATAAGCAGTGTAGAAAACTGGGACAGAGAACAAGAACACAGAAATCTGGGAAAGAAGTATGAAACTGGAGGAGAAGAACTCTGAAATTATTGCTAATTCTGATTAAGATTTGGTACTATGGGCACAGATGAACTCAGAACACAGCGAAACGCTGAAAAGTTACTTTGAAACAATGATTTGCTGTTTGACTTTTGATCATTTCTATAGGTTTTATGTTATAGTTACAGCAGAGAGATTTCTTAGGATGGTCCTTACTTTTTATTGTTTTAATTGTGATAAGTTGATTTTTAGGTTATGTGGTATATTAAATAAAATGGTCTTGGTTGGCTCATATATTTGAATGTTTAGGAATCAGGGTATGGCACTATTTGAGAAGAATTAGAGGGTATTGCCATGTTGGAGTAGTTGTAGCATTATTGAAGAAAGAATGTCACTGGAGGTACGTACGCTTTGATGATTCAATAGACTATGCCAAGTTAAGTCTCTCTCTAGGCTTACAGATCAGGATGAAGCTCTTAGCTACTTCTCCAATACAATGGCTACTTGTTCCCATGCTCCCTGCCACCATATTCCCTTCCATGATGATTGTGGACTAAGCCCTTGAAACTGCAAACCAGCCCCCAATTAAACCTTTATAAGACTTTCTTTGTTCATGGTGTCTCTTTGTAGCAATAGAACAGTGAGTGAGACAGATGGAAATAATATTTTGTGAAAGATGGCTTCTGAGACATAAGAATTATAATAGAAGAAGTCAGATCTAAAATAACATCAAAGAATGAATAAGTAACTAAGTTGGATAGAAAAAAAATAGCAAGCAGTAATGGTCATACTGTAGCAAGTGATAATGCTACATATTGTAGCAAGAAAAGGAAGAAAGAAAGAAATCTAAACCATTCAACTAATATTCTAGTATTCCTTAATTTTTCTGTTATTCAAATGCTGATGTTTATTGAACTTCATCCTTCTCGATGATGATTTTAAATAGATAATATGACTGGCAAAACTATTACTTGAATCCTGGTTTTTGATCACAAATAATCCTGTATGTAAGATATAGTTTTGGATCATAACAACTTGTCATAATCAATACTGTGTAAAGTGGGGTGGCAGAACATCACTTGCTTATACTTAGTTCTTCTTATAGTAGAATACATTGATAGAGAACATGCCCCTCAAATTATTAAGTAGAAAGTGTTTAACATGTCCTTTGTAAAGTATTCATTTTCTTCATCAGAGTGGAAATCTGAGTGTTTAAAACAATCAAATAATTTTTGCCACGCCGTAGTAGCCAGCATTTAAAATCCACAGGGTGGTACCTCCCTTCTCTGGTTGTTTTACACTGGTGTCTTGGGTTCCAAATCACGGGTATGGTGTGACTTCTAGAAGCACAAAGAGAGACAATAGGTACTAAAGAACAGGGGTGAGTTATCTGTAGATAGGATCAAACCTAAGGCTTTCATTAGGATAGTTATTTAGTCCAGAAAGAGAGTTATTTAGACCATTTAGTGACCAGAAAGACAAAAAAAAAAAAAAAAAAAAAAAAAAGTTTAGTTTTATTTTGTTTTGCTTTGTTTTAATAAAATGTGTGTAACCCCCCACCCCCACCCCACCCCCCAGCCTGAAGCAGGCTGATCCAGACCTTGACCTTGCTGCCACTAAGGAGATTACCTAGGGTGGAGCCTTCATCCATAGATGACTCTATTGTTCAGCCACTGCCACTGTTCTCCTTCAAGACACTGCTATCTGCTGAGAGGCCAAAGAGCTATTCTGGAGACTACACCCTATCCTGTACCGTTGTCAACTGAAGCTGGTTCCCGGCTCCAAGAATGAATTGGCAGGAATGGGCCTCCCCCCCCCCACCACCACCACCTCCCTTTATAAGCACATTTACTATTAAACATTTGAGCTTTGATCAGGAATCTTAACTTAGCTCCATTTTTCTCTCAACCGCCTAGTTCCCCTCTCTTTCAGCCCTGGCCTGCCACTCAGGTGTACCCGCTCCGTGTGAGCCGTGGGCCGGTTCACAAGAATGTTGGATCAACTTTGTATCCTTTATGCTAAAAATTTACCTCGCTTTTGTTAAAAACCAGTACATACTTTGATTTTCATCCCTTGGTTTTAAACAATTTAACTTTATTTTTAAAAAATAAAATATGATTAGATCAGTTTCTCATGTGATGGCTCATTGACCGTCAATAGCTCTAGTTCCTGGAGCTACAGTGCCACCCTCCTGTTTCTGTGGATACTAGATGCCCAAGGGATACAATGCATACCTATAGGCATGCAATTCATATACATACAATTAAAATAAATATACCTCTTAAACTATTATTAATATTAAAGGGTAATATGAGTAGACTTGTCCTCACCAAAATATGTTGCCAAAGACAATTGAAAGAGTTGAAATGAAAGCTATAGACTGAAAGAAGATATTTGTAACCAGTATACCAATTTGTTATTATTATACCAATAATGATTGATTTCCCTACTTTATAAAGTGTTCTTGTGAACTATCAGTAAGCCCATTCTTTTTCACGCACAAAATTCTTTTTTGTTTTTTTTTGGTTTTTTTTGTTTGTTTGTTTGTTTTTTCAAGACAGGGTTTCTCTGTGTAGCCCTGGTTGTCCTGGAACTCACTCTGTAGACCAGGCTGGCCTCGAACTCAGAAATTCGCCTGCCTCTGCCTCCCAAGTGCTGGGATTAAAGGCATGTGCCACCACGCCTGGCTAAAATTCTTGTTCATACACTACAAAGTAAAAGAAATGCCTCTCCCCAAGCCCCCACAAGACTGCTGAAAATCTATATCCTAGGATTTGATATGGTTTTAGGCAAGGAAAAAAATTATTTGAGTAAGACGAGATTAGATAGATTATCTATACATTAAATAAGAGGTGAGAGTTGCAATACTAGATAATTCCGCTATTAATTGTTATAGATTTGTAAGTATATAATCATCATTTACTTCTACTGAAGGTCAAAATTTATGTATTTATATTAATGAAAGAAAATCTACCTTTTCTCTTGTGTCATTTTTCAACAGATATTCTTAAAGTTGAGAACAATATAATGAATGGGTTTCAACAATAATCCATTCCTACTGAAAGCTGCTTAGAGAAGCATGGTGGTAGACTGTATTTGCTACCTGTAGGTGACCTGGAATTTAATGTGTTCAGAGGAAGTTTTCATTCCATGTGTTTGACATTAAGATGTTTAAAAGAAAATAATAGAAAATTATTTGTTGAGGAATGTATCGTGTATAGGAGGAAGCCATGCCTCCTCACATTGTGGTATCTCCATTCTCCCAACCAATTTCACCCCACAGCATCCTTCCTTGACCTGAGAGCTGGCTTAGCTATGCAGAGAAAAGCAAAGAATCAAATGTGATCAAAGCGAAAGATAATGCTTGTGAGCTAAAATAGGATTTTTAAAAAGTCCCTGTTTACCAGGGCTCTGTTATGTACAAAACTTGCACATAGGTTCCCTGCTGGTCCCCAGGGAAACACAACAGGGTACATAGCTCCCAAGCAGGGCAACTCCCTCTGAGTTGCTCTAAAACCAAGCAAGCACTGAAGCATGAATGGGTTGCCAGCTCAGTCTCTACAAACCCTGATCATTCTCTCAAATGTTGCTACACACTCTGATGACCAGCATTTCTGTGTTCATGTTATATCTACACAGAAATGGGCAGTTAGTCAAGTCTTTCTGCTGATTTGTCACAAGATCATCCTGGAACACATTGGACTCACAGAACAAGACACAGTCTCTGCTTTGGAACTAGGTTTGGAATCTGGCCTAGATTTTTAACACTCTGTCTCACACAAACAAATCCATACACACACACACACACACACACATATATATGTATGTATATACACATATATTATGTATGTGTGTATATATATATATACATGTATATATATATATATATTCTGTTCATTGATTTGTGCACCAATGTTTTCATCAATAAATTATATCCTATTCATCTAGGTGATAATCAAAATGTTTAATTTGCTGCATTATGCCTTTTTATTAAGGACTTAATAGAATCAAAAATTAGATTGGTTACCAGTGAGAAATACTATGACTTAAACTCTATAGTTTGGTCCATATTGTAACTCAGATTATAAGCATGCATTTTAATGGAATCAAAATTTTGAGAAAGTTTGATATCCAGGTAACAAAAAAGGTCTGAAAAGGACAGAAGAGAGGTATGGGGTGGTGGGAGGCGTCCCTCGGTGGGCACAAGCTGAGGTATCTCTCTCCCCCTTACCAGCCATAAGATGGGTGTAATATAGAATAGTTTATTTTTATTTGTGGACATGGGAAGGAGAGTTACGAAGGGAGTAGAGATAGAGAAAGGACAGAAAGGGAAAGAGAGAGAGAGAGAGAGAGGGAGAGAGAGAGAGAGTGTGAAGTGGCTAGAACACGTGGAGAGAGGGGGGGAAGGGAAGAGAGGGAGAAAGGGGTCAGACAGAGAAGACAAAGAGTCAGAGAGTTAAAGGCCCCCCCCAGGCCCCCCCCCCCCCCCCCGAGGGAAAGAGAGAGACCAAACAGTCCCTTTTATAGCAAGCTAGGCCTAGGAGCTGTTGCTAGGTAACCATTGGGCGGAGTCTAGAAGTAATGCTATCAATAAGGAGACAAGATCAAGTTCAGGGAAGCCCACCTTGTCCTCCTCACAGTTGACTTCAGAAACAGTTCTGTTGAGCCCTTGATAAAAGAAAGGTGAACCTTTAGTTCCATTTCCTTCAAACATACACAATAGAATGAGAGTTCTATCATGTGGGCTACCTTCCAGCAAACCTTTTGGAAAGTTATTTGGAGTTACTACATGATGATCATGTTTTGGAATATGCAGAATATTGTTTCAAATTTAAGTAGGAATGTTTATGTAAATGTGTGTTTAGTTTCAAAACGGCTATTAAACATTTTAATTAAAATCAATGTTATATTCACTTCAATCCAGTCTTTCAAGATTATATAAAAAATTTATTTTCATGTTTTACATGTGTTGGTTAAATTTGTGATAAAGATCATGAGGTAGATTAATAGAAAGAGTCATTGAGTTAAAAATGTGTTTTTCCTTTCTTCTTTCAGCCTAGATGGGATAAAATTTATGTAGTTAGTGATAATTTTCCTGAGTCTTTTGAAGTGAAAGAATACACAACAAGGTGATATTATTTGTATCAGGATGACTGCTTCACAGCTGTCTTAGTCTCTGTTCTAATTCTTATAAAACAAAGCATTTAATTGGGGCTTGCTTACAGTTTCAGAGGTTTAGTCCATAGACATGACAGTGAACATAGTAGTATGCAGGCAGACATGGTCCTGAACCAGTAACTAGGAGCTCTACTTCTGGAAGCACAGACGACAGAAAAAGTTTTCTAGTCTTGGAATGAGCTTTTTGTAATATCAAAGCCCAACAACACAGTTCCTCCAAAAAGGCCTTTCCTAATCCTTTCAAATAGTGCCACTCCATGCTGACTAAATCATTGAGCCTGTGTGGCCATTCTCATTCAAACCATCATATTAGGTCTCAGGATAAAACCATTTAAACAATAACAAGCCCCAGGATACTGTTGTTCAGGTGAGAGAAAACAGCAGAAAGAAAGAACTGAGTCAGCCCAGTACCTACAGTTGCTTACCTGATAGACACTAGCAAAGCTGCAGGTTGTTTCCTTCCCTTAGACTTCTCCTAATTTTCCACTCATGCTTTTAAGTGTTTTCATTTCCTTTTCTAAGACATGACCTTACATGTGGAAAAATATCATATTCACAAAATATTTTATTCCCGAATTCTAAACACATTTAAAATGATACAGAGCAAGAACAATGTTAATGCTTTAATCAATACAAAGGGCAATTTTCTTTTCGGTCACATTCTGGTTGTAGGCTTGGAGATTGTATGATAACAAATAGAAGTGTTTGCTCCCAAAGGCAGTATGTGAAGAAAGGCAATCAGATATGAAAAAAAAAATGTGTATATCTTAAACGATGTCCCGAAATGCCTGCATTGTGGAGTTGAGGACATTGCAGAACCTGAGAGGAGAACAGGAAGGATGGATAAGCCATCTGGTAATCTCTTTCCTGGAATCCTACAAAGCCTTCGTGTAAAAACCCAAACTTGGTGTAAGGGAAGTGAGCAAGTAGGGAGAGGGAAGAACCAGAAATAATATTCAGAGAGCAGTAGAGAAAGAAAAGAAATAATAACGAAAACCAACTGGAGATGGAAGCAGAGTTTGTGTTACCAGACTTAGTGGAAAATTGTTCAGTTTTATTGCTTGCAGAGATATATAGCTTTCTTTCTCTGCCTTTCTATGAAATATCTATAACATGTCTGCTAAAATATACATAAACTTCCTAGGTCTTCTATAACAGAAGGAACACAAATCAAATATCAAGTGGCTTAAGCAATAAAAAAAAGTTTGTCTCACAACTGTAAATCCTGACATGGATTTATTGGCAAGTCCCAGTTCTCTGACAGTGTGAGAGAAAGAATCAGTCTTGAACTTTTTCCTCAGCTTTGTTATCCCTCTTCTTATTTCTTGGCTAGAGACAACACAATTCATCTTTGCACGGCTCTCTCTCTCTCTCTCTCTCTCTCTCTCTCTCTCTCTCTCTCTCTCTCTCTCTCTCTCTTTCTCTCTCTCTCCTCTCTCTCAATGTGTGTGTGTCTGGGTCTGTGTCTATGTCATTGCTCCCAAATTTCTGCTTTTTCATGCAGATGACGTGCCTAGTCTCTCCAATAGCTCTGTAATGACTTCAACTCCAGAAGAATTTCTGAGGTCCCGGAGTGTAGAATCCAACATATTCTATCTAGGTGGGTTACAAATGAATCACAATTTCATCAATTAAAAGTTCCTATGTTTCACATGTGGAAAACACATTTTGACCAGCTTTAGATCCTCTGAGAACAAGATCATCTTAGCACTAACAATCAGTATCAGGAAGTCTTCAGTAACCCAGCACCCAGACTATCATTTTCTATGTTAGTAGGCATGCTTTTCTACTGTTAAGTGGGTGTTAAGCCCAATTAGACAGCTGTTGGTCACTGCCAAGATATGCATGATTCTGTTGCACCCTTGGTGATATCTTGTTGTGCTAGTTATTGATCACAGACAGCATAGCTAAGTAGGACTCATTGCTTTGTTTACTTGGCAGCCTCCATAGCATTTTCTTGTATTATGAAAGTTAGGCCTGAAAGCAAGCTTGAGTCTTCTGAGCTCTTGTCTGACTTGTTCATTGCCTTCAGCAATAGAAACTTATTTTCAACCTCTAGGAGACAACCACAGGCGACTGGAATGGTCTACACTCTTCTGGGAGTCTCTTATACAATGCTGACTGAAAATGAAAAGGGGAGGTTTCTGGGCCTGGGACTGGTATTTCTGTTGGATAGTAGGAGCATTGTCAACTCACGTGGTATAACTTCATTTAAGATGTGTGTGTATGTGTGTGTGCATGTGCATGTCAGAGAGCATGTGTACATGCATATACATTATATGTAATTTTAGGTAAAGATAAAATAATATGAGTTACCCAAGGCTTTTTCAGACACCCTTGGTCTTAAATGTCTCTCCTACTTCCCACTCCTTCTGTTTTGATTTTCTTCTTCCAACTTCCCAATAAAAGCCCCCTCCTCTTTTTGTTCTTTTCTGTGTTCTATCCTCCACAGGCAGCAGGGTGCTTACCCCACCTTTGAAGTCATCCTTCTCTTTTCTTGAAGAACAACAACATCTTACTGTTGTGCTGCAGGGCTTTAACAGCCAATTTCCTTCCTACAGCTCCCCAGAAATCCAACAGCTTTCTTTCTCTTAGTGTCCTCTTTGTCTTCTTTATGAGGCTGTCATCATTTCTGTTAGGAGAGTAAACCAGAGTCACAAATCATGCACCACATTTGTTTAGTGTAGAATTTTCCAACCATATGCTTGCTTGTCCCCAGAGGGCACTTCTTCATTTTTAATATACTTAGGGGAAGAATTAAACAGAAAATATTTTAATTCCCAGGGTTTTTTTTTTGTCTGTTTACTTGTTTTTTGCTTAACAGTATTTTCTACAATGCTCTACCCTTTCACATTTTTTCCCATAAGCAGCTGACTACAACTTTGAAATAATGGATTAAAAATCTTACCAATGTCGTTAGTTACACAATGACTTTCGATGAGATACTGGAACATATTCTAGTCAAGTTCTCCACCATTTTATACAATCATTTTTTTCCCCAGTCTCCAGTAATTGTCTCTAGCAACGACTATTCTGTAATTACAGGATTTTTCTGTTATGTGCTATAAAACTCATCCAGCTTCTATTTATTTTCCAATTTCAAAGCCTGTTCTCAGTTTGGGGGTATTCTTTGCCACATCCACCCCTAAAACTGTACTAGTTAGAGCTCCCTTCAGAAAAGAACTAAAAGGCAACTATATACAAAGAGAGATAGAGAAAGATACATATTTTATTTTAATAAGTTTGCTTATTGATTGGCTGGTAAGACTAAAATGCATATATCATGTTGCCACAAAATAAATTCTAATAAGACCTGATATGTATCTTGTATCTACAAGACTGAACAAATGAAAATACTTGACTTTAGCCAAATCCCTTTCTGTAGGAAACTTCAATCTCTTCCTAAGGCCTTTGACACACTAACTAAAGTCCATTTAAATACTCAAAGTTTAGTGATTTAAATTTTTAGTCTCAACAGAAATATATATGCATAGCAACCTCTGTGCTGGTGTTTGACCAAAATGAGAATCATAACCGAGAGAAGTTGACAAGACACATTAAGTAACACACTCCAAGAATATGGGGATGAAACTGATTTTTTGTCATATCACAAACGCTGAATATTGCTGTAAAATGGGTGTTGAGGCAAAACCATTGACTGAACAGAGTAGTGAGAACGTCTAGATTAGCAACAGTCCAACACTTTTCCATTAAGTACAATATAATAAAGAGAACCATGAGTTGAGAATTAGAGCTACACAATAACTAGAATGTTACAAATGGAAATTTATGTCACTTGAAAATTATTCACCAGACAGTGGTGGCACATGACTTTAATCCCAGCACTTGGGAGGCAGAGGCTGGTAGATTTCTGAGTTCAAGGCCAGCATGGTCTACGAGTTCCAGGATAGCCAGGGCTATACAGAGAAACTCTGCCTCAAAATACCAAAAAAAAAAAAAAAAGAAAAGAAAAAGAAAGAAAGGAAAAAGAAAAAGAAAAAGGAAATTATTCAATTTTCACTTCTTTTATCTTTATTTGCTTTTTTTTTTACTAGAAAAGGTGAACATTAAAATTTATTATTGGACTACTTTTTGTTTGTTTGTTGAGATTATATCTCTTTCTCTTTCCCTTTCCTCCATCTAAACCTTCACGCATATTCATTCTCTCTTTAAAATTCTAGTCATTATCTATGTGTGTATGTGTGTGTATATTATGTATGTGTGAGTGTATGTGTCTATGAGTATATATCTCAAAATACGTAAATACAACCTGTTCAGTCCCTATCATATAATTTGCATGTATGGTTTTGAGCCATAACTATTTGTTATTGGAGAGCCAATTGAGGCATCCTTTAATGTAAGTGAAATTAAACTTCAAAATACACAGAATCTACTAAGAAGTATTTTATCACCATTGCCTTTGGACTCTGGAATGAAATATATAGATATGTATTATTTCTCATATTTATCTTGCATACAAGTAAGTACCACACATATATGTCCCCTAAAGTTAATAGCAAACTATTAAAATCAGTAAATAAATATTTAGTATGTTACTATAGTAGCTATACACTCTACATATGTACAGACTGAATGACACTTGCCAGTTGAGTTAAAAACAAAGAAAGAAGAAAAAGAAATGCCAGCATTAAAAGTTGGCCAAGAAAGCAGCTGAGCTCAACTCTTGGTGATTAAGAAGATCTGTCTCTTTTCAGTATTGAATATGCAGAGCTCTAGATTAGTCAGCTTCTTATGATGCATGCAAACTTCCTGATCATCAGGAAGCATTTGCAAGGAAGGCCTTAAGGTTTTGTGAATCAACTACAAAATAAAAGCTAATATTAAACTTGGACTGCCATATACATCAGAAGTATTGAAGATTTGGTATTGAGTTTCTACAGGCCATTTTGCATAGTAGACTTCTCTCAAAGGAAGAATTGGTTTGCTTTTAAGTCTTGAATTTGTTTTATGAAAGACAAATCTAGATTTATTTTATTTTATTTTATATTTTTTGCTCAGAGGCTGCTATAAAGTGGAATGTTGGTAACTAAGCAGACTCTTGATATCCTTTTAAATTAGAACACGTGTGTGGAGAACCCAGTGTGAATTTAATCAAAGTGTTTTTCTGTTACCAAGTAAATCGGAGAAAACTGATCATTACATACTCAAAACTTGGAAATAATAATCATCAATTAAATCTACCGTGCTAAATGAAGACAAACAACGCAGAAACAGAATGAGAATGCTTCAAAAAATTATACTCCTGAGTCCTTCATAGCATTTCTGGGCACAAGCTTTGGGATTTAGATGAGATTTTTCAAAGAATGCCCCTTCAACAATTATTTCAGAAACTGATTTACTTAGATTGCACTTGCTGTATTTGACAGCGGTGGCCTAAGGCACAGATTGAGAGGTACACGTTGCACTTAGAAATCCAGTCTGGAGACCATTGTTTCTCCAGCTTTTTAAGCCTGAGATCCTGGAAAAAAAATCTTCATTTTTCTCCTCAATTTCTGTCATCCATACATTCAATCTGCTGATGAATCTTGCCCCTCCTGCCTCCAGAATCTATCCCAAGTTAAATTCTCACCACTTTGGTTTCCCCCTGTTTGTAGCATCCAGACTAGCACCATCCTGAACATGATGTACAGTGATTGCTTCCCGACTGATCTCTTGGTTTCTATCTTCACCATACATGGTGCCTTCGTTTTAGTCACCCCAAGTTATTAATGGATTCAGGTTTATCTTTTGCACAAAATCTCACGATAGGACCCACACTTCCTTAGCTGGAGAGGGGTCTCTTCCTGACCTTTGTTGAACCTACATCAGAGCCAGTATCCATGGGCACCAACTCTAGTCTTCTCTGGCATGGGGGAGACAGCATGATTATCTTCTAACATGATACCCACCAAACCACAGCAGTTGACCACTGTGACAATGAGCCTGAAGTGTTTTGAGACTTTGACTGGGCTCCATATAATGCTGTCAGCTTCTGGGAGCAACACCAGAGAACTGGAGTTATTGGCAGGAAATGTCTGCTTGCAGCCCTGGGATGACTGATGTGAGTGGGGTCCAGAACATGCCTAGCTGAGATGGTTCCAAAGGAAACAGCCCCTGTAGGGTCATATATTTGAGTGATTAGTCATCATTAAGTGGCACTACTTGAAAAAGATTAGGAGGTCTGACCCTGCTGGAGAAAATGTGACCTTGTTGAAGTAAGTATGTCACCCGCTGGAGCTAGTCTTTGAGGTTTCAAAAGCCTAAGCTACGCCCGACTCTCTTCTTCCTGCTGCCTGCAGATCCAAGTGTAGAATTCTCAGGTACTTCTCCAGCACTATGTCTGCTTGTGTGCCACTATGCTTCTCACCATGCTGATAATGGACTAAACCTCTGAAACAGTAAGCCAACTCTAATTAAACTCTTTTGTAAGAGTTCCTTGGCCATGGTGACCCTCGCAGTAATAGTAACCTTAGCTAAGGCAATGGCTGGAGTCATGAGGAGTCCTCCATCTGCTACAACACTTGCTCCCACATGCGGCACACAGAAGTCTCCAGAATCATTTCTACTGCACCACACACAGTCCTTGTGGTCCTCCAATTCATTCTTGCCAAGCTGGACTCTAACCTCAGGCCCAATCACCAATCCTTTCCAGTCAATATTTCTTGCAAAGATAACACCGAGCTAGCTTCATCTCCTCTTAGTGGTCTCAGTCCCTAAACATTTGCACACATACATCTCATTTTTGGTTGAAGCTCCTGTTTTCTCTAGTCCCTCAGCACTAATCTCCTCTCCTATAACCCAAAACAATGGGAAAGTCTGGCCAGGCAGGCTTCCCCAATTACTGTTCCCCATGTTGTGAGTACATTTGAAAGGAGGGGCCCTCATGCCCAAACCTCCCTCCACTTCTGTGATACACCCACACTGTTAGCATTCCTTGTAGGCTCCACCCCACAGTTGCTTGGCAACAGCCAGGTATGTCTGACTCACTATAAAAGGGGCTGCTTGCCCCTTCCTCTCACTTATTCTCTTCCTCTTTTACCCTTCTTTCATTCATTTCCCTCAATCTCTCCCTCCACAGGGCCAGCCTCCTCTCCTCTCTTCTCTCTTCTCTCTTCTCTCTTCTCTTCTTCTTCTTCTTCTTCTTCTTCTTCTTCTTCTTCTTCTTCTTCTTCTTCTTCTTCTCTTCTCTGTCTCTTTCTTTCTCTATCTCTACCATACTCAATTCCCCTCTCCATGTGCTAAATACACTAAATCTGTTGTACTGTATGGCTGGTATGTCAGGGAGAAAGGATGCCTCAGCATGGGCCCACAAAGACCTCCCCTTCCACCTCATTATACCATGCCTCTACCAAACATATTCCTGGTTCTTTCCTTTTTATAAAACACGACACACACTATACCCTCTTTCCAAATCCCTAGTCCCCATTCCTGTCTTCTAGAAAAACTGGATAGGACGAATGAAAAGGGAAGTTGGTCCAAGGAAGACCCTTTTCCTTGGAGTTAGGAGGGAATGTCACACCTGTGGTTCCCCCATTCACTGCACATCTTCCCAAACTCCCAACACCCTCCCCAACCCTGTCACTGTTTAAGCCTTCTTATTTCCTCTACAATCCTTGGTGAATCCTTGTTGATTATTTTGGTAGCTTGGATAATATGTAACAGTTCTCAATGAAAAGAAAAAAGTCTGATGACCTATTAAGCTTATAATAAAATGAAACATGGTTAAGGCATTTTCAAAATAGACTTGGTCCAGCCCTTCTAATCCATCCATGCTCAGATTCTTCGGATGAATTCCATCCCGTTCCAGAATCTTCATGGTGTACCTTCAACAAGCTGAATTTAACTTTTGAAATGTTCTCCTTTCTCTGTCTGGCTATTTTCTCTTGAGTTTCACATAGATTTCTGTTAACTTCATTGACTTCATCCTTGTTTTCTTGTTGTGTCCGGCCAGCAGATCACAGCCTGGGTTCTAGCCTGGAAAGGCATTTTGGAAACCTGAAAGAGAAGAGGGGCTAGGCGGCGAGAGAAAGAAATGTAGCTAAAACAACATTCTGATCAAAGCTCACTTTTACTTTTTTCAGACACTCAGTTATAAAGGAAGGGGGAGGGAACCCGATTTCCCGCCAAACAATCTCGGGATCCAGTAGCAGGATGAACACGTGTGTGCCTCCAAGCAGCAAATCGACAGGGTCCAGCAGTAGGCGTGGCAGGACGAATGAGCAGGAAGCTCCACCCTTGAGCAAGCAGATTCCAGGGTGGGGGAAGAGAGACCACATTTTCTCACTTTTGTTTCCTTGCCTGTTTGGTTTATTTTATAGCACTTGCCAGTGTATTAGATTATTATGCATATTATAGTTTACTCGTTATTGTTGTCTCTTCTGTGGAACATATAAACTGTTAAATTTTAGGAAGTTTTGTTGTTGTTGTATACCTCTAAGCATGTAAAATCCTTTTGTGAAAAAAAATATATATAAAAAGGGCACTTGAACATCCGTGGAAATAACTCCTAGGTGGAAAACACTGGTCACAGGCTCAGGAAATAATTCTGAGAAAATGAATCCAGTATCAAAGACTCAAGAAGGACTAGATTGAAGAAAGTAAATATATAAAATGACAATAATTTATATGATGATATCAAAGCACATTATGATTCTATTTGACAATGACAGGAATATTAATTATGATAGCTTCAAGAATTCCTTATACCCAAATATGAGATTTTTTTTTTACTTTAAAATTAAGTTAATAAGATTAAAAGTGTATGTGTTTAATGTGCTCAGCAATTATCAACCAAGTTTGTTTAAGGTAAGAGTTGGATGCATGTTGCATGTTCTGTGACCACCCAGTGAGGTCTTTCTTCACTGAAATTGATGAATATACAAAGGTAGAAGCTATCATTTTCCTCTTAAATCCTTTCTAACTCAGGTAATAGAAGCCACTTGCCATTTTTGCCCTCCCTCCCTGCTTCTTGGAGAAATTTAGAAAGAAAGGAGGCAAGGATGGGGGTAGGAGAGATAGGTGACAGACACTATCATTGGACATTTGTGTCTAGATCTGCCTGAGCCTAGCTCCAACTCCGAGTCAGTGACCTCATTAACTCCCTTTATGATCCAAAAATAATTGAGAGTGATTCTCTCAGACTTGCAAAAAGAAAAAGAAAAGAAAAGAAGGGAGGAGAGAGAGAGAGAGAGAGAGAGAGAGAATTTCGTTTAGTGAAGAATAACAACATTGGTTAGATGCTTCCAAAATTCTTCCTTCTGAATATTTGATAATTTTATGCTGATTGATAGCGCTTATACATCAGGTATATCTTGATGTTAAGTTTCTCTAGAGTTTACTTCTCTGAGTATAATTGATAGCTTATGTAAATATAATCTTACCCAAAGCTGTAAAAATGAAGCAAATAAAAATATGCTCATTTTCTGATTTCTCTGCAGATATGACCTTGAAAGATCTCTGTTAAGAGTCTATGACTTCCTCGAACAAAACTAGAAAAACAGTCAGTTATACACTTTCAGAACAAAGAACGTGAACCAGTTTGCCAAGGCATACAACTGCTTTGCTTCCTCATTGGTCATGCTAAAAAAGAATAAAGATGGTAACTTCTTTTTTATTTTTTCCTTCTTAAAAATTGGTTATTTTATTTATTTACATTTCAAATGTTATTCCCCTTCCCAGTTCCCCCTCCACAAATCCCCTCCCCTCTCCCCTTTCCCCTGCCTCTATGAGGGTGCTCCCCCATTCGCCCACCCACCTCAGCACCTTAGCAGTCCCCTACATTGGGGCAGAGAGCCTTTACAAGATCAAGGGCCTCTCCTCCCATTAAGATAAGGCCACCCTCTGGTACATATGCAACTGAAACCAGGTGTGTCCCTCCATGTGTGCTCTTTGGCTGGTGGTTTAGTCCCTGGCACTTTTGGAGGGTCTGGTTGTTTGATATTGTTGTTCTTCCTATGGGGTTGCAAACCCCTTCAGCTCCTTCAGTCCTTCCCCTAACTCCCTCATTGGGGTACCTGTGCTCAGTTGGATCTTTGGTTGTGAGTATCCCCATCTGTATAGGTCAGGCTCTGGCAGAGTCTCTCAGGAGACAGCTATATCAGGTTCCTGTCAGCAAGCACTTCTGGGCATCAGCAATAGTGTTTGGGTTTGGTGTTTGCAGATAGGATGGATCCCTAGGTGGGGCAGTCTCTGGATGGCCTTTCCTTCTGGAAGGAAAGATGGCTACTTCTAACACATGCTCTGAGACCTAACTGCTAAGTCATTTAGTATTTCTGGACTTCTTATAAACTTGTAAATGTTCAAACTAAGTCTCAAAGCCTGGTAAGCAAGCATCTCAATGATCTCATCTGGTCAACTTTTTCAGCCTCATTCACCACAGATATATGCACCGAGATAATAAAGGTAAACATGGTTCCTTACCTTGGCTTTTATTCAGACATATTTGTCCTTTCGCTACAACAGTCTCCTGGATTTTGTATATTCTATGCATGGTGGTTTGGGAACATGGTCAGTATTCAAAAGATGTCTGCATAAGTGGAGCGAATTGATTTCTTGTCTTTCTTTGGCATTTATTTTCTAGAGAGATCTGAAATGTTAGCGAGCATCTTGTGAATTAGCATATTAAACACAAAATATTGTACATATGGCAAAAACAAAAGCTTAAGTGGATTATATATTTTAAAAATTGGACAAATGTGGCTACATCAGGATTGTGGAACTGCCATGACTTACATTTAACACCTGTTCTTTGCTTTTCCTTTTTTTTTAATTTTTAATATTTTTTTATTACGTATTTTCCTCAATTACATTTCCAATGCTATCCCAAAAGTCCCCCATACCCCCCCTCCTTCCCTACCCACCCATTCCCATTCTTTTGGCCCTGGCATTCCCCTGTATTGGGGCATATAAAGTTTGCAAGTCCAATGGGCCTCTCTTTCCAGTGATGGCCGACTAGGCCATCTTTTTTTTTTTTTTTTTTTTTTTTGGTTTTTCGAGACAGGGTTTCTCTGTATAGCCCTGGCTGTCCTGGAACTCACTTTGTAGACCAGGCTGGCCTCGAACTCAGAAATCCACCTGCCTCTGCCTCCCCAGTGCTGGGATTAAAGGCGTGTGCCACCACGCCCGGCCTAGGCCATCTTTCGATACATATGCAGCTAGAGACAAGAGCTCCGGGGTACTGGTTAGTTCATCATGTTGTTCCCCCTATAGGGTTGCATATCCCTTTAACTAATGCACTAAAAATCTAATTGCCTTAGACATTTAAGATTAGTAACCCCTCATTGCAGTGGTTATCTTACTCACCTATCAACAGGTAAGACATTTTGTGAACCTGCTGAAACCCTAATACCTGACCCCTGCGTCAGTTTATAGTTTGCTCTTATCAATATACTTATTAATACAGGAAGATTCGGGCTTATAACTTGTTTTTAGGTTGGATAAATACTTGTCATAATTGAACCAGATATCATTGTTTATCATAGAGTGGTAGCACATTCCTTTAATACCAGCATTTGGGAGGCAGAGACAGATGGATCTCTGAGTTCAAGACCAACTTCGTCTACTAAGAGACCTTCAGTACAGGCAGGTCTACACAGAATGACCTTATCTTGAAACTCCCTATATAAATAGATAAATAAAACTATTTTAACTTAACCCCAGTGAGATAAATATGTCATAGAGAGTCATATTTTGTTCTCAGAGCTCAATATTTTACCTGCTGGAACAGAAAATTATGTTCATTTTTATGATAATTCATAAAGGCCCATTTCTTAATACACATTATGTTCTTCTAATGACTCGAACACATATCCTGAGCAGGCCAAGATATTCCTTGGAATTTGGTTTCATGTTCTAGCTTCTCAATGATTTCATGCACATATACACACTTTGGGTCCATTTCCTCATGGAGTTTTGGGATGTATATTTTTCCAAGTCTAACAGAAGATTCTGATTGAGGTTGATTTAAGGACCATGTATGACAGCAAAGAAAACAGACTCTCTTTTGCTATGGAGGAAAGCAGAAAAATGACAGAAGGGTTTTGTTTTCCCTTTAGAAGAGAATTCTGACTTCCACTGACATACCTAACTTCTGGTGGGCACGAATAACAGAATTGCAACATGAAAAACAAACATAAGACCCTGCTTGGAAAAGCTAACTCAGAAAACATTAGCTTTAAATCTGAGTTCTGTTAACGTAGAGGCTGAACCTCACTGAGCTAGGAAATGGCCACTTATATTCTCTGAGTCAGACAATGAATGCACTGAACTGATGCATGCAAAATATATTTTTCAAAAAGAATTCAGAGTCTGGAGTCTGGTTCACTGAGTAAGAATACACATTTTTCATGCATGCAGACCTCAGTTCAAATCCCTGGCTCTCCTATAAAAAAGCTGGGCACTTAATCTCAGCATCTGGTGTTAGAGCAGGCAGAATTCAAGAGTTTACTCACATATCAACTAGTCTAGCTATGAGAGCTAACTTCAAGCTCAGTGAGAGACCATGTCCTACTCTAATATACTCATAAACACCTGCACACTAACATTCACAGATATGCACAGCACATAACACACAGCACACATGTATAGGCATGAAAATAACATCACGTAAAATCACATTTTATTGCTTTCAAAAGCTGTTAACCAACAGCTCCACAGGCAACTATGTGTCCTTGGCAATCTTTTCTCTAAGGTTTCACTTCCCAGCCTCTAGAACTGACTCATTCTCTTAATCTTTGTGGCTAACTACCACATGTTTCCTTTCAGATAACTTCTGTAATCATTGTTTTTAGGTTCATCTGCTAATTTCAACTATGAAGACATTTTTCGTAATGTGTATAATTTTACTTTAAAAGTACTATCTTACAAACAGAGGCTTAAAAACAACTGCAAGTTAGACTAAGCAACTAAAAATGATGATCAGCAATGAAGTACTTTTGTACTCGTCCATCCTCATCCTATTAGTGTAACAGGGCCTCCGACCTTAGCCCAACTGAGTCCATGGTTGAAGTGAGATTTGGGCTGTAAAACTAAGCATATATACAGTACCACCCACCAAAATTGAAAATAAAGAACTACTCCTTCTGGGAAGATCTTTAAAAGTACTAACCTTGATTTTTGGCTTCTGAAGTTCTGCTTCTAGTTAATTGTTCTTGTTATGTGAAGTATGTCAACCAAGATCATGGTTATGTGCTTAAAAGCTCATGCCCAGAAAGGCCCAGTGCTCCAATGGGATCCTGAACCCAGTGTAGTCACTGGCTGGCTATTAAATACTTTCTATTGGCTTAAATTCATGTCCAAGCAGTCTAACTCTGATGAATTTCACCCAGCAACAATTAGAGGTCTTCCTTATATCCAGTGGTTACAACATGACTACACCCCTTTTAGACACCTATACAGCAACATTCAAATGTAGGAACTAAATTTCTACAGTATTTTTCCTATAATCCTTACATCTTGTTGCCCATGGTTACAACTTCTGGCTCAACAAATTACATATAAAAAGGATAAAATTGTCATAATTTGTTTGGAGAGTTAATACTCAAACTGGTGTCCCCTACAAATACCAAGAGGCAACAATGTATAAACAATGTTCTACCTCAATAAAGATGATAACTCTGTGTTAATCATGGTGTGTAGGCTGAGTTAGAGAATTAGAAATGTATACCTTTGGCAAGCTTTTAAGAACATAAGGATGGTTAGATCAATGGTCTGTGAATCTATCAGTGGTTTTATTTTATTATAAAGGTTCAAATTTTGAATACATTATTCTACCTAAAGATGATATGGAACTGTAGAAGCTTAGGCCTCATTGACTGAAGTAGGTGATTAAGGTTGCTCCCTGGAAACGTATACCTTGTCTGTAGCCTCTTTAAATCTGTCTCTGTTCTTTTCTTTCATGCAGTAGCAGCCTCTTTCACATACACAAACTAACATGATATGCTGCACTACCTCAGGCTCTAAGATTACCTTGTACTGAAACTGCAAGTCCAGATAGTTTCTTTTCTTTTTTTCTTCAGTTTTTTTTTCTATCATGTATTTTGCACACTGATGAAAATCTAATACAGTGACCTTTAATGTCTTCTAGAAATACAACTTTTGTTCTGTAATGACAACAAATTAGTTGCCAAAAAAATGATGAATGTTTTTCTCATCTCTCAAATCTCAGCTCCCCTTCTGGTTTCTCCGCAAGCATTTTCTTTTCTTTCCAAACTAGGTCAAGTTATTGTTCTAAATCATCAGAGGATACTTGCCAATAGCAGAACTTCCTGTCACAAATGCAGCTATCAGATTATTTGGTTTGTGTGTAATTTACTAACTAAAAATAAAAAAAAAATCAATGGAAGCCCTAAATCAGGGTTGTTGCAAATCTTTACAGGATTCTTGCTTTGGGATACAACAGGTCAAACCAGCTTTTCTATAGGACTAAAGCTTTAATTATTATTGAAAACTACCAAAAACATAATGAAGGGATGAAAATAAGATAGAACAATTAACATAGGATCATACAAATTTCAAAAGTTGAGATAGGTAGCAGCTACTTGACCATTATGAATTTTAATATGCTGTCAATGGAGCTAGAAATGATAACTTAATACTTTAATTAGTCTTATACAAAGTTAAGAGGCAGCACTGGATTTCCCAAATGAATGTCTCAACTGTTGAAATGTCCTTCACTTGACCTTATTCTGTGACTATGTTGTGTATATATGTATGTGTATGTATGCACATGTGTATGTATGCATGCATGTACATGTATGTGTGTGCATGCTTTTGTTTAAGACATAGTATCATACATTATCTTGTTTTAATTTATATATATATATATATATATATATATATATATATATATAAAACAGAAATTAAGAGGTAAGTTAATTAAACGAACAGGGAAACAGGTCTCTTTGGTAGTCTATAAATAGACACGCAGAAAGTAGATCCTGATAGTGGAATCAGATGAGGTTAGATGAGGAAAGGATTTCTGTGCTGGTTTATTTAATGATTCTGAATGAGAGGTGAACTTTTCCAGTGAACTGAGGTACACCGTATACCCAGTTGTAGAAGGAGCAGCTGGCCTCTGGCACTGTTACTGCTCCTGCCCTTCACCATCCTGCTTGTGGGACATTGATAATGGGAAGCAGAGTGTGGAGGGGGAATCAAGAACAGAGTGGCCCATCAATCTTCTTAGACATGAGATTCTGTAACACAGCAGGCCCAAAGGGCTGTGATGTATGCATTTATCTTCTTGGAATCTTCCTGACACAAGAGAAATCCCTGAGCCTCAGTAGCTAAAGAATGATAAAAATCTTCATTCTTTTGTTTCAACATTTGTTGCTTCCACCAAGGACACTACTGTGTTTCTTGTAGTCTGCATGTCTGAGACCTAAATGTTGCAAAAGTTGGGGGTCTTCGCTACCTTATGTTATGAGATTGCATGGCATGTGTGCTCAACAGATATAGAATATTTAATATCATTAAAATACCATTCCACCCTGACATGCATACAGCTCTATATTAGGAACAGGGTCAGCTTTATTTCAACTAGACTCTAAAGCCCTTTTCCAAATTTAAGTGTGTTTTGAATTAATACTTTGGTTATTGATCCCAACACAACTTCCAATTGAAAATTGGTGCATCTTTATTTAATTGAGGGCAATTAATGATATAAACTTAAAATTTATTCCAATGGAGAATATATGATTTATTTTAAATGGAATTCTTCATCAATCTTTGCCAAAGCTTGATCTTGGTTTGACTCATCAAGTTGTTTGGAGTTTGATGACTGCTCTACGGTACCATGTAATTTAGAGTAATTTATTATTACTCACTGAAAGGTTTCAATTTTCATTGGCTTGGTTAAGAGTGTTCGAGTTAAAGGAACTGGGCTTTCCAAGCAAGACAGTATTATTCCCACTACTGATGGGAAAACATCTTCAAATGTTTGTGATTCTTATTCATGGTTACAAGGCTTAGTAAGGACCCAAGTTGTCTTAAAAAATCTCTTCCTGACGTGGCCATTTGAGAAGTGTTTTCTCTAGGCAATGGGATACAGAGTATCTGTATCACTTTCCTCATGGAACCTATTTCTAATGCCCATTCTTTCTGTTTACATTTGCTTTGAGTTGGGTAAAAACAGCAGTTGAAGTCACTGCTAATCTAGAACATTTCATCTATGATGCAATATGTAATTGTGAGCAAGACCATTGTAATATTGATTGAAACGAATGGACTATAGTATAATATCTGATTTCTTCATTTTTCACGGTAGACTAGAATCATGAGATAGAGTATTATTATATAATAAGAGAGAATCCTGAAAATCTATACTGTAAGTTCCATGGAGTTAAATTAATTTAGTTTAAAATATGTATTGAGGGCTTTATTCTCATGGAATTTGCTTATGATAAATGACACAACATGCTTGATTAAAAATTAAACATCCTGTCAAATGCTGTGCATGGAGGTTATGCAAATGACAGTACTGATGTGAACAACGAGTTCCTCTCTGCTTTTATCAAATAGACACGGGCAACATTCTTTCAGATTAGATGTCAGACCTTTCAAGAAAGTCATTCTGTTGAGAATAATTTCATCATCCTTTGCCTCCTCTGGGCTCTGACAATGTTATAGTCAGAGCCAAGGAGTGGAAGGACTACATTATAAATCCTCAACCTTATTTTCTTCTGGAAATTTCCTTATTTGTTTTCAAAAAACTTAATTGCATTCATGATCTAGAGAAGTAACTTGAACTCACTAATGTTCAACCTAAATAAAGTTTTTTAAGAATATATTTTGAAAAAAAGCCCACATGAATAACAAATTAGAATAAAGTCCAAGAAATTTAACAACAGAAAGAACAACAGGCTCCTGGGAAGGAAGGGGGGCACACAAGAATTTCTTCAATAAAGATAATTTAGATTGTGTCCTAGGGAGTTAATTTATGCAGATTGAATTTTCTCCCCTCTCCCTTTTCTTTCATACATTACCTTGTCACTTCTACTCAAGCACCTAAAATGATGTGCATGTATATATGTATGTATACACATAATATACATTATGGATTAGGAAGTACAGCTTGGAATTCTTTGTCATAGACAATAATATTGTTTGTTTTTCTCTAGTAAACAGTAAAATTAAAAATTGTATGGTAAGTGTTCAAGTTTGCAAATTCAATTTCATGACATTTATTTATAGAACTGATTTTTCTCATAATAAAGGCATGGTATCATTTATAAAAACAGACTATCTATGTAAGATACTCATGCTATTGTGTCACAAAAGCTTAAGATTAATGGTCTCTAAATATTGTAAAATTCAAAGAAAAGCTCCATTCTAGAGTTCCAGAGTCTGATTCAAGATGTCAGAGTAGAAAGAATAGAATATGACAAAACTTTCCTACTAGAGATGAGGAGACTGCACATCTCCATAGAAATCAGATTTCTTCTCACAGGAATTTCATAGTTACTTAGGGTTTTAAAAACCCACAGTTCTAAAAATTTCAGTTCATATATTATGGAAATTGTATTTGACTGTGAATATTAAATTTCTAATCTTTTATGGATTTTGGCATAGCTACAAGGCATGTAGAAAGTGATTGAGGCCACCTCTGTTCCAGGTCACACTCCTTCCCCACTGAGTAAGAGACAGATGGATAGGAGGACAGATGGACAAAAGGCACCTTCATGATCACAAAGCAAAAAAAAAAATCTTATTGCCAGGTATGAAGAAAAAATTGAATTTAGAAGGCAAATTTGTAAGATTTCAGCTGTAGAAATATCTCACTGACTAAATCATTTTAGAGATATATACTTACTTTTAATATTCCATTATACTCCTCTTCACTATGATTTTTCCCTCTGATCTTCAAGCTTATTTGTTTTCTGACAGACTGTAGCTGAAGTCTCATTTTGTCTGTATCTGTACTTGTCTGAAACACAGTGATTATTTTTTAGAAGGTTTGATATCTTCCTTATGTACAACTTGTTTAGTTATAATATTTATGCACAGTCCATCAGTCCATCTTTTATTATTTTTTAATTTAAGAGAGTTGATCTCTTGTATTTATATCCATGAATCATTCTCTAGTATCAAAAACTTCAAGATCTTCCCTGAGTATAGGGCTTTTCTGTCTGACCACTAACAGGCCTATGAAAGATGTCTCTTTCTGAATTGACTTTTGTCATAGACATCAATCCAATCAAATCCACAATCAATCAAGGCCCACACATATTTCTGAAATGTGTTCTTCCCAGATACATTTGCTTTTAAGGGACATATGAAGTGTCTAAAGGTTTATCAGAAAAAAATGTCGAGATATGTGTGTGTTCAAGTCAACTCACACTACTCAAATCCTTGCATAACGTTTACTGATAGTTGAAGTAAGTGATCAGTTTTTCTCTCTTCATGTGTTTCTGAAAGTGAAGACTTCACGGAGTGTCCATACAGATACCTATTAGATGTATGAGCAGTAAGAGCTGATTTCTGCTAACAAGATTCAAGGGTGTGTCCCTGTATTTTACTCTTTAAACTAAATCTTGTAACTACTGTTTTTAGTTTGTTTGTTTGTTTGTTTTTTGTTTTTTGTTTTTTTTTAGCTTTATCGATCAAAAATTTTAGATCCAATATTTTAATACAAGTTTTTAAACATTTTCTATTTCACCTGGTGAATACAGAGTAAGGTTGGCTGATAAAAACAAAATGCACACAGTTTTAATGAAGACTAATAGAAGGCTTTATGATGCTTAGTTTAATCTATCCCACTACACAGCCAATGTAGCATCCTAGTTACTTTCATAAAATTATAGAACTCTTATTTCAACAGTGAACTAAAGAAAATGAGACAGCTATGGGTTTTAGAGAATAGAACCAAGATAACTGTTATTTCTTTTGAAAATGCATAATGAAGTACTTATTCTTAGATTTCCCCCATATAGCCATTTCCCCACCTGAGAAATATTTAATGTTAGACTGTTATAGTATCACATGCTGAACAGTGAAAATTGCTGCAATTTAGTTCCTGTAGGAAGTGATTACGACCCTCAGCTTAAGAAAAATTTGAAAGTGACAACTCTTTCTTGACTATTAAAATAATCAATTGTTTTACAGTCGGACAAATCAGAGTTAAATGATAGTTAATAATATGCTTTCAATAGAAAAAAAAAAAGACACAAAGTACAGAGCCATCTGTCTTATCTTTTCATGTTAGCAGGGAACAATTTTCCAGTTCCTTTCAGTCTCCACCCACCAAAAAAAGTAACAGAATTCAAAATAGGATTTAAAAGCCAACAATATTATTACACTACATTTGAATTCCAGTGAATATATATTATCTTATGTATATTATATACATTACAGAGACATATTCCCATATGCTGAATACATTTCAAACATGAATGATAATTGAGTTTACTAATGGCTGTGGAAATCACACTCCCTGTATACTGCAAGCCTTTGTTTACTTCCTTTTAACGAAGTAGTTATTCTAGGAATAGAGAGGAGTAAATTAGGAAAGAATGCCATGCAGAGAATAATGACTGAGAGATAAGGCCAAAATGAACAAAGGCGGAACCTAGTCACTCCATCCTTTTCCCTTTCTCTCTTTCCCTCTAACCTACTTCAGCCCCTCTCTGTACATGCTGGACACAAAGTCTTTGTATGGTCTTCTTTCTCTCCCAGGAAGCTTCTCATTACCCTCTGTGTCCCACATAGAGCTGCTTTCTCATTTTCCTCTAAAGAAAGAGCCATTCTTGAGTTTTCTGACTGATAAGCTCTCAACAATAAACCACATATATCCTTCAGAGGACCCTTTGCCTTTCTTTGGGGATTCACTAAGAGCCTAGTTCTCCTTGTGATGGTGTGATAACTTACCATCCCTGAATGGTGTCCACTCAGCACATGCTATCTGAGTGCAGGCAGAGTATCTGATGGTTAGTGTTTGCCCAGTAGATTCATCAAAATGCCAGATGAAATTTGCCTACATTGAGATGCTATGCACATTTTCTCATTTTTCAGTCTTTCCATAATTTATTGCATCAGCTGTCCTTGGCCTGGGCCCCTGCTTCTAGTGCCATTTTGATTGTGATTTTGAAAAGAAAAAGAAAAAAATGATTAAAATGACCCTATATTGTGTTTTCATATTAGTTTTAGAGAGACAATCAAAACTTGCTACTCTTAGTGATTAATGATCACAATGGACTATATCCTAGTGCTTTTATTAGTAAAATTATTATTAAATGCTTGACTTATAAAAAATCAATATTACAAATAATAGATATGAACTTGAAAATACAAATCCTGCTTCGGTGATGCAAAGTGCAACCTTTCCTTAGCAACCGATGTCCCATCTATACACTTCCTGTGGTGATTCTCACTGTCTCCAAGGTAACCGAATCTTAAACTTATTGTATATTATTCTCTATATTTTTAGTATATTTGCCTTTTCACAGATATATCTCACTTGCATGAGGCTTTAGTTTAGTATCTAAAATTATATAAATGATTTAGGTTCACACATTGTGAGCATCTTGATTTTTCATTTGCCATTATAGTTTTGGGTTCAGCTATAGTCTTAGGTTATTTCTTCATTATAATTAGTAATTCTCATTGTTGAGCTTCACACATCATTTTACAGATTATCTTAGTTTACATTTTAAAAAAAATCACATTTCCAAAGTAAGGAGGCTGCTCTTTTTAGGCATATGTCTTTTTGCTTTCATGTGCAGGTGATCATGTGTTCTAAGTCATTTCTCAGTAATGATTATTTTTAGACTTGTGTCAAAACTTTCACCAGGACTACTGAGGATTTGGTAGGAAGTATAATTGGCCCCAATGAGGATTCACTTGCCCTTGAACTCAGCACCTGAATTTGAGCATCGCTATCCCTTTTTGCTGAGTCAGCCAATCCTCTCAGACTACACATAGGAGCAATCCCATGGGATGCTGAGAGTTTTAGATGTGTGTCCAAAGGCAACCCTACATGTGTGCCTCTCTAAGATTATTCTTCTGTCATCAAACCAATCACAGACAACAAAGAAGGAACCCTTAGGAATAAAAGAAAAAGAATTGTAATTTCTCCTTAAAACATCTAATACATTTTCAGTGATCTTCAAAGAAGGCAGATGGTTGGGAATCATTTTATAACAATGCCTCTCTTCACACTGATGTTACAAAGACATTTTCTAAAATTTGCCCTGTCTTGTCAGCAGTGTTGACTGAGTCTTTCCTTTATTGAAGTTTTCTGAATTATTACAGAAGCCATGTTAAATGAGTCTTCTGAAATCTGATCCCTTCATAATTGACACTATCCTAGCTGACACATTAAGTACCTGTTACTTGTTGTGTGTAAAATCTTGCTAGATGTACAAATATTTTTATCTTAACCTTTTTGTAATTCACTTCTGAAATGTGAATTTCAGTGAAATGTGAATTGAGTGTTGATAAAATACGATTAAATAGAAGTATACCTGAGGCTAGAGAGATGGCTCTGCAGTTAAGAGCATTTGTTGCTCTTGAAAAGGACTCAAGTTCAGTTCCCAGCACCCACAAAGCAGCTTACAACTATCTGGAACTCCAGTTCCAGGGGATTTAGTGCTCCTCCTTCTTTCTACATCACTACACACATGTGGTACATTTACACCAATGCAGCCAAAACCACTTATATGTGCATAAACATTAAGGTCAACCTGAGTTTATATGAGTGTACATATGTATACACAGGTGTGTTTATTTGTAGGATGACTTTGGCAAGAAACCTGCTGGCGAATGGTTATTTTTCTCTAACAGTATTCAAGCCAATCTATTCTTTCAAATTAAGAAAGCATTTTTGACAATCATATTGAAGTAGAATTTTCAAGCTTGTGACTTAGATAAAGACAGGATTCTTTGTTTGATTTAGTTATTTATTTTAGCCTTTCTTGCAACTTCAGCATGAGTATGCCCTCATCATATACAAAGGAGTTTTGAGTCTGATGCTAATAGTGCAGCTGACCATCACTGGGAACAGTAAGAGTGCCAGGCTCACTGATAGGTGTAAAATGGTGTCCTGGGATTCTACTTGCTTTCTTGAACTTTTGACAAAGAGAATATACTTCTTGGACAACTTGCCTTTCCAAAGAGGAGAGACATAAAAAGCAGACTGGTACTTCTGATCAACCAATGTTCACTGAAAAGCACAATCCAGTCCTCGAAGGCTGCTTAACATTCCTCAGGTAAGCTTAGCTTAGATTAGATGAACTCAGTGACTTTTGGAAAATAGTATTTGTTACTACATGTTTTGTACCCATTTTGTGAACCTCAAAAAACCACCACAGAGCTGATTCTGATGCAGTCACAATAGGGTCTTAATTCAAGCTCCAGCTTGAGCCACACCACCATCTCTGATGCAACAAGATGAGAGGGTGAAGTCTGGAGACCTAATTGAGACAAGACTTTACATGAAATGGCAAACAAACAAGGGGGTGTCCGGCCTGGCAAGCATTTAACTGAATGACTGTTGTAAGCTGACAGGTGGGTGCTCTGAAATAAAGCATGAACAATCACAAATGGTCTGACAGTACAGTTGAAACAATCAGACTAATTTTAATTGACCCTTGCTGGATGTAGCTAGAGAGTATCTTAACTCTGGGATATGGGCCAAGCACAAGCCTTGAGGTCCTTCCTGGTACTTGGGTGCAGCATGGGTTCAGTTGCAGGTCAAGTTTTCAGGCTCCTTTTTTTTTAAAAGATGGAAGCCAGTCCCAAGATGGAGGAGTAGGTTTGGCCTCTTACATTCTATTTCTATATTGTGGTCAAGTTATCTGTAGCATTATTGTGAAAAGAGCTGACTTAATCAGAGAGATTTGAAATCTGGGAAATGAATAAATATACAGCTTACAGGGTAAAGATCAGGTCACATTTTTGTTTGTTTATTTGCTTGTTTTTCTCCCTGCTTGTTATGTCTGTCTTGGAAAAGAAAATCAAATGCCAGAGTTTTCTTCACACATATCTTCCAGGCAGTTGCTGGTGTTCCCTTAAAAATGAATTAAGTGCTAATGTACCTATTAATTCATTGCACTTTATTTACAAGGGTCAGGGACCTGAAAAAAGTCTTTTCTTTCCTCCTTCACTTCTATTGGGCCAGAAATAATCACTCAAACTGTCCTCAAAGACTACAGCTGTCCAATCTCACTTCATTTGCAGCCTGGGGCTATTTTCTTCCTTGTTTCTCCAATTTTAGTCAGTGACCCACATGTTTCTGTGTATCTGTCAACTTCTTATTACTGTATTAAAGCACCTGAAGCCAGTTAACCTGATAAAGAAAAGAGGAGCTGGGGAGATAGCTCAGTCTTTAAAGTGTTCCCCTTGGAAACAGGAGGAACAGCGTTTTATCCTTACAACACAGGAAAAGAAATCTAGGTGTATGGCACACACCTGTCATCCCAGTGCCGGCAGGTCTCTGAGGCTCTATGAGCCATCCAAGCTTACTTAGAATTCCTCACTCGTCAGAGAGATCCTTTCTTGAAAACAAAAGGCAGTGGCCATGCCTGAGCAATCACAGCCTAGTGCATCCCAGGTTGTCTTCATGCCCACATACACATCTACAAGTTTGAGTCACACATATCATATGTGGAGAAAGAGACAGAGAGACAGAGACAAAAAGAGAGGCAGAGAGAGACAGAGGACAGAAAGAGAGACAGAGAGAGGCAGAGACAGAGAGAGAAGAAGGATGGGGATGAAGAGGAGGAGGAGGAGGAAATGAGGGGTGGTGGGAAAGAAACTGTCTTAGTTAGGGTTTTACTGCTGCGAAGAGACACCATGACCAAGACAACTCTTATAAGGACATTTAGTTGGGGTTGAAGTACTTAAGCTATTTTTCCTCATAGGTTCTTACTGTCTTAATGCCTTTCTAGATGGAAGCTTAAATCTCCAAAGCTAGAATCAATTTCTGCCTCTATTGGCCAAAAATCAGCATGCAGTGAGAATGTCAAGGCATGAGACTATTTTAGTAATTTAGCTGTCTTAAGTGCTGATTCATTCACATATTGATCAGTTTAACAACTATTTATGAGGCAATTACCATTTCATGGGGATGATCCTAAGTGCTGAAGATAAAGAAAAGTTAAACAAATGTCCCACTCATCTGGGGACACGATGGTGGGGCAAAACTGACAATGAACAAGCAAATCATTACAAAAAATGACAAGTAACAGAAAGTTCCAGAAAGGAAATTGAACCGCAAGTGAATACCAGTTATCAAAAGCTGCTCTGTTTCATGCATGGATGACGCTGGAACAAACTCCACCACCACCACCACCACCACCACCACCACCACCACCACCACCATCATCATCGTATGTTGTAAGGGGAGATCAATTCAGGCTTAGGAAGCCACTGACTACAAAGCATCATGACCTGTGTTTGTGGGAAGGTAAAGATAAGGTGGCTGTCATGTTGGAAGAATGAGAAAGACTGGTCAGACCTTGGGACAGAGAATCAATCAAGAATCAGACCACACCCACACTGGGTCATGACAAGACAGAGTAAAGACCCTTCGTTTTTTTCTGAAGTGTGGAAGAGGACATCCAAGGTTTGAACAGTGGTATATATAAAGCTTGCTCTTGTTCATGAGACACACACTGCACAGGCAACAGAAGGACAGCGAGTGGAAGCTCACGATTCATCAGGTTCTCAGCACACTCAGTACTGAACTTTCCCAGAAATAGATCTCTTTCCATGGGTATGAGGTTTGTTTGTGTTATCTTCTGCTCTGATTCTCAGACCTGGTTTTCTGTTCCACAATTTAGATAGAAGGAGATAATATACTTTCCTTGCAATTGACTCACAAATGAGCCAGTTCTTGGAGAGATGGAAACAAGAGAGACATGAAATATTCCTGTGGATTAAGTTACTCAGGCTCTGCAGTGTTTAAGAAGAAAACCAGCCATTTCTTTCTTTCTCCTTCCTTCCTTCCTTCCTTCCTTCCTTCCTTCCTCCCACCCTCCCTCCCCTCTCCCTCCCTCCCTCCCCCCTCCTTTCTCTCTCTCTCTCTTTTGGCTAGTCTTTGTGTTTTAGGGTGTTTAAAAACATGTCTGTGCTCTACAAACAGGATGCTAATCAGACCCTTCCAACTGGTGCAATTGTGATGATATTTATTGTCTTGGGTATTGCCAAATAACTGTTGAGGGTCAAAATACCTCAGAAAAGAAAACCCAAACCAAAACAAAACCCATTTGTTTAGATATTCTGTAAAGAAATCCAACTTTCCTCTAAACACGGGAACCAAAACAATCAGCTGGTCTCTTACATTAACGATTTGAATGCAAGGTGAAATCCTTTCCTTCTAGTGAGTCTAATGGATTTTGAAGGCTGTATTATTTCCACTTACACCTTCACTCTATCTACTATCGAATCTATTTGGTCTGTGCTCATGTGCTCATTCAGCTGCACTGCTCACTCTGCATAGTGGGATGGAAAAACCAAACACCCTTAGTCACAAATGTCATGGTAGTAGTAGTTTCCATACAGGTGAGATACCTCTTAATGATGAGATGGTTCTTTCTACAAGACATTATGTAGAGTATTTATTTTTTAAAAAGGTTTTTATGTCTGTATCCTATCGCTTTCTGAGCAGCACTCAAAGACATCTGGGAACTGTTGAAGATACTTGGCTTGTTCTCACAATAATTCTTTGAGCTTGAAGTGTCCCTGATCTTGTTTGCACTGCCATTGATTATATAAAAAGCAATTGTTTTGCAACTCTTGGTAAAAATCTATTTAGAGTTTAGATACAGAAGCAACTATTATGCTCTAACACACATCCTCTTAGAAATGTGGGGTTATTTATCCCATATTCTGTAGTCAGTGTTTACATATGAGTTCAATAGGAAACACATAAGTGGATGCTCACAGTCAGCTATTGAACGGATCACAGGGCCCCCAGTGGAGGAGCTAGAGAAAGTATCCAAGGAGCTAAAGAGATCTGCAACCCTGTAGGTGCAACAACATTATGAACTAACCTGTGTCTCGGAGCTCTTGACTCTAGTTGCATATGTATCAAAAGATGGCCTAGTTGGCCATCACTGGAAAAAGAGGCCCATTGGACATGCAAACTTTATGTGTCCCAGTACAGGGGAACGCCAGGGCCAAAAAGTGGGAATGGGTGGTAGGGGAGTAGGGGGGAGGGTATGGGGGACTTTTGGGATAGCATTGGAAATGTAATTGAGGAAAATACGTAATAAAATAAAAATATTTAAAAAAAAAAGAAATTTTGGAGTTGGATCCTGCTGATAAAGTAGGAAAATTTATTACAGGCATTACTAATTTTCCAGTAAAACTTGAAAATCTATAGAACATAGAAATGAAATCCTCAAAGGCATATGTCCTAAGGTCAACAACTGAACAATAATGAATGGCAAGAGTATGTTTGGCTTATACCAGCTACTAGGAGAAATCCTCAGTCTCATAGATTCATAGCTCAGTTCCCCAAATTACTCTTGACTTTAGATGTCAATCATTTCTCATATGTGCTTCAGAAACCCTAGAATGAACTGAGGGTTCTGTCATCTCCTCTCTTCCTTGACTAAAGTGCTAGAAGGCTTAGAGAATTCAGAGAAAAAACATTTTGCTCATGTTGAAGTGCTTATTATGAAGGATGAAGCCTGCAGATGAACATACAGAGGAGATACATCTCTTCAGGTGTAGGACAAGAAAACCAGGGTTTTCGTGATCCCGCCCGTTGGTCCCTCTCAAGGAGAACTCATGTGCTTACTCATTTTGAAGCTCCCTTAAGTTGGAACTTTGGGCTTTATAGATGTTTTGTCATATAGGAACAACTGGAATTTTGTGATAAGGATAAGCTTCAAGGTTTCTTTCTGTCTACCTCTGAGTGTAGAAAGCGAGACGAGACTGCACTTGTAAGAGTAACATTTATTTTCTCTGATGTAATAGTCATCTCGGAGGCTTACTGCCTCAGTTTGCTAACCTGGCCCTAAAATTGGAAGCTTCTATCCTCATTACAATCTTATCTAGGCCTAGAGTGTTTTCAGCCTCTGATACTTATTGCTAAATAAGCTCACCCTTTCTTGTTCTTTCTGAGCTCTGATTGGCTAATTCAACTCAGCTGTTCTGACTGGACCTCCTATCTAGGCTGACTGATTCAACCTGGCTTTTCTCAGCTTTTCCTGATTTGGTCTAGCTTGACCTCAAACTAACTCTGGCAATCTGTTCTAATCTTCTGGCTCCATCTCATTCTCTGGCTCATTCTGTCTTCATCTATGTCTAACTCGTTCTTTCAGTCTCTGTACAGCTGTCCCAATAAAACTGCCTCCTTTCTCCTTCTGTGCTGTTCCCTCTTGAGTAGCTTCCCTTTCCTTTCTCTTCCAGTAAGAGCCGGACATATCCTACTCTGTCAAGAATTTCCCTGATTTGTCACTTTATCTGCCACTATATAAGAATCACTTTCAAACATGGGTGTGTTTCCTTCTACAAGCTAACTTTACCTTCATTATTTGGATTGGGATCAAAGGTGTGTACTAAGAGCTGAAGCACACTGCAAGTAGAAAAAGTTTTTTTTTTTTTTCCTTCAGTAAATAACACAATCTCAAGGTTCACAGTGTGATAAAATATCCTGTAACAGACATCCAATAACTCTTTGGTCTTACGCTGACTATTCCTTATCCTGAAACTATTAGGGATCCCGAGCATATCATTACCATACAAAATCATTTTGTAAAGTATATATATATATATATATATATATATATATATATATAATGTGGAAACTTTTAATCATAAAACAAAAGAGACCAACTCTATATTTCATAATAGCCACATCTTCACAATATACTCTTTGCCTTTTCAAAGAAAATAAACCAAATGTATTCAAGTTTAGATTAAGCAAACAAGGAACACTTAAGACTTGAGTTAAACATTAAATGATGGTTAGAACATGAAAGGTATAAAAAACATAATCCATGGAAGCAGTGAAAAACAGAAATGTCTATCAAAGATATTTATGTGGATGAGATAAGCAAGGGGGAGGATTTTTCCAAGAGGGTAACGACTGAAAATTTTGATTACTGCAAATTTACCTAGAATTTTGAATGTCTACGATACTCTTTTTATTTATTTTTCTATCTTTTTTGTTTTGTTTTGTTTTTGGTAGAGCTATCCTTTCTCAACAAAAGAGATATATAAAAAGGATATATATATATATATATATATATATATATAGTGGCACACCATCTTTGTATGCTCACTTGGGATGTTTTATTGTGTTTGCTTGGATTAAGTAGAAATTGAGGAATGTTACAGAGATTTGTAAACTGTGTTTGGGAAGCAACAGCATGGTTTATATAGTATTAACTATCTTAGGTACAAAGTATGCTCCACTTCTTGAATTATTGACAAAATCCAGGGCAGATGCTGAGGCGAAGAGGTAGTATACTTAGAAAATGTACTTATATCGATTTTACAGGTTACTCATAAAAGAGATGGAAGCCTGATGAATCCCATCATTTCTTCATAATGATGAGTTTTGTGATAGAAAACATTAGTATTAAAACCTTAAAAATTAGCCGGATTAAAGAAAAATAGCACCAACTAGGATTTGTGCAGAATAGATATTCATTCTTCACAATTCCAAAAAGGACACTAGGAAGTGTCTGGTCAAGTTTCTAGCCACTCAAGTCCCATATAAGGACCCTCTTCCTGGTTTGCAAAGAGACATCTTGTTGTATTCCACATAGTAAAGATGTTTTGTCCCTTCATCTTCTCATAGAACAGTAGCCTTATCATGACGTTTATCTTCATAACTTAATTAACTATTCTTCCCTCTCGAAGGTCCCACTTCCAAATACTGTCACACTGCGGATTAGAATTTCAACATATTAATTTCAGAACCCTTTCAATTTGTAGTACAAAAGTTAACTATTTCCATGGATAATAATTTTTTTACTTTTATTTTAATAGAATTTTTAAGGAAGGCATTCATCATTTATATTCTTTCATGATCAACCTACAAAACTTCATATGACATTTTCATTAATTTGACATTTTTATTAAATAGAGATAAAATATTTTAATATTCAAATTCTAAGTTTCATCAATTAAAAATCACTATAAGGAAAGAATTCAGGGAAATGTGCTTTAACAAAGTACATTAAAGTAATCAAAATTTCTTGAGGAAAAGCCACTAAGTACACAGATTTAATATTGACTCAGTGTGGCACAGGCACGTTTGTTTCTACACATTTGTACTTGCCTCTAATTTCAGTAATTTGTTGATTAGCCTTTAATAGAATTGACTGACAACAAATATTACAACAAGTTATTCTAAATTAATGTCCTAAAAAAGGAGTCTGCCAGTCATATAAGAGATGAACTATTGTAAAATATGGAACTATGTAAAATAATGGTAACTGAAATTTTCATTAGACTGTAACTAATACCTCCCTAATTGATGACAGGTGTTGAGTTAATTGATACTGAAGATCATTTGGAGCACTCGACAGCAGTCACACTATTCAGTAGTTACTGCCTCATGTTTCAATACAAAGGTTCTACAACAGATAAGATGTATTCATTATCAGACCTTGAAAGCCGCCTGCATCATTTAAGAGTAGCAAATGATGCCGGACTTGGACATGTCATTGTATTAAAAAAGAAAAACACACACACACACACACACAAATATACAGATCATGGGCAATGCTATAAATTGTTCAGTGCACAGCAAGTTGATTCTGTTTCCATATTTGACATTTCCATTAATTAAACTCATAAAGAGTCACTTTTATTTTTAACCTTCACATGTGTTATAAAGATAACCTGAAGCAAGGCAAAATCTGACTTTTAAGATTGAGGAGTGATGAGGAAGGATCTGCCAAGAGCTTCAAAATTAGAAGCTGCACAAGTTAGCTCAGAGTAAAGGTTTTCAAGGACCAGCTCAGAAATAGAGCAAAGACCCATGCTATGTGGTTGTTTTATTTGTTCAATCCCACTGAAGTCCTTATTTTTCAAAATGTGTTGTCTGCTTGTGACGTGTTGAAATTCTGATTTTCTTTAGTGTGGTGGTTGACAAGAAGTCCTTCGTTAAGACTTGCTTACATGAGCATACCAGACAAGGTTTGTACACCCACGATATCTGCCTGGTTGTGTGTACTCAGGGAAAGTGTGTTTGTTAGTGTACTTTATCATGTAAGACCATGTTACTAGGAAAAAAAATGGGACCTCAACCTTAGCTTACCAGACTGAGCTTGGTGATCACCGAATGTTTTCATCAATGCTGGCTAGCATCAATTCCTCAAACGATGAAGGAATCAGTATTCTGTCATTGTGAATAAAATGATATAATGAACTATTTAATTCTCTTTATCTTCAATGATTTCTTGTACTGTGCCATTTTATTCTAGGAGGTAAAAGACAGATGCTGTAACAGAGTGACAGGAAATGGAAGGTTCACTGGTCTGTTGTTTTGAACTTGCTGAATTTGAATTCTCCAGAGTTATAGCCAAGATACTGATATGTCAGTTTGCTGTAAGATCCTCAGTAACACTCATAAATATTTTCAATTGTACTCTGAGAACCAAAGTGTTCCAGGACCTAAACAAGCAGACACAGGTATTATTATATCAATGACAGGAACACTAGATGATAGCAATTAGTGAAAGTATATTTTTCAGACTTAATGGTTAGAAAAAAAGTTTTAAGTGTTTTCTAATATGACCACATGAGCTAAATATCATTCTGTCTGAAAAAGTCCACTTAATTATTTCCTTATATTAACTTGTACACTTGGAATCATATAAGTTATAAATGTCCCAGGATTGCACATATTGTTATTTTTATACTAGAACTTTTAACAAAATTTAATCAGCAAAATGTCAAGCATCTGTTTTTAAATAAGATTTACTTATTTTATGGATGTGAGTACACTGTCCCTGTGTTTTTAGACACACCAGAAGAGGGCATCAGATTCCATTACAGATAGTTGTGAGCCACCATGTGGTTGCTGGGAATTGAACGCAGGACCTCTGAAAGAGCAATCAGTGTTCTTAACCTCTGAACCATCCCTCTAGCTTCTCAAGTACTTTTTAAACTATGAAAGTATTTTCTGATTTCTGATTTTTCTGGTTTCTTTTCAGAGAACTTATGGCAATAAAATGAAACCAGGTGTCTTTTTCTCCCTTTCAAAAGTTATGAATAGTTTAAAGCATTGAGAGTCATGTGATTTGGCTCTTGACCTTAGAGAATACAAGCCTCCAAACTGAGAACTTAACCCAGCACATCTTACTGAAACTTATCTTCAAGCCATATATACTATTAGACCAGAAGTGTTGGGATTAATACTAAGGATGTCAGTGATTCCTTTAAAAATGGCCTAGATTATGTGTTTAAGTAAGCTCAATTGTTGTATTGCTTTAGTTACTTAGAATTAAACACTATATATATATATATATATATATATATATATACTAATTCTAATTCTATATTCTAATTATAATATATATATATATATATATATATATATATATTCTGATTATCCAGTTTCTTAAAATAATAAGCATTTAGATCTGTGATTCAATTCATCCTGTTCCCTCTCATTTGTAATTCTATTTTGTAGTGTAACACCCAGTGGAAAACCAAACCAAACCAACAAAACACATTGAAGGAAAGTGAACACTAGGGGGCGCATGGAGCTTCTTATAAATATATTCTTTTCTCAAATTGACTGCTAGTTATCTCTCCACTTTTTAGTTTATGAATTTGGTGAGATAGTATTTTATTATACCGATTATATTTTTTTTATCAAAACTAAAGAAGTGAATGATAAAATGGTGTGTCAACTTGTAATTTTATAACTAGATTTAATTCACTGCCTCTAATATATCACAGAGATTCGATATATCACACAAGGTAGCTAATGTCTCTGACCTTCCACGTGTTAGTAAAAGCCACGTGAGATGCTTCCAGATGCAACCAAGGCAAGTATAGAGCAACACTGTCTGCTGTTTATTTGTTTGTATGTTTTTGTAGCTAATTGGAAAAAAAACCTGTTCTGAATCTTTATTTTTAAACTAACAATAGCAATGATGGTTAGAATCCAGGCTGTGTCTTCATCCAAAGCACTGCGTTGAAACATGTCGTCAGTCTTCTCTTTTACATTTTCAGCGTGGAGCCATGCTATGGATGAGGAAAGACACTGAGCAATTAAGTAGCTCCTTCAAACACTTTTAAAAAGTTAATGAAACTGAGAGCAAGCTCAGAATCTAGGCCTTAGTGTCACCAAAATTCCCTTAGTTTTGATTGATTACCAATTGACCATTTGGCTCAGATCCACAGTTAGCCTTAGTTTAAGATATTCTTGTCTCAAACCATGAGTCTTGATTTTAAGAGAAAAAAAATGACCCTTGCTTAAGAAAGTATAATAGCATAAAATACTTTATGATGTACAATTGGTAGATTTTAGAATAATATAATTTTAAATAATGTTTTTATTAATACTTTTAGAACTTCATGGAGTATTGTGATCCTATTCAAATCCTTTCCCCAATTTCTCCCAGATCCATAAGCCCTAACCTACCTACTCCTGTCTTTTTATTCTCCCCTTCCAGTCTAGCTTGTATTGCTCAAATATTCTTTTGTTTGTGGTCAAATCCTGTTGGGTCTTCAAAATACCAGGAGTCACCCCTTCAAGATAACTGACTCATCCTCTATCAGCAGCTACTAATTGACTATGGCTCCTGAGTTATGGGTAAGACACTGGACATGGTACACGCCTCCTCACCCCCATGCTGGAATTTTTGTGTCCAGCTTGTGAAGTCTTCATGCATGCCAGGACAATCACTATGAATTTGTATGTGAACTGTCATGTATGGGAGGAAACATTGTTTCATTATAGTCACCTGCCACCTGTATTCTTAGCCATCTCTCTACCCACCTCTTCTGAATAGTACTGAATAATAATAATAATACTTAATAATAATAAAATCTTAAGTTTACTCAAAAATCTCCAGTGTTTTGAATATGTTACCTACAAAAAGATTTCCTGTACTTGTTATCTAAATTGCAGAATATGATTAATCCACAATGGGCCAGACTATCATAAATAAATGCTATTCGTTGAATGAGGCTTCCAACGTCCTGGAACCAAGCATATAAGAAAAAAGATCTAGAAACCTGATTGCATGGATGAGTAATGTTCGTGTAGGATTGGAGAAAGGGACACTTGGCTTTTCTTCCTTATTGCCAAGGGAAAAAAAAATGTCAAGCCGTGAAAATTAGGTTAGGCGCTAAGAACAGCAAATGCACAGAGAAAAGGGTGTAGACTTCCAACAAGGTGTGTCATTGCTTTTAATTGTATAAGTGGAACACTTCATATTTGTGAGATATAAGAAAAAGTAGGTTATTAACATAGAGAATAAAGATGGGAGGCCAAAAACGAAGGAAACAATGTATAACTTTTGGCTTTTCGAAATGACCTCTTTGTTCTCCAAAATATAAAAACTCTGAGACTGAATTATTTAGGAATAATTACATAGGTCAAAAGATTTGGCTTTTTCCTTCTAGCTCATAACCCAATTATCCTGTTTATTCTGTTCTAAGTCCCACCAAGTGGTTAGCTATCTTCCCTCAGGTTCATGCAACAGGCTTCCCCAGAGTTAGGGGTAAATCTCTCACATCCCACTCTATCCCAAACATCTCTCTCTACTGGAACTTCCACCTCTCTATTTTCTGCCTAAGCTGATAGGCCAACACCATTTTCACTGACAGGTGGTGTTTCCATCTATTGCTCAAGAGATTCTCTCCACAACAGTGACCACATTTTAAAAAATATTTTGTCAGATTTATTTTTACTCATTTGTTTTATTGATATGAGTTCACTGTAGCTGTCTTCAGACACATCAGAAGAAGGCATTGGATCCCATTACAGATGGTTGTGAGTCACCATGTGGTTGCTGGGAACTGATCTCAGGACCTTGGGTAGAGTTGTCAGAGCTCTTAACTGCTGAGCCATCTCTCCAGCCCCAATGACCAGAGTTTTTACCTATATATTTTCATAAATGTCTGTAAAACTGTAGTTTTATTATTCTGAGTGTAAACACAAAAGTTGTACCACGGGGGAACAGAGCAGATGGAAAAAGGAAAGGGCATTACAGAACATGACCATGTTATAGAGGATTTTGGCTTAAGGATAGTCAGTGAGTAAAAGAAAGGAATTGTGCTTCAATATAACAGCCTTACTGAGTTAGAACCTACACGCCATAAAATTCATCCCTCTAAACCATTCTGCACCATGGTGTATGGCATATTCTCAGAATTACAGAGTTGTCACCAGAATCTCATTTGGGTCATTTCAAAAAGGGACTCTCTTGGCATTAGAGGTCACTTCCCAATCTTCTTTCCATCTAGTCCCTGACACTCTGAATCTACTTCTTGTGTTCATAGACTTGTTACATAACATGCTCTTCATTGTGACTGGATCCTTCCACTTAGAGTATTGTTTATTAGATTCATCTATGATTTAAACTCTCTTATGGGGATGGGCACATAAGCATTTTATTCTATTTTTTATGGCCAAATAATGTCATTTAGTAAAGACACTGTGTTTTGCCTAGGTATTTTTTTTCTTTAATTTCACTAACCTCATCTGCTAGAGTAAGAAATAATAAGTTTCCGTTTGCCAGCTGATGGATATTAGGGATTCCACGCGTCTTTAAAAGCAATGCTGGCAAGAACGTTCATGTACTAAATGTGGTGCGTCTGAACTGTGTTTTTAATTCTCAGTTTAGAAGGGGGAAAAAGGGATTGGGATGGGGGTTGTGGATGGGTAACCAAAAAAAGGGGATATAATTTGAAATGTAAATGAATAAAATGATTAATTAAAAAGGATAAAAGTGAAATAAAGTATAGTTATTTACTTCTCCACTTCACACTTTAAATTCTCCCATCCCCTTCCTTCTTCCCATTCAAAATCATGGCTTCTATTTTTTATTATTGTTGTTGTATACATGCATATTTATATAAACACATAACTATATCTTGTGAGTCCATTTAGTGTTGCTTATATGAAGAGGATTTCAGAGCTAACCACTTGGTGTTATATAAACAATTAGGAAACTCTCCTCTGGGGAAAACTGGTTCTCCCTTTTGTGACAGTCCTTAATTGGTTGTACTTCTCTTCATGTGTTCCCGGGACCCCGTGAGATTCCTTACTTCCACTTTAGCTTGTTTAATGTTGTTATTATTATTCTGATGCTCAAGGTTTTTAATTTGATAGGGTCCACCCCTCCTTTCTGTCTCTTGTGCTTTTTGTACTTTATATAGAAGCTCACTTTAATTAAAGATCATAAACATTAGGCTTCTTATAGCAGTTTAGTAATTGTAATTTTGACTCTTACATTTGAATCAATTTTCTTTGTTCATTCTGTATTGCCATCACAGATTACCACATACTGGGTAATTTATAACATGAACAAATGTGCGTGTTACCTACCATTCTCAAAACTGGGAATTTTGATGGTTGAGTGTTGTCATCTGCTGAGCAAATGTTTTTTCTGCTATGTCATCTCATGGCAGAAGGGCATAGGCAAGATAAGTGATCAAGAAGTTATAACTCCATAACTAACTTATCTTGTAAAAATAACATCAATCCAACCATGAGATCATAGTTCCGAGACCCGATGAAGCTGCCCTTCTCACTGCTTCTTTATTGGGGAACTAAATTTCCAGTACATGAATTTCTGTGAGCACATTAAACTATAGATTTTATGGTATATGAGATATGGTGTGAAGTAAGAAATTTTCTTGGTTAGGGTTTTACTGCTATGAACAAACACCATGTTCAAGTCAACTCTTATAAGGACAACATTTAATTGGGGCTGGCTTACAGGTTCAGAGGTTCAGTCCATTGTCATCAAGGTCAGAGCATGGCAGCATCCAGGCAGGCATGGTGCAGGAGGAACTTAGTTCTACATTTCTGTCTGAAGGCCGCTAGGAGAAGACTGACTTCCAGGCAGCTAGGATGAGGGTCTTAAGCCACAGTGGCATTCCTACTCCAACAAGGCCACACTTTCTATTAGTGCCACTCCCTGGGCAAAGCATATTTAAACTACCCACCATAGCAATCTGTCTTCATTTTGTGGTAGCTGGATGTATTCAATGATGCATAGTACAATGTGTTGAGAGAACTGTCTTCCTGCACTTATCAGAAATCAGCTCATGGGACATATAGCTTTTTTGCATCACGTTGGTGTCTAGGAGTTGAAAGAATTATAGACATCAACTATTGTTTTGAAAACAATTTTAATGATGAATTTTAATAATTTAAAAATTATATTATCTGCTCATGTGTGTTCTTTTTTCCCAAATTTGCTTAGCCACTTTAGCTCCTTATTTCTCTATGTGATTTTTAAGATCAACATGCCAGTTTCTGAAGAAAATTTAGTGGGATTTTTGACAAATGTGATTTAATTTGGGGAGTATCTTAATGCTACATTTTCTGATCTTTGCATATAATCAGAAATACTATTTTATTTATTTAGATTTTCTGTGTTTGTCTCTAATGATAGCCTCTCATCTTTACTATATAAGCCTTTTCCAATGTGCTAACTACATTCTAATTTATTGAGGGCAATGGTGAAGGTCAAAGAACAACTTACTATAAATTCTGGTCTATGCTTCTTCCTGTGGTTCCCCAGGATAAGACTTGAGTGGTCAAGCTTGGTGACAGGTATCTTTACGCACTGAGCCAGCTCACTGACCCTTAATTTATAACTCCTATACCTACTGTAGACTATTATCTTAAATATTTTTATACTGTTAAAATATTATTCCCTTAACTCCATTTCTGGATTAAATCATTATTAATACATAAACATACAGTATATTCTTCTAACCTGATTTCATACCCTACAATCTTGCTAGAAAAATTAATTTTATATATAGTTTTTCTGTGTAGGATTTCTCGATGGCTTTAGGTACTAGTTTGCCATTGGAAGATCTTATTTGGTCCCTGATTTCTCCGGGTACCATCTCTTCAGCAGTGGTGACTAGAAGTATCTGAAATGGATGTCTTCTTCTTGCTCTTCTGACTAGAGAAAAGCACGGAGCCTTTCCCTACTGTATACTCACTTGGGGTTCGCAGAGAAAACTTTATGATCCTGAGGAAGATCCTATCTTTTCTTAGTTTATCGGATGTTTTATCATGAAAGAACTTTAAATATTTTTCCAAACGATTTCTTGTGAATTTATTTTTTAAAAAAGCAAGAAGCTATAATTTTACTTTATTCTATTACATTCACAGATTTTTCAGATTTTAAACTAAGCTAGTGTCTACTGGAAGAATCTCTTTGGAGTTGTGGTGCTGTTTATATTGTAGCTAATTAAGTTGAACTTCTTTTGGAGTTGTTCTTGTCTATATTCATTAATGACACTGGTCTCTAGATAGTTTTCTTTTTTTCTTTACTAGCATTTTGGCAACAATACAGAAATATTAGGATGACAATGTTCACACATATCATCAGTTTTGTAAGAGATGAGGGGAAGTGGACATGAGTTCTTTAAATGTTGATACAATGAAGTGACGCCTCGTGGTTTATACTTTCCTCTGCGGAAATCTTGAATTTTCTAATTCTACCTTTAACTGCAACAACTCTCAATTCTCCCTTTCTTTTCCTAACCCTGTCCAGTAACTCATGTCTACAGAGGCTTCCTCCCTTCATACTCACTGTCTACTTGATGAGCAGCATGTCGTTCTCCGTAGTGTGTATTTGTTGTTCTTGTATCCTTATTAAGCAGTGACTTCCTCCTGGATACCTACGTTAGTGATTTAATACTTCACTCTGGTTTTTTTTTTTTTTTTTTAAGTTCGCCACCTCCCTGAGCCACGGGCTTTTTTTTTTTTTTAAGATTTATTTATTTATTTATTTATTTATTTATTATATGTGAGTACACTGTAGCTGTCTTCAGACACACCAGAAGAGGGCGTCAGATCTCATTTCGGGTGGTTGTGAGCCACCATATGGTTGCTGGGATTTGAACTCAGGACCTTCAGAAGAGCAGTCGGCGCTCTTAACCACTGAGCCATCTCTCCAGCCCCACTCTGGGTTTTTAATGGCCTGTTTCACTTCTTCACAAATCTTAAATATTTTTTGACTTTGTTTTGTCTCAAATGTAGTTTTGGTTGCTTTGCTTTGTCCATCTGGTAAATCTAGTTGTTGATTTGAGACAGGTTTTAATCTAAATTTATAACTAAAGTTTCATCTCATTACTGTTTCAGCTGTATTCCCCCTAGATTGGTACACCTTGTGTTTTCATTTTTATTTTATCTTGAGGCATTTCCTAAATGATCTCATGAATATTATTTTGTTTATAGGAAATCTCATTTCATTTCCATATATATGCTAATTTTTCAGATTTTCTGCTTGAAATGGTGGCTAATTTTACTCCACTGTGTTTAGCTGCCATACTTTATATGGTGTTAATACTATTAAATTTTATCAAACTTCCTTTGCCCATAAACACTTGAAAATAAGTAAGTATCCAACTGTTGCTGATTACAGTATTTAATGCACATGTGTTTAATTCAGTTGCCATATGACCCTTCAACTCTTCTGTTTCCTTATTTATTTTGTGTAATCCTATTATTGAAAGTAAGAAATTTAGTTGGGCATGATGATGCATGCCTTTCCTGGCTGTTTTATTTCACTTGACACTAGCTGATGACATCTGAAAGGAGAGAACTTCAGTTAAGAAAATGCCTTCATAAAAGCAGACTGCAAGCAAGCCTTTGGGCACTTTCTTATGTAGGAGGGCCCAGCACATTGTGGGTGGTACCATCCTTGGGCTAGAGGTTCTGAGTTCTATAAGAAAACAGGCTGAGCCAGCAATTGGGAGCAATCCAATAAGTGGCTCCTCTCCATGGCTTCTGTATTTGTTCCTGCCTCCCGGTTCCTACCTTATTTGAATTCATGCCCTCCCTACTTTTGATAATGAACTGTTATATGGAAATTTGAGTGAAATAAAACCTTTTTTACCCAAGTTGCTTAAGTCAAGATGTAGCATACACTCTAAAGACTGAAGCAGACAGATCACCAATGGAAAGGCAGCTCATGCTACATAGTCTGAAGTTCTTCAAATCCACAGAAAGAGAAAAAGGAATACTCAACTCTAACAAGTTAACTTCTTTTTTTCTTCCTTCATTCATCTTGACTTTTTAAAAATTTTTGTCTTTCTCATTTCCTTCTTTCTTTCTTTCTTTCTTTCTTTCTTTCTTTCTTTCTTTCTTTCTTTCTTCCTTCCTTCCTTCCTTCCTTCCTTCCTTCCTTCCTTCCATTCTCCCTTTCTCTTTCTTTCTTCCTTCCTTTCTTCCTTCCTTTCTTCCTTCCTTTCTTTCTTTCTTTCTTTCTTTCTTTCTTTCTTTCTTTCTTTCTTTCTTTCTTTCTTTCTTTCTTTCTTTCTGTCATTGCTGTATTTTGAGGTAGGATATCACTATGTAGTTTTTTGTGACCCAGACTCCACTATGTATACCAGACTAGTATCAACCTAATAGTGGGCTGCCTGGTTCACCATCTGAGTGCTTATATAGAAGTCACGTAGCACCATACCTGGTTTCTAACTAGTTAATTTCTTGGTTGATGATATATTGATTTCTATCTTATACTTGTGATGCTATTATTCATTTCTTGTGTTAATGTAAAGCAAGCAGAATTCTTCATTTGTTTATTGAATCATTTTAATTATGTTTTACAGCCCACCACCTCCTGCCCCAGACATTTCAATTTGGTTGTCTTTGCTGATATAGAAAATCTCAAGTAATGTTTAACATCCACAAATCTATCACCCTAAAGTGGTTTTGTGTCTTAAGTCACATGTAGAAAACAGAGTAAACAGCACATGAGTGTTACCTATCATCCTTTGTTGTGGGCTCTGTCTGCTGATCTCACAATGTAGTAATTATGGTCTTCAACACTAACTGTAGGGAAAAGTGCTATGGAACAAAGCAACCTACTTGTTTTGTTCACTGAACTCACTGCCAACCAAAAAGCAACTCAGGAACAACCATGCTATCCAGGATGGAAAAATCACAGCACATATGTTACTTTGTTGTCTAAGTTACCAGTGTACCCCAACTCTCATGTTTTGTAATTACATTTCTCTGCTCAGGAGGATTCTGTTTGCAAGTGCATGGCTATTTTATTATATTTTCTAGGATAACCATTCCTGAGCATTTATATGTTAAACTGTATACTTCATAATCAGCTTCCTCTACTTTTTACTTAGGTCATCATTAGCTCTGTTGCTAAGGCACATATATGTGTGTATGAATGAATTCTCTTTCAATATAAGGAATAAATTTCATAGTGGATATTGTAAAATGGATGCTTTGTACTGGATAGTCTATCATGACTTTAGCCCTAACAAATGACTTTTAATTTTAGCATATTCCATTATTATTCTCACAAAGCCCTTGTTAAATAAATGTATAATCTTCATTTTTGTAACTGTAGCAAAGCAAAGATAATGGCACTGGATACATAGCATGTTCATTTTCACCGTAGATGTGAGCAATGGTATCATCTGTCCTTGATCTTCTGTGGCTTTCTATTTTAATTTACACTAAACAGAAAACTAGGGGGCAAATGAGAGGCAGAGACATGGACTAAGTAATGTCCATTAGGCAACTGCCAGCTGTCCTCTGTGGAATGAGTAACCGGAGACTCAAGCAAAGCCATTCACATACAAATGTCTTACAGGTATAGCCTGTTAAACACAAAGTCTTAGTAAATCTTACAGTCACAGGCAATAATATATTTCTATTATTTTTCAAATGTCTTTCCTTTTAACAGTGGTTCTCAACAGGGGAATGTCAAGGCCAGGAAGCAGGAGTGGGTGGGTTGGGGATCAGGGCAGGGGGAGGGTATAGGGGACTTTCAGGATAGCATTTGAAATGTAAATGAAGAAAATATCTAATTTAAAAAAAAAAACAGTGGTTCTCAACCTGTGGGCCATGACCTTCTGAGGTTGCCTAAGACCATTGAAAAACACAAATATTTATATTACGATTTATAAAAGTAGCAAAACCAGTTATGAAGTAACAATGGAAGCAATTTTATGGTTGGAGGTCACCATAACATGAGGAACTGTATTAAAGGGTCACAGTGTTCAAAAGGTTGAAAAACAGTGACTTATAAGTTTGTACTATTAGTTGAACAACCACTGGTAACTAGGTTGGTGGAGGAACACTAGTAGATATGACCAAGTTAGGCATAGGTGGTGTCTTTTAAAAGTTATTAAGTTATAATTTTGAGTATGAAGAAATGCAATATCTTGTATAAAGTGTGAATAGACAATGGTCCACTTGCACTTAAAAGAACAGTACTTCCTGTCACAAGCTGTCTGGTGTTTTCCCCATAATTTTAGTATGTAACTCAGGTTTATTTTCCTTATTGCCTTTCTCTTCAAAATGAAGATATTTTAATTAAAGTTTTATGCCTTTGCAACTTAGACAACCACTATCTTTTAATATTAGAATATATAGATTGCTTTTACCTTTGCTTTATGATTAAAACAAACTTTTTTTTATTACGAAGAACAACTATGAACTGTTGCTCTTCACACCAGAACTTCAAGATTGACAGTATCACATTCAAATATCTTCTTCTTTATGAATATATTCATAGGGATGAATATTGGGGACAAGTCTTAGGGCTTTAAATATGAACTTTGACTGAAGCTGTATAAGCTGTGCTTTGTGAAGCATTTATTTTCTGCTACAGGTTTTCCAAAATGAAATAAATTATGGTGTTTCCATCATGCATGCTGAGAATAATTTGCATGGCAGTATATCTCTTTTTATACACAGATATTTTTAACATAAGTCATGGATGATTTTTTTTTTTTGCCTGAGACTCTGTAAAAGTGGATGAAGAGACTTGTTTGAAAATGTTGAAGGAGTTTGAATTGTCGAAATAGAAAAACATTCAAAATCTTACCAAAACACACTCACTAAATAAAGATTAAATACCGATATGAGTAAATATAACAAAGATGTATACACTTTGAGAGATAGAGCAACTTCTGTCTTCAGGTCAGAAATAATGCCAGGTAGTTTCCTTAAAAAAAATACATGAAATTCCTTCTCTAAAATTAACAAAATAAAAATAATATGGTTGTTAAATGTTCATGCTTCTTTGCTGGCTTATTCATGTTGATTTTTATGTATTGTTAAATATTTTGTAAGCAAAGAAGAATAAAATATTGGTAGATAATCACACCTCTAGACAGATTTCATAGTTCAGAAATGAATGTGCTATCTGTTGAATTATACCATCTACACATAAAACCCTGATTACCTATGCAGAAAGGACCATAAAGGGCACAGAATATCATTATGAAATTAGTTATGCAATGTACATTTTGAACAGAAGAAACTGCCCAAATAGCCCAGGAGGAAGGAAAGGACATCTCTACAAGGGCAGGGATGCAAAGAGAAACTGCAAAGCAACCAGGCATTCTTTCATGCAAAGTAAATTGCCCTTCATTATTTTAATGAGCTGGCTGCAATGTTTTTTAAGTGTTTGTTTCTGTAGGCACATTCATAAATTTTAACTTAATGGGGTCCTTGATTATTTTACCTAAAGATCATTCCTTATGATACAATCATGAGAAACTTAACAGAATATACGTTAGGATAATGAGATTGGAAATCATTGTCTGTTTTCTTCAACTTTACAGTTTTTTTCTGTAACATATAATACTAAATATCACCCCACTGATCATTTTACTTTATGTTCAGGTTACTAGAACCTGAAATTCCATAAGTTTTTCTATTATTGGTCTTGATGAGTGTGTACTCTAACATTAAACATATATTCCAATCTTACCCCCATAAAAGGCCACTTAATGACATCTCAAGCTCCCAATTTTGAAAATTTTATCCATTTTTATGACTTACTCATCTTCTGTCATGTGAGTCCATCTCAAACATTCTCCATTGTCCCATTCATGATATGGTTTTACCATATTTTAAATATGAAACAGCTTATTAGGGATTATCTTTTAATTTGCACCCTCTTAGCTTCAGCCTCACTCTACCACACTTCTCAGCATCTTCTAAGTATGAAAATAAACCAAGTAGCCACCATTCATATCTATCATCTTAACATCAGTATCTACATCAACAACATCCATCTCATCAAAATGTTAGAGCAGATTTTAAATCTAAATACTTCTTTGGATATGTGATTGAGATATGAATTACTCAAGTCCTCTTGAAACATATAATATTAAAACGGAGCAAATGTCTGGTTCCACTGATACTATTAGCACACAGTAATTATACATACAATGTGTTTTATTATAACACTTTCTTTTTTCCATAGTTTGTTAATGTCTTTGAACTTCATTTTCATTAGAGCAAAATAATCGATAGTATACTGATATTTAAGGCCGCTTTGTTTATAACTAAAAAATTGTGTTTATTACTAAAAAATCTCACAATCACTATCTCACAGCAACACAGCACAAGTATCCTGTTCCTCTGGTTCTTAGAGTCTTTCCATCTCCTTTTCCAGAACACCCCCTGAGTCTAAGGTAGAGGAGTTACATTGTAAATGTATTATTTACGGTTGGTCATTTGCTCACTGTAGTTTTCTTTAGAGGTGGTTTTCTTTAGCCGTGTCTGTGAGAAGCCAAAAGAAGCTTCTTGGATGAGGGATGATAGGTGTTGAGAGCTATTAAGACAACTCTATTGTCCTGATCTCTGAATTGGGCCTCTCCCCCACCCCCGCCCCCGAGAAGGAAAGGGGATCAAAAGCGGGCCACTGACCATCACTCCGAGAACAACTACAGATTGTTCCAGCCCTAAGTCAGCGCCAAATGTCCTGACCACAAGATGTACCCTGATACCACCAAGTTCCTGCTTCCCAGTGTAGTCGCCAAAAGAAAAATTTCTGCTGCCCCATCCCTCCTGCTGAGGTGCATTTCTGTTGCCCCATTCCTCCTGCTGAGAAGAACTTCCCCTTTTGCTTGTGCATTTAAGCCTTGAGTCTTGCTAAATACAATGAGACCTTGATGCTAATCAGACTGCTTCCATCTGTTGTTCATTGCACTTGGTTCTTGTCTCCGCCCCCCCCCACGCCCCCATTTGGTTCTTAGGAGAAGGTCCCCTCGAGACCCTCGAATAACTGGACCTGTTGGATGGGTCAGATAGGTACACTTACCTGTGGGTAAAAGGATAAGTATGCAGAATGTGGTCAGGAATTATACAAATTTAGGAAAGTACTATTAGTAGATTCTTCCCTAAATTCTATGGTCTCAGCAGCCATGAGTAGTATGCTACATTTACCACACCAGCCATGAAATACCTTCTGTTGAATGGGCTTGTGTCCAACTAGACAGCTGTTGGCTACCAGGATGTCAATGACACTATTCTATCTGTAGGGACATTTTGCCATGCTGGCCATCAATGTAGTCCATAGGTATCACAGATTTGTATTTATTTTAGTTTGGGTTTCTATTACTGTGATTTAAAAAAGGCTCACAGTCAAAAACAATTGGGAGAGGAATGGTTTGTTTTAGGTTACAACTCCATCTGACATTACATTACTGATGGAAGACAGGGTAAGAAGGCAGGAAACTGGGGGCAAGAATTAAAGCAGAGGCCATGAAGATATGCTGTTTACTGTCTTGATCTTCATGGCTTGCTCAGCTTCTTTTTAGTACCAGAACCACCAGTCCAGGGTGCTACTGCCCCCAGTGAAGTTCTCCCTCATCAGTCAAGAAAATGCTGGCCCATGCATTTTCTCAAATGGGTTTCCCACTTCCAAAATGACTCTAGGTTTTGCCAAGTTGAAATGAAACTAGCCAGCATAGTAGGACTATTGATTGTGTCCCTTCTTTGACAATATGATTGGCACCATCTATCATTATGAAAGCTTTTCTCATGGAGAAGGTTTCCAGTCACATACAGCTCAAATCCTCCAGTGTTTGTATCTAAAGCACATGGTTTATTCAGAAATATGGGCTTACCTTTAACTTCTTGGTGACCCCCCCCCCCAATGGCAAAAGCAATAGTCCATTTTGTGTTGTGTTTCTCTTCCCTTCACCAACAACTTGATAGGGGCTTTCTCATACTTGTTAGTAAGATTTTTGTTAGACTTTCTATGTCTCCTAAGAGTAACATTACCACTCCAAGAGCCATAACTTCATTTTATATACCCCAAATAATTAAACTTACTTTGATTTGCAGACTATATTTTTATAAATGTTTGATGAAAATTATAACTTGATGAGAACATTAACTGTCAAACTGTAATTAATCAAATAGAAAATATTTTTAAATTATTCAAATTCATAGTAAAGAAAACACATAATCTGAAATTTAACCTATACTTAGTATTATCATGTTTATCATGACAGAAAATCCTTAATGACTTCTGATTATTTTGTGATCAATCATCAAATGATAATGTAAAGTAGGATTCAGATTCACCTGCAACACAGAATGTATAGATGCAAGCTTAATGTAAAATGTCATAAATAACTACGTTTTAAGCAAAATTTGTACTTTGAGTTTTTTGTGGATTTGGACAAAAGGAAAGCAAAATAAAATGCCTAAGTAGTTATATTTTATTGTTCACCACTCTCCGCCATGCATTAATGATGGTGTTTAGACAGTTTCTGATTTATTTAGAGCTTTGCAACAGAATTTTTATCAGGTAAAATATATTACTCCTCACATATCAGGAAGTTTTGGTGATGCACTCCTCAAATATGATCTTATCACTCTTGTGGTAGAGGTGGCAGCAAACCAAACTCTGTTTAACATTGTCTGTCCTATCACTGCAAACAAAACAAAACAAAACAAACAAAAACAAAAAAACAAAAAAACAAAAAAAAAACCCTCAATGTGACCATAAAACCCCCCAAAAAACTAAATACGATCATAACATCTGTATGCCAGTACAGCTATTTGGTGACTCTATGCATAATGTGGCTGAATATGGGTGGAATATTACTAATATTAAATTGTTGAAAGAGACATTCATGGGACTCAGGAACTCTGTGTACCCTGGCAGACTTTGACCTTTGGTATCCATGTTTTATTTCTTCACATCTTACAGACCTATAAATTATATAACTAATATTTTATAAAGAAGTCCAGTTGTAAAAACAATGGAATTGCCAACATAACTAAGTATAGTCCTAAAAAGACCTAATCTAACATTCTCAGCTGTTAAGACCAGATGAGTCCATTTCAAAAGTCTTCATTATGGAGATGGAATGTGATCTTAGATTTGCATAACAAATGAAAAAGATAATGAACTTGCACAGACACTAACGTGGACCAATCTCAATCCAGAAAAGTCACTGACATGGCGGGAAGGAATGGGTACCCATTAATGCTGGAGAATACGTGCTATGTAGATGACCATAGATAATGAGTGAGAAATTAGTTGGATTTTAAAGCCCCATTCTTTTTATATCCACCAAAGGGTACTGTGAAAAAAATAGGCGATTTATTAAATTAAAATCAATGCATTCTTATAGTAATGTGTGAAAAGTAAAAGGGTAAATTTAAAAAGTAAAGCAAAATTATCAACAAGTAAGGAAATCTTCATAAAATATTTATTTTCATTCAAATCAATCTTACTTGATTAAATATATTTCAATATAAACAGTTTAATTAAAATTATTTTAAATTGGTTCTAATGTAATTTTAGTGTTCTGTTTAATTTCTGGGACATTCTTATTCCTTACTGATTGCCCTTCCTTGCCAAGTATCAGCAACTTTGAATGTCATGCATCAAAGCCCACTTCTCATTCTCTATCACTGCCATGATCGTATTTGAGTCTTAACATTCTCACTTTTTTTTTTTTAAAAAAATTACTTTCATGTTCATCACTGGCACCCATTTATGAACATCTATTAATTCTGCAGATGAGTTTCCCTGTGGCGTTTCCATTAGTAATGTAATGCATTTGTACCATATTCACTTTTGTACAGCCCATTTCTTACCTCCTTTCTCTTCTACATCTCTTATAATTTCTCTTTTATTTTCATTGCACTTTTCTTTCTTTTTTATATTTAATAAGTAATGGAAATTAAGTTGTGTTTGTCACTGTAACCCTGGATAATTTTATCTAACAAGATTTCTAGTTCCATATTTTTTCCTTAATAGTAGTTTTATTAGAGTGCACTTTCCAATTCTTTGTCAATTCTACCAATCCAGCCTTTCTAATAAATATTGTTGTTTTTAATTTTGATTTTTATTTTTAGAGGTTAAAATATGGTTAAGTCATTTCCCTTTTCTCTTTACTCCCTCCAGCCCCTCCCATGTACTCTACTCCTTGCTTCTTCCCAAATTCATGGCCCCTGGCCTCCTTTGTTTTGGTAGATAGATAGATAGATAGATAGATAGATAGATAGATAGATAGATAGTAGATAATATATAGATGATACATAGATAGATGATAGATAAACTATATTTGTGTATATATTTATGTATATGATTGGTAGATAAATAGATAGGTAGGTAGATAGATATCTCTTGCAATAGACAGAGTCAATTGCCACAACATACCAACAAGCAAAGAACAAATAATATATGGTGCCCAGCCCCAAGTGATCAATCCAATCTACAGCACAATTCCTTCACTCATGACACAGGGAACATGCCAAAATGTGGACAGGAAGATTGTAAAAGTCAAAGGATGGCTATTGTGAAAGTGTGATTTTGAGATTTCTTTTAGAGATACCAGGAAAGCACACTACTGCCTAAACAAGACCTCCACCAGGACAACACCCACAGACATAGTAGCATGGAAGAGGGAATATCTCACAGAGAGTGGGACTCATTCCTACTAATTAAATCATTCTAATTGTCTTTTTTCCTGTATTGTTATTTTACTTCCAATATTGATTAATCCCTCAAATGTGGAAATCCTTCTTTCTTCTTCCTTGAACAACCAAAATAAAACTGGTGAGTCACAAGATGTTCCCCTGATGATTTTTCATTCAGCTCTAGACTTTATCCTTTGTTCCATATTTTTATAATAATTCTTTGTGAAATGTGCTGTTCTCAGTGCCTATAAATTCTTTGTAAATGCATTCTGGCATTGCCATTTCAGCACCCTTCTTTTATTTACATTAATGTCTATGCTGACAAATCCCATCCAGTTTTCAATCTTTACATTTCCTGATTTAGCAGATTTACTTGGCAGAAGTGGTCAGTCCAATGTACTTCAAACAGATTCTCTAGTAATATTCAGAGTATCACTCTCTTAAGTTTGTCTTCTGCCTTACTGGCTGGTTTCATGGTCCCTTATTATTAGAGAGGACTCATATCTTATTTTTCTAACATTGTAGGTTATGAATCTAACTATCTTTTCTAGTCTCATAGAGATAGTTACCAAATTAAAATTTGATATTATATATATATGTGTGTATATATCTATATATATGTGTGTGTATGTATATGTGTATATATTTTATATATATATAAATGTGTGTGTATGTATATGTGTATATATTTTATATATATATACTACTGTTCCATGAATGCAAAACATATGTGCACTATACTCTCTGGTTTCTGCACACAGCTAGACTTGTGCAACTTGACACAGCTAGAGACATCAGAAAAGAAGGAGGTGTCTTTAAGGAAATGCCTACATGAAATCAACCTGTAAGGCATTTTCCCAATTAGTGATTGTTCAATGGAGGAGTTATTCCTTGGCATATAGTTCTGAGTTCTATCAGAAAACAGGCTAAGGAAGCCATGTGAAGCGAGCTAGTAAGCAACAATCCTACATGGTCTCTGTATCAGTTCTTGCCTGCAGGAGCCTGCCGTATTTGAGTTCCTATACTTCCTCCGTCAGTGGTGAACTGTAATGTGGAAGTAGAAGTTCCTCTTCAACTTGCTTTTTGTTCATGGTGTTTTCTTGAAGCATTAGAAACCTGAAGACACAAGTACATACATCTCCCCCTCTCCCTCTCCCTCTCTCCCTCTCCCTCTCTCCCTCTCCCTCTCCCTCTCCCTCTCCCTCTCCCTCTCCCTCTCCCTCTCCCTCTCCCTCTCCCTCTCCCTCTCCCTCTCCCTCTCCCTCTCTCTCTCCCTCTCTCTCTCTGTCAGTGTTTAATATTTTGGAACCATACTAGAAAATTGAATAAGTGCCCCAAATTTAACAACCCCCCAATAGCTAGATACACAATTTCCTTCTAGATATTGAATTAACATCCCATTGTCTAGCACATCTATATTAAAAATTAGAGACATTCCTCATTGTCTCTCATCTCATATACAAAATACTTCAAAAATCTTCAAGATTATCCAAACATAATTCACATTCAACTACTACTACTGTTCACTATCCTTGTCTAGCCAGTTTTATTACTATTTTTTATAGTTTATTTTCTTTTCTCTGATAAGTCGCATGATCAAAAGTAACTAGGGGAGGAAGGGATTTTTTTAAATTAGGTATTTTCTTCATTTACATTTCAAATGCTATCCCAAAAGTCCCCCAGACCCTCCCCCTCCACTCCCCTACCCACCCACTCCCACTCTTGACCCTGGAGTTCCCTGTACTGAGTCATATAAAGTTTGCAAGACCAAGGGGCCTCTCTTCCCAATGATGGTCGACTAGGCCATCTTCTGATACATATGCAGCTAGAGACACAAGCTCCGGGGGTACTGGTTAGTTCATATTGTTGTTCCAACTATAGGGTTGCAGACACCTTTAGCTCCTTGGGTACTTTCTCTAGCTCTTCCATTGGGGATCCATCCAATAGCTGACTGTGAGCATCCACTTCTGTGTTTGCCAGGCCCCAGAATAACCTCACAAGAGACAGCTATATCAGGGTCCTTCCAGCAAAATCTTGCTGGTGTATGCAATGGTGTCAGCGTTTGGAGGCTGATTATGGGATGGATCCCCAGGTATGGCAGTTTCTAGATGGTCTATCCTTTCATCTCAGCTCCAAACTTTGTCTCTGTAACTCAAATTGGGAACAAAACACCCATGGAAGGAGTTACAGAGATTTATTTTTAGCTAGTAGGTTATAGCTGTTATTCACAAATGAAAGACAAGACTCATGCCAAGACACTGAAGCAGAAGCCATGGAGGAACACTGCTTACTGATTTGTTCTTCCAATAAGGTATCACTCACTGTATGCTGGATCTCCTAAATCAATAGCAATCAAGAAAATGCCCACAGACATTGCCTGTAGACCTCTATGATGGAAGCCATTCTTCAGTTGAGGTTTCCTCTTTCTAGGTATATCTAGATTTGAGTTAAATTGACAAAAGCTAATCAGCATAACATTCTAGTTAAATGATATGCATAGATTCTCCTCAGCACCATTTTCACCCAAATATAATTTCATTTTAACATAGTTCTAAGGTTGTTGAGCTCTTTTCAAGTTGCTTACGTTATTTCTTTCCTTGCAATCTTGCAAGACCCTTCAGTTTCACTGGAACAAAGGCCTCTGGCTTACATTCCTTTTTTTTCTCTTCCCTAGGATCTCATATCCCTAAAGTTCAAAACCCTCACAGTTTCTTTGCTGAAGCACCGGACTCATCATTGTTGCTAAGCAATGACACATGCTTTCATTGTAAGTTCTCATATTGACCAGTTCCTTTGTGTAGACTCTCACTCAGTTGTTCAATTGTCACATTCTCAAGGACTCACCCACTCTAGGTGAACACTTTCTGTTGCTGTTATCAATCATGGTGCTTTTCTTTTTCTGTTATTGCTAAGTATCTATGGCATTTTCTCAAGTATTATATACATGTTTTATTTTCTTTTCCATTTATTACCCTTGTCACTCTCAAGTAGAATTTAAGTTGCATTTTCTGAAAATGCTTTAACATTATTAAAAAGACCAAGGACTTGTGAAGGTGACCTCAATTTCCTGCTAACACGTTAAACAATGATGGCCCTCACTGGTGCTCCTCAGGGTGAACTTCAATAGATCAAACCTTGTCTGCTGCTTGGTTTGCTTTGTACAGAATGCACAGCCTCTTACAACCTTTTATGATTGAAACACATCAAATAAAGAATATTTTGAGAGATATGTAGACTCCTGATCCAAGATATATGAAAAAATGTTTAATTGAAATATTGTTATGATTTTTAATTTGTGTATTATTTCTGCCTATTCTCTAATTTATAATAGCAATGATCAGAACAATAGAGTCTTAAAATTTGATAAATCTAGATTATTTTCTAGCTAGATATTAATAGAAATAACAGCTGAATCTTGATCATCAGACTAAAGATACTCTTATTTCCTCCAAATACTTAGAGAGTATTTTGCACAATGCTACGAGTTTCTGCAGGTGTTGGGAATGCAGTGAGAGTGGGTTGAGTAGCATCCCACTCTCAAATAATATATTCCCATAATAACCCTCCTTAACTGTCAGTGTGAAATGTTTGGCAAAAGGGTCTTCACAGATATAATTAAGTGTTTTAAAATGAGATAGCTTTAAATTTCCCAGAGAAACTATAAATTCAGTGAACAATGCCCTTATGAAAACAAGAAGTAAGCAATAATAGTAAAACATCCCCTCAGCCCCTGAACATATGGCTTTCCCAACCACAGGCTCTTGACTACATTATAGTAAAGCATCTTCATATGTATGTTTATAACCATAGATTAATGCTGATGTCATCATTTATCAATGAAGAAATTTATAAATAGTCCCAATAATGAAAAAAAAAATAGATGTTGAGTGGTGGAGACTAAAAAGTACATCTACACCCTAGGCAAGTTCTGGGAACATTCCAGAAAAGGAGCTTGGAACAAATGTATAAGCCAGAGGTTGAAGTTACATGCTGTGAAATGATATCTTCTGGACATGACATGGCTGTTGTATTTATGAATTCACAGCATTGTTGCTTCCTGAATAAGATCTGTACAAGACTGAGTCTCTCAACATTCCATTAGTCATTGAGTGACTAGTGACAATAAATGGTTAGTGTGGGAGGGGGGTAACATTGTATTCAGTGATGGAGCCAATGATACATTACTCATGCCACTCTAATTAATCCCCTATCTGTACCCATGCAAGCAAACATATCTTACTTTCACTCACCCATAGATACATGTTGAGTGGGAGTGAGCAAAAGGAGAGAAAAGCAGAGAGATAGAGAGACAGAGAGGGACAGAGGGAGAAACAGGCATAAAAGTAGAAGACACAGGTGTGGAAAAGAAGGGCTTTTGTAGAAAAGATAGTCAGAGAAAGGGTAATGAAGGTTTGAAAACAACCAAAATTCTCATTATATGAATATAAAAATTATTAAAGAATAAGAAAGACGGGTACTCTATATGATTTTCTATTGTTTGTTTACATTCTAGTGATTTTATTTGTTTTGTTTTTGCTATTTTGGAAATTTTTTGGTTTTTGTTTGTATTTGGACTATTTTCTAAAGAGAGAGAGAGAAAGAAGGCATAGAGTTAGATGGGGGGGGAAGTGGGCAGGATCTGGGAGAAGATGAGTTGAGATACTGTGATTAGAATCTATTGTATGAAAAATGCATTTTCAATAAAATAGTGTACTCAGGAAGCTCAATGGCAATTTTATTAGAGTTTGAAAAAATAGTAATGCAAGTGTATTAAACACCATTCTCTATAGGATCTGATCTAATAGAATATATTAAAATACATGTTATATATATATATATATATATATATATATATGTATATATATATATATATATATATTCACACACCAATAATGTGTGTGTGTGTGTGTGTGTGTGTGTGCAATTTACTAGAGTGGTTTACAGGCTGTGGTCTGGCTAGTTCAACAACAGCTGTCTTCCTTTTTTCCAAAAGGTCAAGTATCTGGTAGTTGTTCAGTCACAAGGCTGTATGTCTTCCCTGGTTTTCAGTCTATGTTGTGATCCGAAAAATGTAGATTCTCATACCAGCTAAGGAATGCCTCAGCAGCAGGATAAATAAACTTTCAGTGAGAATGAAAGTAAAACCTTCCTTGCCTTTTTAAGCAGAATGCTACCAGAAGGTGTGACCCAGATTTAGGATGGGTCTTCTCACCTTGAATGATCCAGTCAAGAAAGTTCTCCAGAGGAGGGCCCAGCTTCTTTAGTTTTAGTTGATTCCAGATGAAGTTGACAACCAAGACTAGCCATCACAAACCTAGCCCTTTGAAACTCAACACAAAATCTTATTTCCTTAAGTCCCGATTAATTTCAAAATGTCTAACATGATATAACTACCCCACTTCTGGTACCACTTTCTGTCATAATTACTTTTCAATTGTTGTTGACAAAAATTTTATGACCAAGGCAATATATAGAAGAAAGCATTTAAGTGGGTTTTCAGTTTATAATGATCAGAGCCCATAATGATGGACCAAAGGCATAGTAGCAGGAGTAACTGAAAGCACATATATTGATCTGAAAGGAAAATGCAGAGAGAAAGAAACACTGAGAAAGTTATAGCTTTTTGAAACACCAAAGCCTGACCCGATGGCATACTTCCTCCATCACAGTCAGGGTTCTTATTTTTTTTTCAAACAATAACCAATTGGAGACCAAGTATTCAAACACATGCACCAGTGGGAACTATTCTCATTTAAACCACCACAGCAGGTAACTTAAAAATCTTGACTGCTTCCAGGAGGAGAGATGGATAAGAGGAGACAGTCATGGATTTTAAATTAAGCATGGAGGTCAGCAGGCAACGTTGGAAAGTGGGTGTTGTCAGAGAAAGAGAATGCCCAGGAAGATAAGGAGTGTATGCTTAGGATTTTGACCAGTATCTCATTCCTGGAAAATAATAATTAAAAAGTTATGTTTTTTAAAATTAGGACTCTAAAAAGTGGGTCAGTTTAGTAATGAGGATTGCCAAGCTACTGAGGGGGAAGGCCTTCTGCAATGTCTAAATACATTATCTCACTAAAGGGACAATTATTTTTCCTATCTCCTTAGCATGTCTACAGATGAATCAGTCTTCCTGAGGGAGTCCTCTAGACAAGTGACTGGCAAACCAGCTGGATAAAATCTTAAAGAAAAAGGCAATAATACACACTATTCTCTTTGAGGCAAATAAAAATACCAAGTCTCTACTCAGAGCCAGAAGCAGACCTTCTAGTCCATTCTTTTGACTAGAGAGAGGAAAGCTGTGCCTTAATGGGACTCAACAAAACCCCAGTGCCTCCATCTTTTCATATGGCACTCTAAATTCTAAGGAAGGTCAAAACTGATGCTTTTATATCTAGTGTTACCAAGGAAATAGAAGCATAATCAAAATCCAATTATGAGGGAAGGCTCTAGATCTCCAAGGCTGCTAATATCTCTTATTACTGAACAACATCTTCTCTAGAGGACTAATTATTTACGATTGTATAGATACTGTTATTAAAACTTAATGTCAGTTGGGTAGTTTTGTGGTTGTCATGCATAGTGAATGCCATAGGGAATTTAGAATGCACTGACCACCAACACACACAATGGTTGAAAAAGCACAGAGGGACAAACTGTTGGAAATGCTAGCCAGAATTAAGATTTTTACTTATATCATTGTACTTTAGCAAATTCAATTCTCCCCATAGGAATCTCTAGAATATAAGGCAGTTAAATAGATATTATAGCAAGGGATATTATACAAAGTGCTGAAATCACACTTGATATAAGCTTTTGGGAGGAACACCAGTTTTATTACTTTTTTACAATCATAAAGCATAAAAAAGTAATTATAGAATAATTCTACCAAGAGTTTAATAAAACATATCATTAAATGGGTTAGTACTGATAAGGTACTTTGTGTAGAGCATGGAAGAACAACTTAAACAGTTATCAAGCAGAATGACTAACACAAAGAGGAAAGAGAGACATTGCTTTGAAGTTAAATATACAGACATATTTTTATTAGGTATTTATTTCATTTACATTTCTTTTTTTATGAAGAAATTCTTGTGTTTTTTTAATATTTTTTATTACATATTTTCCTCAATTACATTTCCAATGCTATCCCAAAAGTCCCCCATACCGCCCCCCCCACTTCCCTACCCACCCATTCCCATTCTTTTGGCCCTGGCATTCCCCTATATTGGGGCATATAAAGTTTGCAATGCTATCCCAAAAGTCCCTCACATGCTCCCCCACCCACTCCCCCACCCACTCTCCCACCCACTCACTCCCACTTCTTGGCCCTGGCATTCCCCTGTACTGAGGCATAAAAAGTTTGCATGACCAATGTCTCTCTTTCCACTGATGGCCGACTAGACCATCTTCTGATACATAAGTAGCTAAAGACACGAGCTCCTGGGGGGTACTGGTTAGTTCATATTGTTGTTCCACCTATAGTGTTGCAGATCCCTTTAGCTCCTTGGGTACTTTCTCTAGCTCCTCCATTGGGGGCCCTGTGATACATCCAATAGCTGACTGTGAGCATCCACTTCTGTGTTTGCTAGACCCCGGCATAGTCTCACAAGAGACAGCTATATCTGGGTCCTTTCAGCAAAATCTTGCTAGTGTATGCAATGGTGTCAGCGGTTGGAAGCTGATTATGAGATGGATCCCCAGATATGGCAGTCTCTAGATGGTCCATCCTTTCATCTCAGACATATTTTTATTGGTTATTTTATTTATTTACATTTCAAATGTTATCCTCTTTCCCACTTTTCCCTTCACAAACCCTCTATCTCATCCACCCTCCCGCTGATTCTATGAGGGTGCTTACCCACCCACCCACTCACTCCCACCTCACTGCCCTAGCCTTCCCCTTATACAGTGGGCATCAGGTTTTCACAGGACCAAGGGCCTCCCCTCCCACTACTAATGCTAGATAAGGCCATCCTCTGCTACATATGCAGCTGTAGCCATGAGTCTCTCCATGTGTATTCTTTGTTTGGTGGTTTAGTCTGTAAAAACTCTAGGGAGTCTGGGTAGTTTCTAATGTTGTTTTTCTATGGGGTTGCAAGCTCCTTTAGTCCTCCCTTAACTCCTCCATTGCTATCCCCATGGTCAGTCTGATGGTTGGCTTCCAGCATCTGCATTTGTATTGGTCAGGCTCTGGCAGAGCCTTTCAGGAGACAGATATACCAGGCTCCAGTTAGCAAGCACTTATTGGCATCAGCAATAGTGTCTGGGTTTGCTGTCTGCATATGGGAAGGATTCCCAGGTGGGGCAGTTTCTGGATGGCCTTTCCCTCAGTCTCTGCTCCACTCTTTGTCCCTGTATTTCCTTTAGACAGGAGCCATTCTGGGTTAATATTTTAGGGATGGGTGGGTGACCCCTTTCCTCAATTGGGGGTTGTGCCTTACCTCTGGATATGATCTCTACAGGTTCTCTCTCCCCTTTGTTGGGTATTTTAGGTAATGTCATCACCATTGGGTCCTGGGAGCCTCTTGCTTTCCTATCATCTGGGACTTTCTGGTGGCTACCCCAGTTCCCTATCTCCCACTGCTACACACATCTGTTCAATTTCCTGACTCTCTGTACATTACCTGTTGTCTCCTCCCATACTTGATTCTGCTTCCCCCCATTTCTCCTCCCTTTCTTCTCTTCAAAAGTCCCTCCTACTCTCTACCACCAGTGATTATTTTGTTCTGCCTTCTAAGGACTGAAGCATCCACACTTTGGTCTTCCTTCTTCTTGAACTTCCTTTGGTCTGTGAGTTGTATCATGGGCATTCCATACTTTTTGCCAAATGTCCACTTATCAATGAGTAGATACCATGTGTGTTCTTTTGTGACTGAGTTACCTCACTCAGGATATTTTCTAATTCTATCCATTTGCCTAGGAATTTCATGTAGTCATTGTTTTTAATAGCTGAGTAGTACTACATTGTGTAAATGATTTATGAAACTATGTTTGTTGAACTATTTAAATATGTATTTTTTGAAATTTTAAATGCTTTACTATTGACGTAATTCCTACAATCTAATCTAAACTTCAACTGAAACATTGTATTCAGAGTCATTAAAGCTTCGCATCATTTAAGTAAGTTTCAGAGCATAAATTTAAGTCTACACACAATGTTTTCAGCCCCTTGGGTTTCAGTGGTAGAATAGCCAGCTCATATTCCATGAATTTTAATTATTATTATTGTAAGGCTATTATGTAGAAATGCTGATGTATCTATGTTTAAATGTTTAATATAAATATTTATAGAGACAAAGATTTTTAATTTTTAGAATCATTGAAATGAACTCTGCAATATATAAAGAAAACTTGTTAATTAAAGTTGCTACACTATAGACAAGCAGTTTCTTGTTGCTGAATTTGTTTATTATACCAACTGTCTTAATGTATTCTACAACCCAAGTGTGTATATGTTAAATTAGATTCTAATATTCCCTTTATCTATCAATTTTTCATATGTATACTAAATTATTCTACAGAAATAAGAGTTTATTGTAAGCCTAGAATATAAAAACTATATAATTATCATTTGTTACATTATTGATTTATATTTAATAGCCACAGATGCTAGCATGCAGTATGAAAATGGTATATTCCTTATTTAAAATATCAGAAAATATTAATCAATTATTCATATTTAAAATTCTTTTAGTTAGCTAAATTTAAGAGTAATATCTTTACTTGTAAATCAGAATTCCCCTTTGAGCTTCTTAATCATATTAATAAGGAATTTAAGAACAATTGGACTGAGCACGGATCCCCAATGGAGGAGTTAGAGAAAGGGATGAAGGAGATGAAGGGGTTTACAACCCCATAGGAAGAACAACAATATCAACCAACTAGACCCCCCTAGAGCTCCCAGGGACTAAACCACCAACCAAAGAGTACAGATGAAGGGACTCTTTAGCTGCATATATAGCAGAGGATGGCCTTATCTGGGATCAATGGGAGGAGAGGCCCACGGTTCTGTGAAGGCTAGATACCCCATTATAGTGGATTACCAGGGTGGGGAGGTGGGAGTGAGAGGGTGGGTTGGGGAACATCCTCATAGAAGCAGGGGGAGAAGGGTTGGAATAGGGGGTTTGCAGAGGGGAAACCAGGAAAGGGATAACATTTGAAATGTAAATACATAAAATATCCAATTAAAAAAAATAAAAAAGCTCAAAGGGCATTGGGCAGTGGCTCTCACCCTTCCTAATGGTTTTATAAAATTCCTCATGTTGTGGTGACCCCCAACGATAAGATCATTTCATGGCTTCTTAATAGATACAATTTTGCTACTGTTAAGGATTATAATGTAAATATCTGATGTGCAAGATATCTGATATGTGATCCAAAAAGGGGTAGAATCCCACAGGTCGAGAAATGCTGTTCTTGGCCACTTTTATTTGTATTTAAAAGAAAAGCCCCACAGTAGTAGGGTGTAAATCATGGCATCTGCCTTGGAGGGTGAGAAATAGGGAAGGGTTCTTCATCAGAGTTTAGCTAGAATGGAAGCCAGCCACATAGTTGGGTGGGGGCAGCTTTAAAGTCACCATGTTAGGAAAAACATGCTTATGAGAAGAGAAAAAGAAAGCTATACAGTTCTTAACAACTCAGAAAAGCAGGCAGACTGGCTATCTGCAAGCTATGGAGACCCAGAGAATGGAATTCTTGAAAGAAATAGACTTTATCTTCTTACAGGGATAATTATTTCTCCTAAACTACATAGTGTTGCTCAAGGTTAACTTGCCTTCCTGGTGTTTGTGGGGTGGGGTGGGATAGTGGGCCTGGGGTGTGAATACGTGATTGACCTGCCCAGCTAGGCTAACTGTTAAGGGAGGACATAATGGCATGTCTTCATCTAGGGAGATTCCATTCTTTACTATAACACTACATAAAGAATTTTATGTATAAGCCTAAGGTTAATTTATTCCATCTTGATCGCCATTAAATCACAAGCTGTAAAGCCCAACCATTTCCAGTTTTGAAGAAACTCCATTTTGTGCAAGGCCAGGGGATAAACTCCAATTCCAGGAAGAAAATCACAAAGGCCACCTGAGTAAACATCCTACAACAACCCCCACCCCCACCCCTTAGGAACCGCCAGGGTACAATAGCTGGATCAAGGAACATAGAGATAACCTAAGACATCCTGCAGAGAATAGATAACCTGATCATCCCGTTTGTCAGGTGGCTCTGCCCTCGTGTTTGGTTCCTGCAGATTACAACAGAAATGCAGTTTCTAAAATATTAACTTGCTGACCCATATGGAAATTCCTGTAACCGGAATGAAAATTCTGCACCCCTAGACTCAGAGCTCTTGCTAAGCTGAGACTCTGGAAGATCTTGCTTGCAAGCTCATAATAAAAGATCCTTTTATGTTTGCTTCAGATTTGGTTCCTCAGTGGTCTTTGGGGGTCCCTGCGACATAGCATATTTATCTTTCTTGGAGTTGGATATTTTTCATATTTAACAGATTTCAAGTTAATTTGTTCCCAGAATGCATGATTACTTATATAATTGAATCTTGTGCTAGAAATGAAAAACATCTATCGTTTCCTGAGGAACGGATCATTCTCCATGCTTGAATTTGAGGAAGTTCGAACTGCTAAGGAAACTCTCAAATAGAGATCTGACCTCTAGGGGTACTGGTTGGTTCATACTGTTGTTCTACCTATAGAGTTGCAGACCCCTTCAGCTCCTTGGGTGTTTTCTCTAGCTTCTCCATTGGGGACCCTGTGTTCCATCTTATAGATGACTGTGAGCATCCACTTCTGCATTTGCCAGGCACTAGCATAGCCTCATATGAGACAGCTATAACAGGGTCCCCTCAGCAAAATCTTTCTGTCATATGCAATATTGTCTGGCTTTGGTGGCTGATTATGGGATGGATCCCCGGTGGGGTAGTCTCTGGATAGTTGGGTAGGGGAGCAGGGCGGGGGCAGGGTATAGGGAAATTTCGGGATAGCATTTGAAATGTATATAAAGAAAGTATCTAATAAAAGAAGAAAGAAAGAAAGAAACCCACAAATATAAACAGTGCGCAACTCATCTAAAACTGAGAAGAGAAGGCTCCCACACCTTCAACTAATGAAGATTGATTCCTCCCTTAGCTCCTCACAGGTGCCTCTTCATCTATCATCATCATGAAGGTGCACATGGTTAGCTGCTCCCTACCATGTACAGCAAGACCTTAGGATTAATTACTGTGCCCCCCCCCCGCCGTTTCCCATCCAATTTTAGGTTTTGACTCATTCCTAAATTTTGCTCACCTTTCTCACATTCCTTGTCTTGCTTCTTGTGTACGTGCTCATTACTAAATATATTATACTTCCTGGTGCATTGTTTATGCATCTGAATTTGGATGCAACATTTGTATCTTCTCACCATTTTTGGGAAAGATTTTTGGTGATCATACAATTGAGGTAGGCAGAACCTCAGATGTCCCTGTTAGGAGTTGGGGGTTGGGGTGGAGCCAACACACAGTCAAAGACTTACAAATAATAAATCTTCCTTCTCATGGCATGTTTTCAATACATGTTATATGTGCCTAATGTCATTTTTGAGGAAGAGAAATAAATCAAAGTTTAAGAAAGTCGGTGGGAAATTGGTTTAGTTTTGATGTGATAAAAGGTGTATAGCTTGACTTCCTTAGGTAGCCTAAAGGTTGGGGTGTCTTCTATGAACAGTTGTTAGTCTTTTTTTTTTTCCAGGAAGGGATTTGAAAGAGGGATTAGAGAGGTGGAACTGTTACACGGCTGAGGCTGAGGGAATTAAGGTCAGAGAAACCAATAGTGGATTAGTACAAAAAAAAAAAGCAAAATAAGTCAAAACTATACCATTTAGGCAATAACAAGTCAAAAATGAAAGAAGGGGAAAGAGAGAGAGAGAGAGAGAGAGAGAGAGAGAGAGGCAGAAATGTCTTAGCAATCTCAGCTGTCTGCAGGCCTTGAGAGCCAGAGCTGTAGGATGTAGAGAAGCCTGGTAAAAAAACTAATGTCAGAGTTCATGAGAATTCACAAGTTATATTACTATAATGACACTATTGGTTCTACTTTGTTTTCCTTTTCTCCATATCACACAAGGAAAGGAACCATAGTTTCCAGTCTCCCAGCTTCTGAAATAGGCAATGGGCTTTGAAAAGTAGAAATGGTACTAATCACCAATGTACAGTGAGTTATGTTCCTTCAAGTGATGTTAATTGCTGTAAGAGTGAAAAGGCTTTCAGTTTTAGATGCTCTACAGTTGACTAAAAGAATGAGGAGCCATATCTAGGTTCGTTTATCAGGGCATTCCAGATACCTTTATCAAGAACAGAGTGGAGAAGAATGTTGGGTGAGGGTCAAGTGCTGAAGACTTGCTCTGCCAAATAAGGATTAGTGATCCACTCATTGCTCTAACTTTCCAAGCTGCTAAGTGCGTTTCAGTTAGGACAAAGGAGTGAGGAAAGAGGAGACTACCTATGGTTATCTTCTCAAAGTTAATCTAGCTTATACAATTAGTCATTTTAAAAACTTGGAAACCATTGAACAGGAGAGTCTGATAACTCGTGGTGCCGGTGGAGGGTAGTGTTACCCAGCAGTTCTCAGCCTGTGGGTTGTAATCCTTTTGGGGTCAAATGACCCTTTCACAGGGGGCACTGAAGACCATCAGAAATATCAGAATTGTACACATTTTGATACTGTAGTAGCAAACAGTATCAAAATTATAGTTAGGAAGCAGCAATGAGATGACTTTATGGCTTGGGTTTACCACAACGTGAGGAACCATATGAGATGGTTGGAACCTTACGAAGTTTGAGAATCATCAGCATTACTCCGGAAATACCTTCATATTCGTAAGTCTATTAAAAGAAGTCTTTTTTGCTTAGAATCCAGCTAAATAAGCACACCAGAGCAAATATAGGCCTCCTCGCAGGCATAGTTTTGAACCCTATGTTTTTGTGGTACTGGACACAAATGAATGATTTGACAAAGGAAAACAGCAAGATATATATATTCAAACCCCTATAGCAATCAATTCATAATGAGTTAGAATAAAGTAGAAAGTTTCTGAGCAATAAGTCATTAGCAGAACTAGAGACCTATCTGTACGTAACAGTCCAAACAAGTGAATGAATTGCAGAAGGGATGTAAGACACGCTTGTGGGAAGAATGCTGGACCAAACAATGAGAAGAGTCTGGACGAGATGCTCATTGTCTTTCCCCAACTTTTTACCAAAGGGAATGTGACATGGAATATGTTCACAAAGTGACTTCCCAGACATAAGCTGAACAAGGATGGACGCAATAGCCATGTCAAAGTGGATAGGCAAAAGCTCCTAAGATCACAACCCTACACAAGGAACTGCAGGCAGCTAGAGATTACTAAATGCAGGAGAGACAGACTTCCCTGATTGTTGATGATATTCCATATGGTCAGCCCTGGAAATGTACATACAAGTAATATTATACATACAAAGAAGGTTATATTAGTACATACATGTGCATATACACATTTGATAAAAAAATAATAAAAAAAGAGGCCATGAATTTGAAAAGGAGCAAGGAAGAGTATTTGAGAGGTTTTGTAGGGAGGAGACAGGAGTGAGAAATTTTGTAATTATAGCCTAGTCGGCCATCATTGGGAAGAGAGGCCCCTTGGTCTTGCAAATGTTATATGCCCCAATACAGGTGAATGCCAGGACCAAGAAGTGGGAGTGGGTGGGTAGGGGAGCAGGGCAGGGGAAAGGTATAGGGAACTTTTGGGATAGCATTTGAAATGTAAATAAAGAAAATATCTAATAAAAAATTTAAAAAAATAAAAAAGGGTCAAAAAAGAATGAAGAAAGAAGAAAGAAAAAAATATTATAATCTCAAAACTACTACAGAGGTGTTTCTTTTAGTTTGGGCATGCTATATTTTGTTCTTAGCCATTCATGAACAGTAATGTTTGATAAGTATTTTGACAGAGTTAAAAATAAATTTTTATTTCTAAAATGTTTTAGAACAGGGCCACATCTTCTGGGGTTAAAACATTATGCTTGTAATGTGGTGGTAGAAAGACTGAGATTCTTTTATTTTCTAAATTGCTTTTATACACCGAATCAATAGCTTTTGAAACACAATCATTTTTTTACAGATTGATGAATGCTAAATAGCGATTTTTCTGAGTGATATTATTTTCAATCCTCATCTGACTTAGTAAAGATAAACAGCCAGACCGAAATATAGATTGCTTTATGTCATTTCTCAGAGTGAAACAATTTACATGTAATGCTATATGGATCTTTTGAAAATGATCTTATAAAAATAAAATGGATCTTATAAAAATAAAAGTTGACTAACTTAGGATTTCTTCTGAATCCTTTTTTTAGAGTAAGGAATTTCTGCTGGATAAATAGTTTTTTTTTTTTAATTTCAGTGAATATGTAGATGGATGCTACTTATTTTTATACAACATGAACATGTTCTTCCATATTATTGAATTTAAAAGAACAGTCATCATTCATAATAAGTAGAAGATACGACAATTTTTTAAAATTACTTGCAGTACTTGGAGATTATCTGAGGCTCTTGTACATGAGAGACAAGCAGCTACCACTGGAACTATATTCCAGGTCAGTTTATGTATTTTGGTTTGAGACAAATCTCACTAAATTAGCCAGATGGCCTCAGACTTACTCTGCATACTAGTCATATCTCAAATTCACTATCCCACTGCCTCATAGTCCTATGGAGGAATGACAGCCCTATGCCACCAAACTCCGTGAAGAAGACACTGTAGAGTTAATGTTTAAATCTCAAGATAATACATTTTCTACTCATTTGAAACATGGACTAATATGAATAATCAACCTATCATGAAAATCTTTATTTCAAGTGAATATAATCACAGGTATGATGAAGAGTCCTTCAGGATGGTGTACATGGTGACTATCTCCAGAGGTCAGGAATACAGAGCACTTAAACCTATATGTATCTATGCATCAATGTGACTCATGTCTGTCTTTATGAGATGTGAGCACAATTTTCCTCATGAGTCTGTGCTGCAGAAGTCCCTTCCTTTGCCTTTTCATCAGAGCTTCTTAGGACACCCGAATGATTGATCCTTGGAGCAGTGACAGAAACCCAAATCAATTAAGCTCCTGATGGAGACCTACTGTTCCCTTCTTTGCAGCTTAGAAAACTGCACACACTTCCTTCAAAACATGCCCTTCCATTTCCTCACATGTACTCTTACCCAAAATCCATGACCTTTTTTTCTTTAATTATTATGATTACATAAATATAGAAAAATTGGAAAGTTGGATACTTGAAGTTTAAGTGAAACAATGCTGTTTTCTAATTTAAGTACTTGCTTTGATTCCTATACCAGGACATCACAGCTTAAGAAAATACCTAAATACTAAAGGGCATAGAAAAGTAAATGTTTTTTTGTTGGTTTTGGTTTTATTTTCTCAGAGCTTTTATACACAAACTAATTCTATAATTCCTGATAGTCACTTTAAATATTTGATAACTAGCAACAAGAAATTTGAACAGTTTGCAGACATACAGATGATAAGGAAAGATTAAAATCATATCTTCAGTATTCTCTTTTAGGCACCTCATAAGACTTTAAATATTCCAAAACTAGTTCCTCCACAGAAATAGCTCATCCAATAGAATACATTTTGTGATACTTAATGTAGTAATAAACATTGCTAAACATTTCCATGTTAATAATTTGGGTTCCTTGATAGACTAAATAAAGTTAGATTTGCTTGCTTCTTTCAGGGGGAAATATTTTTTTTTCAAACTCATTTTTTTATTACATATTTTCCTCAATTACATTTCCAATGCTATCCCAAAAGTCCCCCATACCGCCCCCCACTTCCCTACCCTCCCATTCCCATTCTTTTGGCCCTGGCATTCCCCTATATTGGGGCATATAAAGTTTGCAAGTCCAATGGGCCTCTCTTTCCAGTGATGGCCGACTAGGCCATCTTTCGATACATATGCAGCTAGAGACAAACAGTTCATTTTTAGGAGCAGGGGTCTGACCCTTTTATCCAGTGACATGTCTTCATCTTTAGGATTCGGCTTCAGTATTTCACTGACAACGCTATGAACATCTCCAGGTAAGAACAAATAGAGGGGTATCCCCAATACTTTGGTAAACTATATTTTTACCATTGTGGTATAAAGAAAAATAATAGACTGAAGTGTGGATACTATGCCCCTCCTTAGAATTGGGAACAGAACACCCATGGAAGGAGTTACAGAGACAAAGTTTGGAGCTGTGACGAAAGGATGGACCATCTAGAGACTGCCATATCCAGAGATCCATCCCATGATCAGCATCCAAACGCTGACACCATTGCATTCACTAGCAAGATTTTGCTGAAAGGACCCAGATATAGCTGTCTCTTGTGAGACTATGCCGGGCCTGGCAAACACAGAAGTGGATGCTCACAGTCATCTAGTGAATGGATCACAGGGCCCCCAATGGAGGAGCTGGAGAAAGTACCGAAGGAGCTGAAGGGATCCGCAACCCTATAGGTGGAACAACATTATGAACTAACCAGTACCCTGGAGCTCTTGACTCTAGCTGCATATGTATCAAAAGATGGCCTAGTCGGCCATCACTGGAAAGAGAGGCCCATTGGACACACAAACTTTATATGCCCCAGTACAGGGGAACGCCAGGGTCAGAAAAATGGGAATAGGTGGGTAGGGAAGTAGCGGGGAGGTATGGGGGACTTTTGGGATAGCATTGGAAATGTAATTGAGGAAAAGATGTAATAAAAAAAATGAGGAAAACAAAACAAAACAAAAAAAATACTTTGGACATTAAAAAAAAATAATGATAGAGTGAAAATTCAGGGCTCTGTTCCAAAATTCCAACTATTATCATGTTGCCTCTTCAATTCCTTTTGCCCTATCTAAAGAAATCACACTTGAACACACTGTAATTTAAGAATTCAGCATTATGATAATCTAGAATGCTAAGTAATGTTCTACAAAAAGCAAACTGATTAGAAGTCATTGTAACGAATGCTACTGGAAGTTGAAGGATGCTATTGAAGTTTCAACTGGTGTATCAGAATGGGTTGTTTGTAAAGAAAGGATTTTGAACCTATGATTTTGGAGGCTGGAAGTTCAAGATTGTCCCTGGCTCCCTCCAGGAGGTAAACTTTTGTTTTTTTTATTGTTCTTGTTGTCTTTTCTTTAAGTGTAATCTGTGCCCAATGACTCATTTCTAATGAATACACTTTAACAGAAAATGGAAAAATACTGACTTAGCAATGGAGAAATCTAGCAGATCTTATATCAAGCAAATAATCAAAGTTAACATTGCTAACAACACATACTGATATCAGATATTATAATTTGAGGAAGAGAATGCTTTAACACAATATATTCGCCTCAGTCTAACCAAAAGAACATACTAGATAAACCCAAATTGAGAGGGAGAGCGGGGCACTGTGGGTGAGAGTGGAAGCTGAGTGGGATGGAGATCAAAGAGTGAGACAAGACAAAAGAAGAGAGAGAACTTTGAAGTGTCAGGCTTCTAAAGACCCCTCTTCTGGGAATCAACTGGGATCAGACTCAGTGTCATAATCTCTTCTTGAGTTTTCGATGACATCATGACCTACTATTATCTCTCTCTACCTCTTAAAGGTTTTGTGTCACTTTAACTTCAGTGCCCTAGAGACCAATTCTTGAACAGATGAACCCTTGGGACCCATCTTCATCATAACTGTAGGAGGTGTTGCTGCTGTACAGAAATAAGCAGAAACTCGTTCAGGATAACTTTTTTGTGACAGAGTATGTAAAAACATATTAGCTGACTTTTCCTAAAGATTTAATCCTATTTTAACACCTACCAACTCAGCAAACAAGAGTAACTATTTATGTCTTTAGGGTGTGATGGAAAAGACGGATATGGCTGCAAACTGCTATGTATTGGATGTCACAATTACAGAACAAAACTGTAGCCAAACACAAAGTGCCCCAGCTACTAAACTATTTTTCAGAATATTTTGTTTTTATTGATGCTTAAAATAATGTTAATGGGAAAATATTGAATGCTTCCTGAGTATACTCATCCTTCTTCAAATTTCTTAAAATAGCATAGCTCTTTGAAACATTTTCCTGTAGACTGGGTTTATAGTGACAGGAGATAGCACCAATTTCCCCAATAGCTTTCACTCTATCTGATTTTAAGTTTCATCCAAATGTTTCTCTAATTTTCAACATAAAGAAATAGGGCTATGACATAAAGAGCCAACTCTAGACCAAATACATCATAGGCAATATGAGAATATCTTGGTTACCAACAATATTCCCAGGGCGTGAGGCCAGGTCACGCAATTTATCCTGTAATATATTTCAGTGGGCTCTTGATAACTGTGTACACCCTTTCAGTTATAAAATAGCACTGTACTCATGCTGTGTACACAGCCATTTTAATAAGTTATATATTACTGCCATATATTTCCTTTCTAAAAACAATTTTAGTGTATGCATGTGTGTATGGGGGCAGTGTGTGCAACATGTGTGCCGGTGCCCTTGGGAAGTGGAAAAAGACATTAGATTCCCTGGAACTGAATCTATAGGCAACTATAAGACGTCTGACATGGGTGTTGGGGACCAAATTTGCATTGTCTAGAAAAATAACAAATACTCTTAGTTACTGACCCATCTCTCCAGCCCCAACTGTCCTATATTTCTGTGTATAACTTTTTATAATATACTCAAGATAAAATGAATGCCACCTTAATAATAAGCTATTCTCAGTTTTATTATTTATCAGAATGTATACAGCAATTGGAATTGTTTTATATTTTTGAAGATTATTTGATATTTTAGGTAAGGTGATTAGAAATTCAAGTTTTAACTTCTGATTATATTTTATTTAGTTTTTAGAATACCTTAAAAAGTACTTCTGAAAGTTCCAAATAACAATTAAATCAGGATATCCAAATTTTCCAATTATAAAAAAAACATGCAATTATCTTTGGAAATATGGGTATGAGTCTTCAACATTCCTGTTCTCAAGCAGGTTTTCTTATAAGCTTAGTAGAACGCTAAAGAATTTTTATAGTTCTAAATATGCTTTAAAAATTCACTGAAATTGTCTATTTAAAATTCAATTTTCTGTTTTTTAAGGATGCAGATTTGAGAGATTTAGAAATGACTCAACTTCCTTATTCAAACTAAATTTTATTTTTAAATATTTTAAGATAATTTTTCCATAGCAAAAGTTTCTTTTGCTCATTCTTATTGAAAAAAAAATACCTTTAAAGGGAACTATTATGTTTCAAATTATAATTCTTCTTGCAAAATAAAAGAAACCATATGGGGAAATCCACATATTGCATAAGACATTCTTATAACATTCCATATAAAGTAAAAGATGTAAAACAGAGATCACCCTGCTGCCTGAGGTGAAGGGGTAATTATGAAGGACACATTGGAGATGGGTTAGTATGATGGAACGGTTTACTATGATGAGTTATTTATAGAGATATATTCATGATCCATGTTTAATGATGTTAACTGTTTGCTATTAGAAAAATCAACAGACATATCCAGAATCTTAAAACAGAAAGCCAATGGTGGCATAGGTCTGTGTTCATGTGCATACCACACAGAAGAGGTCAGGGAGGAGAGCTGAGCTAAGTAAAGTTGGAAGTCATTGTTTTGGATGACTTCAGTAAAAGTAAAGACATATAAGAAATAGATACAAGGACTATTTATTATTAGTTAACTTCATCCATCAATGGTGTCTGTTTTGCCAATTGTGAAACTAATGAATAATGAAGTTCAAGAAATAAGTGTAGGTAATGCAGCCATCATCTCATGTGAGGAAAAAGAAATATAAATAAACAGACAGGTATAGGAGTATTAATGGTATGACCTCTACTAAACATATGTGAATAATAATGTTTAAATAATTATTTATATAAATAACTTATATAAATCCATGGGAGAGTATGCATACATGTCTCCTATTCCTATTCACATAGAAAGCTTGCCCGATCAGGGCATATCTGATGACCTTACTAATAAGACATGATAGTTTTATAGTATCAGGAAGCAACACTTTCAGGAGAAATAGATGGTTTTGGGTATGGAGAAGAAAGAATATAAAATTAGGATGAGATCATGGTACATTTAAACAGAACAAAATCCAAATTAAAGAAAACAATTCTATGGCTAAGGCTTGACAATTTGACCAATGAAAGAAATGATGTTATGACACTAGCCCCCCAAATAAATGAATATCCATAGATTAATAGCATTATAAATGTCCTAAGACCAATACAGTTGTACATGTATGTAGAATAAAGCAGAGAAGATGTATGTTTTCTTTAAATATCCAAATAATGAGTATAGAAGAAAAAAAAAGAAATAAAAAAACATAATTAGAGAAAAACCATAGTGATAATTGCTGTACCCTGGCTAGATCTTTGGGTAGGTTCAAAAATTAGTGGATAAAAAATTAAGAGGTTTAGAATAAAAGTGTTTATATAGCAAAGTGAGCCACAAAGTGAGCCTCTTCAATTTTATTATCATGAAGGTTTTAATATAGTCTCATAAATTACTTTGCAAATCTCTCTTTAAGATGTGGGGTTTAATTTCTTCCCTTTAAGTTTGAGCAGGATCTTGTGAGTTACTCCTAATGAATATAGTTAGAAAATGGAAAATAGAATTTTCAACAGAAGTCGCATGGACTCCTGTGAGTAACAATGAAACATTGCCCATGTTCAACATAGGGGTTTTGTTAGGTAGCCTATGGGGTTTTGGTGGAGTGGGGACCATTGTCATGCTAACTAGATAACTTCAACTGAGTGACTAATGCATTTATATATGTACACATAAACATAAGTAATTATAAAATAATAAATTCCTGTGGGCTTTCCAAACATATTTATTCCTATTCATTTTTTTCCACATAGGAGGGAATTCATGGCTAAACTGTAAAATTAGTCAACTGTCAGTGGTCAGTGAAGCCATGGAACATAGAGGGAGACCAACTCCTGGCAGTTTCCTAAGTGAGTATGATTTCTAATTGCATTCTAAATACTTATTTTTATATACACATATAACTGTAGCTCTCAGCAACCATCAAAGAAGTTTCTTTTGCAGTAGATAGAGACCATTACAGAAAACCATAATTGGTCAAAATGCAGAGTTCAACTGACATGTGCCCACCCCTATTATGACATTTATGGCACTAACACTGAACTCAAGGTTTAGGAAACATTACAAAAAAAGGGTCAGAGCAACAAAAATTGCCAGAGGACCAGAATATCTGACATGAGATAGTGTCTTCTAAAAAATAAAAATGGCCATAAATTGGGCAAGTACAGGGAAGAGGAGGAGGTGGCTCTAGAAGGAGCTGAGGGAAGGGCAAGGTAAGAGGATGGGGAATGAAGATGTTTAGTATATGTTATATGAAATTGTAAAAACATTAACTATACCATTTTTTAAAAAGAGGGATTTAAATATTTAAATGGGCCTGGAAGGAAGAAGGTGAAGAGATAATTTGTGTAGAATAACAAATATTGTATGCTTTCTTACATAGGTAGCATCTAGATAAAATATGTATTAAATGTGTGCCTATATAAATATATGTTGTGAAATTATAGAGAGAACTAATAAAAGGGAAGAGGAAAGTTTAAATAAAAGGACCAGAAGAAGAGATAGCAGATGAGCAACCCGTAAGAACGTTGGACCTAGAAACTGACAAGCAGCCATAACGGGATGAAGAAAAGCCAAGGCACACAAGCACACATGTACAGAAAAATCAGCTATTAAGTCTGTTGTGCATGTTTTGATGGAACCACAGGAACTATGCAACAACTGGGAACCTCAACATGTTCATTGTGTGCAGCGCAAGGGGGAAGAGTTATACAGTCTCCTCTGCACTGTTTCTGTAGGCAAGCAGTCTCTGGCTGTAAACACATGAGAGGAAGATGCATTTGCTAGGTTTTGTACACACGGGTTAATGTATCATACATGCTTGTACTTGCATATACTCTCAATATTCTCACTTGGACCAGAGGAAAGCTTTGCCATCTCTCTGATCGGATGCTGGAGGTGAGGAGGTTAGGCGATTGTGGAGGCGTGGGTGGGACAGGATTTACCAATTTTCCACAGGCCTGAGGCATAGCAGTGCCCATGTCAAAAGCACACACTTAATCAGATTTGAGCCCTATCTTCTATACGTATGTATATGTTTAAAAGTGCTAGCAACAGCAAGTAATACTGCCTGAACCTATAATATCTGCCACATGTTCTTCATTATATGTATATAATATATTATTTATTTATAACTTCATATACATGCATAATTTTATAATGTCAAAATGAAAGCATTTTTACTCAGAATCTAATTTTCAGAGGAATATTGGTCCATTTTGGGTGTGGTTTGTCACTCAATGTTTCAAGTGCTAGTGACCCGATTCTCTGATGTAGTGGTCTTGTTATGTGAAAAACCATCTTTATTTTATTCATTTTACAAATTATTTTATTCTTTGACAATTTTATTACACATATATAAAACTGTCTGGGGACAATTCTTCTTCTTCCCTTTCTTATGCTTCTACTCCTGACCAAATGTTTCCTCCTATCAACAAAAGACTCTCTCATGTGTTTTTGTTGTGCAAACCCACTGTGTTTAAACAAGATCTTATGGGCATTAATATATAATTTTCCACTGACACACAGTTAACTCATAAGTGGTTTCATCACTGGAGGTAACAACTTCCTCTCTCTCCCTAATGCCTTCATCTCTTTGGTGAAACTCCTCCTTGTTTGTTCCTCTTTTATGAACTTCTCCTTTTAAAAAAAAATTAGATATTTTACTTGTTTATATTTCAAATGTTTTTCCCTTTCCTGGTTTCCCCTCCAGAAATCTCTTCCCCTGCTTCTATGAGGGTGTTCCCCCACCACCCATCTTCTCCTGCCTCCATGCCCTGGCAGTCCCCTACACTGGGGCAGCCAGACTTCACAGAACCAAGGGCCTCTCCTCCCATTGATGTCCAACAAGACCATCCTCTGCTACATATGCAACTGGAGTCATGGGTTCCTCCATGTGTACCCTTTGGTTGGCCCCTGGGAGCTCTGGGGCATCTGGTTGATATTGCTGTTCTTCCTATGGGGTTGCAAAACCCATCACTTCTTTCAGTCTTTTTTCTAACTCCTCCATTGGGAACTCCATGCTCAGTCCAATGGTTGGCTGCGAGCATCCCCATCTGTATTTGTCAGGCTCTGGCAGAGACTCTTAGGAGACACCTATATCAGACTCTTGTCAGCAAGAACTTCTTGGCATCCACAATAACCTTTGGGTTTGGTGTCTGCATATGAATCCCCTGGTGGGGGCAGTCTCTGGATGGTTTTTCCTTCATTCTCTGAAACCACACTTTGTCTCTGTATTTCCTCCCTTGAGTATTTTGTTCCTCTTCTTTTTTTTTAATTTTTAATATTTTTTTATTACGTATTTTCCTCAATTACATTTCCAATGCTATCCCAAAAGTCCCCCATACCCCCCCCCCACTTCCCTACCCACCCATTCCCATTCTTTTGGCCCTGGCATTCCCCTGTATTGGGGCATATAAAGTTTGCAAGTCCAATGGGCCTCTCTTTCCAGTGATGGCCGACTAGGCCATCTTTTGATACATATGCAGCTAGAGACACGAGCTCCGGGATACTGGTTAGTTCATCATGTTGTTCCCCCTATAGGGTTGCATATCCCTTTAACTCCTTGGGTACTTTCTCTAGCTTCTCCATTGGGGAGCCCTGTGATACATCCAATAGCTGACTGTGAGCATCCACTTCTGTGTTTGCTAGGCCCCGGCATAGTCTCACAAGAGACAGCTATATCTGGGTCCTTTCAGCAAAATCTTGCTAGTGTATGCAATGGTGTCAGCGTTTGGAAGCTGATTATGGGATGGATCCCTGGATATGGCAGTCTCTAGAGGGTCCATCCTTTCATCACAGCTCCAAACTTTGTCTGTGTAACTCCTTCCATGGGTGTTTTGTTCCCAATTCTAAGAAGGGGAATAGTGTCGACACTTTGGTCTTCATTCTTCTTGAGTTTCATGCGTTTAGCAAATTGTATCTTGTATCTTGGGTATCCTAAGTTTTGGGCTAATATCCACTTATCAATGAATACATATTGTGTGAGTTCCTTTGTGATTGTGTTACCTCACTCAAGATGATGCCCTCCAGGTCCATCCATTTGGCTAGGAATTTCATAAATTCATTCTTTTTAATAGCTGAGTAGTACTCCATTGCATAAATACACCACATTTTCTGTATCCATTCCTCTGTTGAAGGACATTTGGTTTCTTTCCAGCTTCTGGCTATTATAAATAACTCTGCTATGAATATAGTGGAGCATGTATCCTTGTTATATGTTGGAGCATCTTCTGGGTATATGCCCAGGAGTGGTATAGCTGGGTCCTCAGGTAGTACTATGTCCAATTTTCTGAGGAACCACCAGACTGATTTCCAGAGTGGTTGTACAAGCTTGCAATCCCACCAACAATGGAGGAGTGTTCCTCTTTCTCCACATCCTCGCCAGCATCTGCTGTCACCTGAATTTTTGATCTTAGCCATTCTGACTGGTGTGAGGTGGAATCTCAGGGTTGTTTTGATTTGCATTTCCCTTTGTTCCTCTTCTAATGAGGACTGAAGCACCCACACTTTGTTCTTCCTTCTTCTTGAGCTTCATGTGGTCTGCTAATTGTATCTTGGGTATTCTGAGGTTCTGGGCTAATATCCACTTATCAGTGAGTGCATACCATGTGTGTTCTTTTGTGACTGGGTTACCTCACTCAGGATGATATTTTCTAATTCCATCCATTTGCCTAAGCATTGAATGAATTCATTGTTTTTAATAGCTGAGTAGTACTCCATTGCATAAATACACCACATTTTCTGTATCCATTCCTCTGTTGAAGGACATTTGGTTTCTTTCCAGCTTCTGGCTATTATAAATAACTCTGCTATGAATATAGTGGAGCATGTATCCTTGTTATATGTTGGAGCATCTTCTGGGTATATGCCCAGGAGTGGTATAGCTGGGTCCTCAGGTAGTACTATATCTAATTTTCTGAGGAACAGCCAGACTGATTTCCAGAATGGTTGTACCAGATTGCAATCCCACCAACAATGGAGGAGTGTTCCTCTTTCTCCACATGAGTTTTTGATCTTAGCGATCCTGACTGGTGTAAGGTGAAATCTCAGGGTTGTTTTGATTTGTATTTCCCTGATGATTAAGGATGTTTAACGTTTCTTTAGGTGCTTCTCAGTCCTCTGGTATTCCTCAGTTGAGAATTCTTTGTTTAGCTCTGTGCCCCATTTTGTAATAGGATTATTTGATTCTCTGGAGTCTAACTTGTTGATTTCTTTGTATATATTTGATATTAGACCTCTATCAGATGTAGGATTAGTAAAGATCCTTTCCCAATATGTTGGTTGTCAGTTTGTTCTACTGACAGTGTCCTTACAGAAACTTTGTAATTTTATGAGGTTCCATTTCTCGATTGTTAGTTTTAGAGGATAAGCTATTGGTGTTCTGTTCAGGTTCTTCCCTACTGTTTTCTTCTAAACAGTTTCAGTGTATCTGGTTTTATGTGGAGGTCCTTGATCCACTTGGACTTGAATTTTGTACAAGGAGATAAGAATGAAACAATTTGCATTCTGCTACATGCTAACTGCCAGCTGAGTCAACACTATTTGTTGAAAATGCTATCTTTTTTTCCATTGGATGGTTTTAGCTCCTTTGTCAAAGATCAAGTGACCATAGGTGTGTGTGTTCATTTCTGGACCTTCAATTCTATTCCATTGATCCTCCTGTGTGTCACTGAACCAGTACCATACAGTATTTATCACAAATGGTTTGTAGTACAGCTTGAGATTGGGGATGCTGATTCACCTGAGGTTCTTTTATTGTTGAGAATAGTTTTTGCCATCCTGGCTTGTTGTTGTTGTTGTTGTTAATCCAGATGAATTTGCAAATTGTTCTTTTTAACTCTGTGAAGAATTAGGTTGGACTTTTGATGGGGATTGCATCGAATCTGTAGATTGCTTTCAGCAAGATAGCCATTTTGACTACGTTAATCCTGCCAATCGATTTGCATGGGAGATCTTTCCATCTTCCGAAATCTTCTTTGATTTCTTTCTTCAGAGACTTGAAGTTCTTGCCATACAGATCTTTCATTTGCTTGGTTAGAGTCACACCCAGGTATTTTATATTATTTGTGACTTTTGTGAACGGTATTGTTTCCCTAATTTCTTTCTCAGCCTGTTTATTCTTTGTGTAGAGAATGGCTACTGATTTGTTTGAGTTAATTTTATATCCAGCCACTTTGCTGAAGTTGTTAATCAGGTTTAGTTTTCTGGTGGAATTTTGGGGTCATTTAAGTATACTATCATATCATCTGCAAATAGGGATATTTTGATTTCTTCCTTTCCAATTTGTATCCCTTTGACCTCCTTTTGCTGTCTAATTGCTCTAGCTAGAAATTCAAGTATTATATTGAATAGATAGGGAGAAAGTGGACAGCCTTGTCTAGTTTTTGATTTTAGTGGGATTGCTTCAAGTTTCTCTCCATTTAGTTTGATGTTGGCTACTGGTTTGCTGTATATTGCTTTTACTATCTTTATGTATAGTCCTTGAATTCCTGATCTTTCCAAGACTTTTATCATAAAGGAGTGTTGAATTTTGTCAAATGTTTTCTCAGTATCTAATGAAATGGTCATGTGTTTTTTTTCTTTGAGTCCTCCTTTTACGACAGAATATAGACAGCTCCAGTCTTCTGAAGGCCCTGTTCAGCTACCTATAGTAGCTGTGATGTTCATTGCAATGGCCACACCATGCTTAGAAACCAGTGTTTCATGACCTCTCCATACTATCTGCCCTTACAGTCTTTTTATCCCTCTTCCATGATGACTCCTGAGCCATGAATGGGACTATATGAATATTGTGTTGATGGGAAGCATGTAACATTTAACTCTTTGGGGACTGACAGTAAAGGGGGGAAAGAATCACACACATACATAACTATGTGGATGAAGCAAGCTTCAACAACTTCCAACAACTTCACACACACACACATTTGTATGTATGTATGTATGTATGTATGTATGTATGTATGTATCTATCTATCTATCTATCTATCTATCTATCTATACATACACATACACACACACACACACACAAACACATACACAGACATTTGCAGACTGGGTGTATGGAGAAAATCTCTAACAACTTTACTTTTTCTCCTACAGCTTATATATCCCAACAAAATCTTTCAAGAAGTACAAAAAATCACAATGTGATAGGTTACATTCTATTTTCCATTAGGTGATTGATCACAATGAGTATACACACAAAAACATGTTCCCTAATATTCTTACATGAATAAACATTATGTAGTCTGGGTAAAAAAAATTATTCTCAAGAACCCATTCTTAATTGCATTCTTAATTAAGCAAGGTAAATTTCTGAGCCAGTTTCTCTCTCTGGCATGCTGCAACTTGCGATAACAAAGAAAGGATCAATTATTTTATGATTACCTTAAAAATTAATCTTATAAAAATATGTAAGAGAATCACAAATCTCAACTATTACATAAAAAAACAATCATTCATTTTTACTTTCAGTCTTCAGGGCTCACTTCTACTCATTAATAAATTTTGTATTAAATCATATCAGAATCCTGAGGGCAAAATTGGGTACAAGAAATTAATCACCACCTTGATCACCAGTGCAGCTTTAGCAAAAAAAAGGCACGTAAGTTGGTACTAGTTGGGCTACCATTGCTCTTGTTCGTAACCTTAAAAAAACCACTTGCTCAATGATCAAAAAAATGTGACTTTTTGAACTCTATATTGTTCCCTAAAAGTTCTTAAGTCAAAGCCACTGGAAAAAATATCTTAACCTAATTTTACCAACAATCTTTTTCTCCAAATTCTTTTTAAGGGTGATGGTCATTGCTCAAAATCTATATCTTTAAATTCTTTCTGAGGGTGGTAGATGAATCATTTAATCTGCTCCAGCCGCCATGCTTAAAAATGATCAATAGCTATAGTTGTGTCAATGATAGTGCCCAGTGAGGGGCTGGAAGCCTCCTTAGAGTTTTCACATAACTCATAAATTGTGAGTGATAGGATGACTGTGAAGACAACAAGCAGAGCGATGGCCTGTAAACCGCATGAAGCCGTTAGGTCCTCTGGGTTTTGCCTCTCTAAAGGACACCCTCAGTAGTAATGACTGGGTGGAATATTATGAATTCTGAAGCTGTTTTGCTGTTTCTCTTACTCAGCCCTCAACATTTGACCTTCCATGAATCTCTGCATTAACTGCCATTCACCAATAATTTAAATAAATAAATAAATATCCCCTCCCAATAATAACAAAAACTGCCAGGCCATGCCTGTTACAGCAGGAAACACTGAGACAACACCACAGACTGAGCACAACCTTCCCTGCACAGGGCATAGCAGGAAGTACTCAAGTAGGTGGTGAAGTGATGGGAGAGGAAGAGAAGCAGCAGGCTTTGTGCACTATAAGGAGAGATAGGATAGGAGAAGCAATGGCAGTTAGTGCACTTGCTCCTTGGGAGATGCTGAATTTCATTGACCATCATTGGAGTTGTTGGCCATCAAGTGCCAATGAGCCTGTGCCTTCTTCCTTTGAGATAGCCACCCACTGTGTGAGTCTCTTTGACTCCCCAGACTGCATCCTAGCCCAGGAAGAAGAGGTGTGCCTGACAAGTGGAGAACCACAACTGACTCAATGTGTTCTGCTGTGTTTACTTGTAATCTCTGGCCTATCTGCTAAGCTCTAGTTTGTTGTGGTGGTGGGTCAACCATGTGACTGTATGGCTCTATGCTGATTTACAATTTTTCTGTGCAGTGTTTAACTTTGGCCAGGGATTTATTTTCTTTGGAATCTTTGGGTTGGACAAGCATTTGACAATCCTACCTTTCAAAAGATGTCATTACTGACATAGTATAATGAGCAAATACATAATGAATGGATGGGAGAGACAGAGAAGGAGAACAGTTTGTGCACTATGAAGAGAGATAGAACTGGAAACATTAAGATGGGGAGGAACAGCTTGATATGTGTAGCCTGGACTGCCATCTGAGGCCACAGTAAAATCTGGGCTAGTGCTGCCACCAAGGTGTAGCTGCCTGCTACATGAACTGGGTTCCCCTGAAAGTTGAGCTGGGGCTGAAAGACATCAGACAGTGAGAAAAGAATGAGGCCAAGACAAATCTTTCTGTTCAAAACCTCTGATGTTTACTGAGAGTCCATGCTTATAAAGAGGGTAGGCCCATCCCCTGCCAGCCCATTCTTGGTGCTTAAAGCCAGCTGGTAGGCTATCTACAGGGTGTGTCTCTGGAACGTCTCAAGGACCTTTCAGCAGGAAGCAGAGTCTTGGAGAAGAGCAAATAGAGCCATCAAGGTCAGAAGGCTCTACCCTAAGAAATCTCCTTCTTAGTGGCAGCATGGTCAAAGTCTGGATCAGCCTGCTTCAAGGCTGAGGGAGGCTACACCAAGGGCCAGGTTTGAATCTATGGTCCTGAACCAGCAGTGGTCTGTGTCTATGTCCTTGCTACCACCAAAGGTCGTACAAACAGTCCTAGTCTGGGCTGCTGCCTAGGTCTATGGAAACATCTAAGTTCTGAGTAGGACTGGCTCCTGCACCTTTGCCTGAGCAGCACAGTACAGCTGGCCTTGTTGGTGGGGTTTTGGTAAGCCAGCCTGAGAGTAAGCATGGGAGAGCTGGACCAGCCCTTCACATGTCCTTCAGTGGCATGGGTGGGAACAGATATTCTTCTATCCCCTAGCCTTCTGTAGGAGACCGAAGAGTTGGTCTCACTCCTTACCTGGGAAGTGTGAAAGAACTGACTCCTAGGGCCAGAGAGCACAAGAGTAGGACCCATACTTCACCTAAGTCGCATTGTAGATCTGTCCCAGGTGGCATGCATATGACAGAGCTGCTGGGCAGACCAACTAAGCTATCACTCAGGTCCAAATCCAGGACTCTGAGTTAGACTACCCCAACATCTACTCCATCTATTAACTACTGGAGCATATGAAGAGGCCAGTCCTGCAGAATCAAAGCTGCAGGATCTCCATGACACAGGACAACAACAGGATAGCCAATTATTAATGTGGCAGAAGCCAGCGGGTAGAACCAGACCAATGACTCATTGCAATGAACATTTGCACACAAAGAAATGTGGACAAAGGCTATGTGTATGAAACACCAAAGCTGCTTCCCTGGTGAGATTTTTGTTACGTTTTGTTTGAGGGGAAGAGGAGGCTGTTGCAAGGGAGGAGGGAAGATATTGAGGGTGAATATATATATATATATATATATATATATATATATATATATATGTGTGTGTGTGTGTGTGTGTGTGTGTATTTTTGATCAAATTTGGGAGTTTGGGAGTGCAAACTCTTGAGGACAAACATAAATATTTAGAAGGCAGTTTGACAAATACCCACTTAGCAAAGCAGCAGCAGTAGGACTAGTATACACTAGGGTGTGTGACCTTTCCAGTCCGTGCATCTTTTATCAGGCCCACAGTAACAGATATTTCATGTTGTTGAGCAGCCCCCAGACGCAGTAAAAATGAAGTTGGTTACCTCCATAATGGTCATGTCAAAATCATAACATCTTGCCTGACAGATTGGTATTATAGCATGTGAAGTCTATAGCTGGCTTTTTCTTCCCGAATATTAACCCTGTGGCAACTTAAACAAAAAGAAGGACTCTCTTAGCTCAGTTCTAGCATAATTGTTTTTTATCTTATACCCAAAGTGTTGTCTTCAGCTCTAGGGTCTTACTTGAAAGTTCAGTTTGGAAAGCAACAGCAATAGTGGCAATCAATATTTGGTCAGGGGAGGGACTCTCTTGGATCTCTTGGCCAACAATTCATAAAGAATTTATTATTTAATTATCTATAGCTTCTGGGGTAAGTATTGTCTGTAAATGCAGGGTAAAGAGAAGATTTCTTTAAGAGATGGTTAGGTAGGTAAAAGGGACTGATTCTTCTCTTGGAAAAATGACTCATTGCTTTTTTTATGGCATTGAATTGATCACAAGAACAGGTGTTAAAATAATTTTATTTTCTTTAACTCACTCTCCTGCTTTGTTTTTTGTCACATGGCCTCTCTTGCATATAGTCTGGCAATGTAAAACCTCCTCTATATATGGTATAGCCTATATTATGGTATAGCCAGAGGGATCCTGTCATTAGAATTGTGACCCAAATAAACTTATTTCTCTTATACATTTTCACATTAAGTACTTTGTTAAAGGAGCACAAAATGGACTGAGATGAAGGAACTGAACAAAGCAAAAGGAAGGTATGCTTGCTATCAGTGGGTGGTAGAGTCACAGCTACTATCTCCAAAGTCCATGTTCTTCATACTTTCTGTACTGTGTCTGTAAGTTGCCTGACTAAGACATCGTAGAGCCATGAGTCTGACAACTTGAAATTAATTCATGGTTCGACTTTTATGTCCCCTAAGTTACATGATGCTGTACAATTTCATGTTTACTGGCATTTTATTACAATTTACAATCTCTGAGTCTGCAGCTTAGTACCAGGAAAACATTCTCTTTATGTAAACTGAGAAGAGTGGTGAGTTTAGTTCTGCCCTACGGTTCCTAGTGTTGTAGCCATTGAACTTATAAATTATTGGATGAAGGGCTTCTAGTGACTGTCCCATCTAGACCAGATTCAGGACTTGGATGTTTGTCAGTCCTTTTGATCTCAAACCTATCTGGAAATATTTATTAGATTTTTGAATTTATGTATTATTTATGTAGATTATTTAACCATTTTCCTTTAAGGAATAGAAGGAATTCAATGAAAGTAAAATATAGTAATTTAGAGTAGTACTATCATATCATATGCAAAGTTTAATACTATAACTTTTTTCTTTCTAATTTATAACTGCTCGATCTTCTTTAGTTGTCTTATTACTCTGGCTGAACATTCATCTTTTTCTGCCTGTGAATACTTTTGCATGAATTCCATTGATCAACATGTCTGTTTCAGTACCAATACCATGTAATTTTTATTACCATTGCTCTGTAGTACAACTTGAGTTCAGGATGGAGAACCCTCCAGAAGTTCTTTTATTGTTTAAGATTGTTTTGATTATCTTGGGTTTTTAATTTTCCTATATGAAGTTGAAAATTGCTCTTTCAAGGTGCACAAAAATTTGATGGGGATTTCATTGATTCTGTAGTTCTCTTTTTGTAAGATGATCATTTTCACTATGTTAATCCTGCCTATCCATGAGCATGGGAGATCTTTCCATCTTCTTCAGTTTTTCTCTTCAGGAACTTGAAGTTCTTGTCGTACAGCTCTTTCACTTGCTTGGTTAGAGTTATACGAAGATACTTTATATTATTCTTGGCTATTGCAAAAGGCTATTTTGCTAAAGTTCTTTATCAGCTGTACGAGTTCTCTGGTAGAATTGATTAGGATGCTTATTATAATATCAAATCATCTGCAAAAAGAGATACTTCAATTTCTTTTTTTCCAATTTGCATCCACTTAATCTCCTTTACTTCTCTTATTGCTCTGTACTGTAATGAATAGATAGGGAGAGAGTGTGCAGCCTTGTCTTGTCTCTGATTTTTAATGGGGCTACTTTAAGTTTCTCTCCATTTAGCTTGATGTTGGCTATTGGCTTGCTGTATATTGTTGGGAGCTATTAAGACAACACAATTGTCCTGATCTCTGAATTGGGCCTCCCCCCCACTCCCCGAGAAGAAAAAGGAGTCAAAAGCGGGCCACTGATGCACCACTCCGAGAACAACCACAGATTGTTCCAGCCCTAAGTCAGTGCCAAATGTCCTGACCTCAAGATGTACCCTGATACCACCAAGTTCCTGCTTCCCCATGTAGTCCTGTAGTTGCCAAAAGAAAATTTTCTGCTGCCCCATTCCTCCTGCTGAGAAGTACTTCCCGTTTTGCGTGTGCATTTAAGCCTTGAGCCTTGCTGAATACAGGGAGACCTTGATGCTAATCAGATTGCTTCCGTGTGTTGTTCATTGCACTTGGTTCTCGTCTCTCCCTCCCCCCATTTGGTTCTTAGGAGAAGGTCCCCTCGAGACCCTCAAATAACTGGACCTGCTGGATGGGTCAATATATTGTTTTGATTATGTTTAGGTATTTGCCTTATATCTTTGATATCTCTAATACTTTTAACATGAAGGGGTGCTGGATTTTTTCAAAGGATTTTCAGCATCTAATGAGATGATCGTGTGATTTTTTTTCTTTTTTTTTGAGTTTGTTCATATGGTGGATTACATTGATGGTTTTTCATTTATTAAACCATTCGTGCATCTTTGGGATGAAGCCTACTTGATCATGATGGGTGATATTTTTAATGTGTTCCTGGATTTGGTTTGAGAGTATTTTGGGGGTATTTTTGCATCAATGTTCATAAGAGAAATCGGTCTGAAGTTCTCTTTCTTTGTTGAGTCATTGTGTGGTTTAGGAATCAGAGTAATTCTAGCCTTATAGAACGAATTAGGCAGTGTTCCTTCTGTTTCTGTTCTGTGGAAAATTTGAGGAAAATTCATATTAGTTCTTTTTTGAATGTCTGGCAGAATTCTGCAGTAAAACCATCTGGCCCTAAGCTCTTTTTCATTGGGAGATTTTTAATGACTGCTTCTATCTATTTCCTTAAGGGTTATAGGATTATGTATATTATTTGTCTGACCTTGATTTAATGAAAAAAAGAGACATAATAATAGACACTGATGAAATTCAAAGAATCATTAGGTTTTACTTCAAAAGCCTATACTCCACAAAACTGGAAACTCTAAATGAAATGGATGATTTTCTAGACAGAAACCACTCACCAACGTTAAATCACTTTGGCTTTATCTCTTGTGTTTTTAATATTCTTTACTTCTGTACATTTAGTGTGTTGATTATTAGATGGTGGGAAGATTTTCTTTTTTTCAGTCCACTCTATTTGCAAGCTTCTTGTACATTTATAGGCATATCTTTCTTTAGGTTAGGAAAAGTTTCTTCTATTATTTTGTTGAAGATATTTTCTAGGCCTTTAAGTTGGGAGTCTTCTCCTTCTTTTATTCCTATTATTCTTAGGTTTGGAAATTTTAGGTGTCCAAAATTCCTGGATGGTTTGTGTTAGAAAGTTTTTAGTTTTAGCATTTCTTTGACCAGTGTATTGATTCCTTATTTTCTATGGTTGAGATCCTGTCTTCCATATCTTGTATTTTGTTGGTGATGCTTGTATTTGTAGTTCCTGATCTCTTTCCTAGTTTTTCTGTCTTCAGGATTCCCTCAGTTTGTGTTCTCTTTGTTGCTTCCATCTCCATTTTCAGGCTTTTCACAGTTCTGTTCATTTCTTTTACCTGTTTGATTGTATTTTCCTGTATTTCTTTAAGGGATTTACTCATTTCCTCTTTAAAGGCCTCTATCATTTTCATAATATTAAATACAAGGTAATTTTCATGTGATTCCATGTATTCTTTCTGTTGTAGAATAACTGGGTCTGACGGTGCTATATTACAATGTCTTTTATTGGTTGTAGATTTGTTTGTTTTTTGTGTTTTTTTTTTTTTTTAATTTTCTGGTCATTTTCTAATTGCATCTTTTTTATTAGATATTTTATTTTCTTTATTTACATTTCAAATGTTATCCCATTTCCTGATTTCCCCTCCAAAAGCCCCTATACCATCTCCTCTCCCCCTGCTCACCAACCTACCTGTCCTGGCATTCCCCTGTGTTCTTAAGCTGGCTTTTAGACATATGGTTGTCTCTAGTGTTGGCAGGCCCAGTAGTCCCCGATGTAAGGAGATCTCTAGGATTACAGGTAGAGTTGGTGGTTGCAGGCCTCTGTCCTGGCCAGCAGCAAGCCTTCAGGGATGCAGGCAGAGTTGTGACCACAGAAATGGAGTGCAGAGGGGACAGAGCAGGTTTGTCCAGAGGGGCAGTAGGGAGAGAATTGGGTTAGTGTCTTACCTGGTGATCCTTTATAGTTGCATTCAGGCTTTTGGAATTGTGGTTAGAGATGTGGACTAGAAAATGGAATGCAGACAGGACAGGCAGACCTCATTGGTGCTGGGTTTGCCTCACAGATGCTGGGCTTGCTGATGACCCAGCAGGGAGGGGTTTGGGGATTAGGGATGTCACTGAGTTACCTCTGGCAGCAGTATGCCTCCAGGGATTCAAGTGGACATTTGACCTGGGGAAATGAAGTACAAATGTGACAGAGAGGAGTTCACTGCTGCTGGGTTTGCCCAGAGGGGCCAGCAGGCAAGGAATTGGGGCAGGGGTTTCATCTGGTGGTCCCTGGTGGTTACAAGCTTTTGGCATTGTGGTTAGAGATGTGGACCCAACCAGAAGATGGAGTGCAAAGGGGACAGCCAGGAGCATCTTTCTCTCAAGAGATGGTGCCAAGTACTGGAAATAGGATTTGTTTACTTGTGATATGAGATAGTGGTTGCTAATATGAAGAGCCTGATAGCATCCCATTCAAAAATTCTTAGCCTAAATTATCAGGAGTCAGAATAGAGGATAATCAACTGCAGGCTCAGCTGTTTATGTTTATAGAGGAAATTGACACACATCGGCGAGCATTTTCCTGATGGTTTATTCTTGATAAATAGCATCATGTGTTAAATGATGTTTGAGCATTCACAGACGACTGAGCTAGATCTATTTTTATGCTTGGAAGCATTCTAGTTGTCTATATAACCAAGTAATGTAATTGCTGCAGTATATTAAACATAACTGGATTGAACACATCGGACAGTTTTTCTCATATAAACTTGTCATCTGAGTATTTTTCAGAAATAAATTTGAATAGCCATATGTATGGAAATTAAGAAAGTAATAGCTATGCATATAGGTACAGAAAATTCAAAATCTCTATCAGTGCAATGTTTTTCACAGTATTCAAAGTATATTTCGAATGTCTTGGCTTTTTGTTGTATACAAATCTTTAAGTTTTGATTGTATGCTTTGCTTGTTAACCTCATGAGAAATTAAAAACTGGGCTAATTTATAAGCACTATACATATGGAAGTACTTTCTTTTTCAGGTTTTCATTTTCCTCTGAGCTACAGATCTATTAACCGTAACACTACACTTCTGTGACAAATGTTATTGTTCTGAATCACAACATAGCTTAGTCATCTCTCAGTGTTTATATTTGTCAAATGAAGTACATTTGAACAAACTTGAAGATACTGAGAGTATTAGATAATAATAATTAATTTTATAATGTGGAATATTTTCACTCTGATTAGTTTTAAGTAAAATGAGAGGCAATGGATTTCATTATGAAAATTTCATAAGTTTTTGTTAAGTCTTCCTCTGTTGAAAGCTTTTGGTGCCACTTCTAGGAGTTTGGCACTTATCACTGGGCTCAGACAAGAAAGGAGACTTAGACAAGAATAACAGTGACCATGGGGCTTTGTTTACTATTTTGCTGAATTATTTCCTTATGTGATCATTTTGCTTATTACTCTACCTAGTTACTTTCTAGTGTAATCTCCTTGTCTACTCCTTCACTTGGTTACTTTGTCTTTGATCTAAGAACTGACTGTGTGCTTTGGATGTTCTTAGAATGATATAAAAGCAGTCTGGGAAATAATAAAGCAGCTTCAGCCTCAGTATGAACAGGAGTCATGTTATAATTTTGTCTAACTTTTTCTCTTTCAATCCTTACTCTCTCACTTGAGACCCTGTTGACTGACTGAGCTGGTTTGGTCATTCCTCCACAACATAACAACTCTAACTTCTCAGCCCTGATACCCCTCTTACTGATCCACTCCCAAAAAGCCTATCTTTCATGCCACAGGTAATCACTACTTTCACTTTTATTCTTCTCTCCATTAATATCTCTTTTCATCCTTTTATTAGCTCATATATAGGTCCATAAGCTCTATTGTCCCACCAAACTAACAAAACATGTTATGTCTTTCTGAATCTGGCTTGCTTCATTCAACATAATGATTTCCATTTCTATCTTCAAATGACATTATTTATTTTCTGCAAGGCTAAATAAAATTATTTTGTATACATGCACCGCATTTTTCTTATTCATTCATTGGGTATAGTCTGATTCCATTTCCAAGGTATTTTGAATAGTTCAGCAAAATACATAGATGTGTAAGCATGTCTTAACAGGCCTTTGGGTATAAAATGAGGAGTGGTATATCTAGGTCTTTATTGTTTTGCAAAACTTCCATGCTGATTTCCACAGTGTCTGTACCACTTTCTGTTCTCACTGGAAGTGAACACAGCTTCATTCTCACAACTTCCCTAGCCTTTGTTGTCATTTATTTTTTAAATGTCATTCTTCTATATATGTCTTCTCAAAGAAATATATTCAAAATATCCTTGCATTCTTCAGCTGTCTGAGAGCTCTGGCCTAAGGGTGTTCACTGAGAGCCTGTTGAATAGGAATACTGGTATTCATAGTGTGTATAAACACTTGCACCATGTCTGGTGGCCTAAGTTTATTTATCAGAACCTACATGAAACCTCCAGCCCAAGTTGTCTTCTAAGTTTCATACGTGTAACATGACATGTGTGTGCACACTAACACCTTACAGACACACACACACATCATATACACACAGCATAAAACATGCAAAAATAAGAATCCATTACGTGATGGTTTGAATGGGAGTGTTCTACATAGGTCCATGGGGGATGTTACTATTAGTAGGCATGGCCTTGTTGGAAGAAGTATGTCACTGTGTGGGCAGGCATTGAGGTCTCATATACTGGAGCTATGTCCATTGTGGCTCACATTCTCCTTCTGCTATTGTGGATTATGATGTAGAATTCGCAGCTCCCTTTCTAGCATCATGTCTGCCTGTATGTCATGCTTCTTGCCATGAGAATAATGAATTAGAATTATGAGAGTGTAAACCAGCCCCAATTAAATATTTTCTGTTTTAAGAGTTGTTATGGTCCTGGTGTCTCTTTATAGCAATAGAAAGACTAATTAACACAGAAGTTGGTACCAAGAACTGGGGTATTGCTTTGGTCAGATATAGGCCTGACCATGCTTTGGTTTGGAGGAATATAGACTTTGGAACTTTGGGTTAAAAAAGCAGTTGAATACTTTAACTGGGGCTTAATGAGTTTGAGACCAGCCTAGACTACAGAGCAAGTTCCAGGACAGCCAGTGTAAGCAGTGCCTCCTAATAGTAACATCCCCCATGGACCTATGTAGAACACTCCCATTCAAACCATCACGTAATGGATTCTTATTTTTGCATGTTTTATGCTGTGTGTATATGATGTGTGTGTGTGTCTGTAAGGTGTTAGTGTGCACACACATGTCATGTTACACGTATGAAACTTAGAAGACAACTTGGGCTGGAGGTTTCATGTAGGTTCATGATAGTCCAAGATAACTATCAAATTCAGAAATCTACTGAAGATGTATTTGAACAAGGGGGTCATGTTCCAGCTCCAGCAAACAGCAGAACTTGGTGGCTTCAGCCATGTGGTTCTGGCTTTGGAGTCAAGGATAGAAGAAAAAAGGTTATGGAATCTCCCTCAGAGACTAAAAAAAGCTGCTAAGGCCAGGTATATGACAGAGGTGTCTCTGCATAAAGGCCTAGAGAAACCATTTCATGAAGCTGTAAAGGTGAGGTCTGGTTGTTTGGAGACACCAAAATATTGAAGATGCCAGTGCTCTGGGATACCTGCTAAGGTGAGCTGCAAATGGGTATGGAACCAGCCTGAGAGAGAGAGAGAGAGAGAGAGAGAGAGAGAGAGAGAGAGAGAGAGAGAGAGTGCAGTCATCAAAGCTGAAAGAAACTGGTGATCAGAAGAGCACTTTGACAGTAAACACGGATATGCAGAGTTTGGAGATTGTGTTTTGCTTTTGTCTAGTATTCCCTCACTATGCTCCCTCTCAGAATGATAATGCATATTCTTTATCACTGTATGCTGGAAGTGTGTAATCTGCTTCTTCATTTTGATTTTACAGAGAATTACAGTTAAGAGATTGCATGAATCTCAGAAGAGATTTTGTACTTTGAACAAATAAGGTTGAGTTTGTTATAGACTACGGGCACTCTTGAAGTTGGATTGAGTACAATTTTCACTATGGTAGGGCTACAAACCTATGTGGATCAAGGAGTAGAATGTGTTGATTTGAGGAGGAATCTCCCTCATAGGTCATTATTAGGAGGCATGGCCTTAGTGTAGTACATGTGGCCTTGTTGGAGGAAATGTGTCCCTATGCAGTCAGGTTTTGAGGTCTTATATGCTCAAGCTAGGGCTAGTGTGACAGTCCCCTTCTGCTGCCTGAAAATCAAAATGTACAACTCTTATCTCCTTCTTTAGCACTGTGTGTGCCTGCATACTACCATGCTTTCTACCATGATGATAACGGACTAAACCTCAGAAACTGTAAGCTAGCCCCAATTAAATGTTTTCTTTTATAAGAGTTGCCATAGTATTAATGTCTAACTGAGATACTTCAGCTACCAACTATACATTTATTAATATATTTTTCTTTTTAAGTTTTATATTTTTGTTTATTTTATTGTATGGATGTTTTTCTCTCTTGTATAAGTTTGCTTGCCATGTATATGTCTGGTCCCAGTGGACTTCAGAAGAAGGCATTAAATCCTTTTTAATAGGAGTTACAAGTAGGTGTGTGTCACTGTATGGGTGCTAGGAATCAAATCCAGGTCTTCCACAAGACTCCGCCATCTCTCCTGACACCAATATATTTTATTGTAAGTAGAAAAGACAGCCAGGATAATTCTTCAGTACATTTAACCAACCAACTAACCCTACATGCTGAACAGTAAATTCAGCGTAACAAATACGTGAGAATTCTGTGTTTTAATATTAAATTTATTAAATGGCTTTTGGCAATTTATCACTTAATCAATGCTGCACATCAAGGTTGTACCACATCTTTATTGTGGAAATGGTAGAATTTAAGTCTACAGATAACTCACATTCTCCGTGCCAGTATTTGTGACTTGTAAACTAGGATGGATATTTTCAGTAATTTATAAGGCATAATACCCAAGTGAAATAACTACAAAATAATTTAATGGCTTTTAATTTTATTTTAGCAAAATTCTAAAGTTTACTTTTTCAGTATTAAAAAGACATGGCAGTAGCCAGCATCAATTTTCTTATTATGAAGTAATAGTGAGAACACTTTGAAAGAAGTCGGTGAGACGGTTGCATGCGTAGGCCATTTGCTACTTTCTGACAACTGAAAGCTGAGACAATTGGACATATAAAAATTACATAAAGGTATGGTAAAGGTCACTTTCCAGTACAAATGTTTCACTGGAAAGGTTTCTTGTATTTAAAGCTCAGTTGGAAATGCCAACTGATTTACTGATGAATGATGGAGCACTCTTTGTGACTACCAGTGTGAGACTCGTGCACATTAAAGAAAACCAAGAGACAAGAAGGAAGCCTGGACAGATCGTCTAATTTGCAGACTGATGTCAACTAGACAAAAGTCCTATTATCAAGCTGTAGGGAAAATTACAAGAAAATTCTTTACATAGTTCTGCAGAGTTCCAGCATAAAATAATAGGGATCAATGTAATAATAATATTTTATTCTACAAGGTATTTTTGGCTATTTTAAGCATAAGAACAACTAAACTTTAGTACACATTTTCTGGAAAACTCAAAAAACAAATACGTCATCTTTTCCAAATGAGAATTTATTTTTGTCATTCTTTTATCAAAAATGAGGAAGACAGAAAACTATGAAACTCCTTCAATTTGTATTATCTCGGGCTTTAGATCAACTGCTGGGTTCCTTTCATCTCAATTCAATTCATATAGTGTTTCTGGATTCTGACAAACAAGGCCTCTCAAAAGCTATAAAGATAACAATGAAGCTGTTTGTTTAAAGCTTTATATTTATTTACTGCAAAATAAAATAAAAACAGACTCATACATAAGAAATAATGATGCCTGCCTGTAATTCCAGCATTTTGGAAGGTTGTGTCAGGAGGATCATAAATTTAGTGCCAAACTGGGCTACACAGTAAGAACATATACATTGAGGTACTATCTCAAACAATAAAAACACAAAAAACTCCATAGAAATGGGAATGGGTGAGCATGGAAGGGGTCTACTGGGAAGGCTAAGAATACTGATAATTTTTAATGTGGCTCTGAATCTTGCTAGAACCTTTAACAAAAAACAAATTCTACAATTATTTGTGCTATGTTCATGGAGTGTCAGAGTACAGTGACAGAGCTGAGTTAATGTTTTCAGAACTCTGTCAAAATCCAAGAATCACTGTGCTGTCTGGGCTCACAAGAGACTGATGCTGCAAACACGGGGCCTGCATGGGTCTGAAACAGGTCCTCATATTTATGTGGTGGTTGTTAGCTTGTTGTTTTTGCGGGACTACTAACAGTGGGAGTGGGTGTGTCTCTGACTCTTTTGCCTGCCCTTGGAACTCTTTTACGCCTATTGAATTGGCTTTTCCAGCCTCAAGAATAGGACTTTGCCTTGTCTCACTGTATTTTATGTTGTAGCATTTGGTTGCTATCTCTCGGAGGCCAGCTGTTTTCTGATTGGAGACAAAGGAGTAGAGAAAAGTGGAGGTGGAATAGAGCTGGGAGGAGAGGAGGGATTGAAAACTCTGGTTGAGTTGTATTGTCAGAAATGGGCCAGGATTCTTCTTGTCACTCTCTTCTTCACACCTTTCAATATCACACCACTGTGACCTTTCTGTATTCAAAGCAGAACAAGATTTATTTGATTTCACAGCAGGATGGTTTTCGAGTTTTGTGACTCATTAGAAAGAAGCAAAGAGTTTTTATAAAAATCAATCTGCAGCCACAGTGAGGCTCTTTTGGGACACTTGTTGTAACTCGTTGCTTCCCATTAAGAGGGTATTTTACTGAATGCAAAGTTATAGTTCACATCCTCTGTCAAGATAATGCCATTTTGTGAATGCACATATTTAGACTTGAGATATGCTCAAAGTATTAAAATATTAAATTCTCTGCCTGAGAAGAAATTTATTCTTGCTGTAAGCTAATAATGCAGGGTCATAGCTACACAGGACGAGAATGGTTTTGCTGTTTCCATCTTGTATAAATTCAGTGAAGTTATTCCTTAAGGGTTCTAGAACAAGTTAGTGGCAATAAAATGTAATTTCACTTTGATAATCGTTAGCAACCTTAACTGTTGAGTAACAACATCACAAATGTTTGTAAAGCCACAACACCTCAGCAATGTGGTTGACCTGTGAAAATCCAAAGGAAGAAAGCCATTAGTGGTGTTTGTGAACATGGCTCCTGTATGGCTTCCTCATACATAATAGCAGTTCTTGGAGTAGCAGCTACAGCAGCAGAAGAAACAATAGAAACTAATGGTAAAGGAGAAAAAAACAATATGGCTGTGCACCAGGTGCAAATACCCCGTGAACTAATGTTCTTGCTCTCATTTGATGACAAGAAGGTGTTTGTTTTAATTTTATAAAAAACAAAAGGCAGTACCAAGTTTGAGTCAAAACACTCTCAAAAACTTATTCATAAACTTATAAGGCATAGTCCTAAACAAGCAAAATAAGAAAAAAGAAAAAAAAAGAATAAATCATATCACAGCTATTTTCTCTTTTTTCTTGATAAGAGTTGGCATTGATGGATGCTACTTCTATCTGTGATAAGTGAGTTTCCCATTGACCTGCCAAATAAGAAAGATTGAATTAACTTAGGGCAGGTTACTAAGGATGCTCTTTTCCAAAAGGAAAAACTGTCAGACATGAGGCTGAGCTGTGCGCGCTGCATGTCTCCACTCACCAGCCTGGTTTGTGATTCTACTCTCTGCATACAGAGACTGCAACAGCAAATATCGGTCAGATCTGTGGCATCACTGAGATGCAGGATCAGAGAAGAATGTTCTTCATAATTACCAAACCTTAAGGCTTATTTCTTAATTTATTTTTGGTGTAAATTCCCTCCAAGCATAAAGCCAACAGTCTATGAGAGTTTGAACCTACTTTACAATGTTTTCCCTTTGATATCATCTTGACTGTTGGGAGAATCTCCTTGACCCTACTACTTGATTTATCCTCAGTAGATAAGGTCAGATCTTTTCTCTGGAGCTTAAGAACCATTCTACAAGATAAATTATTTTTTTTACAAAGCTCATTATATTATCACAACAATATAATCCAACAAAAAGGATTCATTTTCAATTTTCCAGTAGACCTCAAATACTAGTATATGTCAATCTATCATACCCTGTATTTCTACTGATATATAATATTAATAAGAAAATACAAAAAATATCTTCATAATAAACATGCAACATCACTGATGTGCTTAACGGCAACTTGGTGATGAGTGAGTGACTGGGAAGGATATAATTTTTTTTTGCAGCAGATTCATGGGTTATAGGAACATGGAAAGAAGCAGGGCCCATATCTAATATGACATTATTTCCCTATTTTAGTGATGTGTATTTTAAGATATAGTGTCATTTTATAGAAGAGAAGGTGTAAAGAAATGACAAAATGGAAGATAGGGAAAAACATGAGATGCTACCACCTGATAAGACACAACATTTACAGTTGTGAGCTCCTAGCAGCTGTTGGTGCCTTCATAATGTAAACACCTGTCAAAAGTCAGGCAAACAAGGAGGAAGGCTTCAGCATCCCCAACATTGACTGCTGAACCCTCAGCTAGTGATAGATTCAGGGAAAGGAGTGCTACCGCCATTAGTTGTATTCACAGGATAATGGATAACTCCAATCCAGTAGCACACAGATGTACTTGGCTAAAGTAAGGAGGTCATAAAACCAAGCCAAAGTCATGATTCTGGAAAAGGAGCTAGCAGGAATGGGGGTAGGATAGTTAATAGGAATTGGAAGGAGGTAAAAGTTTAATCACCATATACTTTGTGCATGAAATTGCTGACAAAATTAATCAATAAAAGTAATTTTGTTATTAAAGTGTTAAAAAGTTTACTTTTTATATGAGATTTTAATATGATCTATTTATTTCTCCTCAAATGTAGCAATTTGATTCTTCTCCAAACCTTGTTTTGTTTGTGTATATTGTATGCCACAAGATCTAGCAAGTAATAGGTCACGCATATCAAATTTAATGTAACTTATTCTTGGCTTCCTTAATTAAAATAGGGAGAGGATGAATCCTTGTAAATTGCTTATGACTACATCTCATAAAATAAGATATTCATAAAAGTGCTGAGTATATTATGAGTGATAAATTGCATTCAAAATTTAAATCAAAAGCTGATCATTCAGTTATCCATCCCCTTATTAGTGACAAAATCTTTGCAGTGTATTAAAGTTATACATAACAAACTCTTCTTATGGATAATCTTATTATGAGCTCAATTTTTCACAAAATGACAGGTAAAAGAGTAAAAGACTCTTCCTGCCCCCTTTTGTTGTTGTGACAGTGTCAGGTATTCAGGCAGATTTTGAATTCACTATGAAACCAAGGGTGACCTCGAGTTTCTGAACTTTGCTTCCTGATTCCATTTCCTGAGTACTGAGATTAAAGTATGCACAACCACAGCAAAATGATCAGTCTGGGATCAAATGTACATGCTAGAAAAGATTGTGCCAACTGAGCTACATCACTAGCCATTCTTCCTCCTCTTGCACCATTTTTGACTGCAGCCAGCTGAAGAGCTTCCTTTATATTTTCTCTATTCACTCTTTATAGTAATTGAGCTATTGGCTCCATTCACAGGTCACTTTATTCCTATAGATTAGTTAAGAGAACTCAAAATGCTAATTAGAAAATTCCATTCTTTTCTCTTTTGTAGAAGAAATTGCTCCATTAAGACATGGAATTTATCTTTGCTCTAAAACTGTTTAAGGGAAAAAAAGACTTTTAAAAAAAGTTATACTTCGCAATTTTTTTAAACATAGACCTGGAATTATATTAAAATTAAAGATTTATAGATTATAATGATATAATATTTATAGATAATAATGATTTACAGTAAATATATTATATTTTATTGTATTTTATTCAAGGCAAATAATTTACTCAAAATTTAACCAGATTTTGTATAAATATTGCAAATTAGGAAGTAATGAATATAGTGTTTAAGGATAAGAATTTTGAATATTGGAATAATGTGATATTGATAGGGGCTATGTGAATCATGTTGTGTCATTAATTTATTTTAAAATGTCTCAGGCAATAATTTCAAGAAATTGAGTATGCTTCTGGACATTGGGAAATTACTTGAACACTGTGATTATTTAATTTTACTTGTTGTCATGATAGGAAATAAAATAACTTAAGAGAGAAACTTCTGTACATGCCTGTGAAAACACACCCCAGATGTAGGCAACTCCATCCACGGGTCGGAATCCATGACTGACTAAGAAGAAAGCGATCAGAGGGTTAGCATTCAATTCTGATTTCTGACTGGAAATGTGACCTGTTCAAGATCTTCCTGCTATGCCTTCCCTACTCTAACAGACTGTATAAAATCTTCAGTCTTTTAGTCAAAACAACCTCTTTATTCCCTACATGTATTTTTCACTGCAGTAGGAAAATGACCTTGCATGTATAGTTACAGTTTGACCCAAGATGAAGAACACAGAAACTGGTAAGTAGGGAGAGGATTTTGGGAGGATCAGTCTCCAAAGCATTTTAAGAAGATTAGAGGAGGCACACACCTTTAATCCCAGCACTTGGGAGGCAGAGGCAGGCAGATTTCTGAGTTTGAGGCCAGGCTGGTCTACAAAGTGAGTTCCAAGACAGCCAGGGCTATGCAGATAAACCCTGTCTCAAAAAACCAAAAACAAAACAAAACAAAACAAAAAAAAAAATAGGTTAGTTGTGTGGACAAATGTTTTAGAGAATCCTTTAGGTAAGGATTATGTATATTGGCAAATATTACCACCACCATTTTGTTTAAACAAAGATTTACATTACTATTGTGCGGAAAAGCAAGCAAGATAGTTATAGAGATCCATTCTGGGCTAAAAATAGCTCACAATGAAGGTTCTCTATATGTCCATCAGTCTGGACATTTGTGTGCCTTTTTCAGATGAGACTCAAGAGGTTTCAAATGTCACCAGTCAACAGGATGTCTACGATGTCAATAACCTCTACATTTTAGTGGAGTTTTTTTTCTCCCTTGTCTATAGGTGTGAATTGTTTTCTTTACACAGACTATAATGTTTGGTTCTTTGTCTTTGAGTTTCCTCCTTACTTTTACCTATAAGTCAGTTTCCAAGGTCCCAACCACAAGTGTGACCATTTTAGATAAACCTGGGTCCTGTAAATGTAAGTTAATTAAGCATCTGCCTTTGCAACCTCAGAGAAGGTTCTAGTTCCACTGTACTAGATGATAATCCCATCAGAAAGAACAGGATTTCTAGCTTCATAGCCTCAGATATGTTTACGGGAATAGCAATAAAATTAGCTGCATACCAATAAAAAGACAGCTCATAGGTTCTTATGAATATGTTTCCTGTAGATGTGATATTAAATTTTGTGAGGTTATAAATACATCAAACTTTTCTTTCTAAATGCTTGTGTAGATGACACTTAGATAATATCATAAGTAAATTTATTTTGTAAATTTCAAATATTTGAAGGAATATTCTTATACACACAACATATATTGTGTATAAATATACCTAATTTAACCACTTCAATTTTATTTATATATAATACCATCTTCATTGGTAGGAAAATTGAAAGTATCTTGTACTATAAGTTAGAAAATGAGGGTTTTAAGAATTTAATTAAGTTCTAATTTCACAGTTAAAACCCTCCGTTGATCTGTGATACATTTAGCACAGTATCTGGCCATCAGGAAGCTCATTTGGAAATTTGTAACTAAGTGAAAGATTTCATGAATAATCATACACATTTGCCTAGCCATAGGATGTGTTTCAATCATTGTCCCTAAGTCTTCATTTTTCAGAATATGATATACTTACACATTTGGATTCTGACAAGTCTAGAACATGGAAAATTCTATGACATTTAAACATTTAATAACATTTTTAAGTTTCCATAATTTAATGATCATTGAATATATTCCAGTAAGATTTAAGAAATATGCTTAGACATACAAATTTATCTCAACACTAGAGATATTATATACATGTATGTATATGTATATATGAATATACATATACATGCACAGATATATTCGTGATTCTTTATGTAACATTTGCTTTAAAAAGACTGCCATGCTTATTTCAAGAAGTAAAAGTGACAGTCAAGGTCAATACTTTTAATCAGTTGAGGAAACATTAGAACAGTGATTATTTCAGTTATAGGACACGATGGTAAAGCAGTGCATTGTTGAAAGCAGCTGGATACTTGAATTCCTGGAAATGTGTATTTTCATAAACCTTTCAGTTTCTCATTGACACAGTGATTCCAATCTCATCTATTCTTTTAGAAAAATGAATGTTCTCTAAGGCATACTGTTCATTCATCAACAACAACAAAAAATTGTTCAGTTCCTGACTTTATTATGGGAACAGAATGTCCTTACTCTGCCAACAGCGTACTTTGGTATTTTGACAAAGGATAGAAAATGAGTTGCATTATATGATGATCAGAGTAATTTTGGAAATTTTATTCTTCTGTTATTACATATTTTTCTCTAGGATATAAGCAAATGGGGCTATCTGTGATACAAGTACATGGTTGAGACTCATTCAGAATTCTAAGGCAGTGCCTAGGATATGGCCAGTGAAATTCCACTTTTCACAACTCCCAGTCAAAATGGATTCACCATAGTATAAGACACCTAGAAAGTTAAGCTCAGTGGTTATTTTCTACTGTTAACCCACAATCAACAGCAAGTTTGTGAAACTCAAGGAATTCTTACTTGTTCTTACTTGTTTTTAACCTCTTTTAATTCTTCTGAGACTCAAAGGAATGTAGGGATATGGGGGTTATGTCTGAAGAAAGTTAGTACTTACCCAGAAAAGTTAGTAAATCTGGGATTTTCCTGTTTGACTCCAGTGTACGCACTAAAAGCCAATTTTATATTCACCAAATAGTAATTTTATATATAAGAATAAAAAATACCACATGATTTTTCTTAGGTAACAGTACAATCTTACAATGAATTTACAGTACTCCCTGCTTTCTCAGGTCCCCCAACAGATAGCCAAGTCTATACAAGATCATCCCCTTACTTAAATACTCCTACTTCAGCATAAATCCAAGCCTTTGTTCATGTACTAAATATCATTCTCCTATACCTTTTATTGGCTAACATGTCCTCTATGGCAGCTTCATCAGACACCATCTCTGACCTGCTTTCATCCAATCATAGCCACATCTCATCTCAATATAGTTTCCCAGTTTCCCATTTATAGTCCTTTTTAAAGCTTCTCATATGCCATATTCCATATTAATTTGCCACTCTTACTAGTCCACACATTCCTGAAGATAAAAGGAATTCATCTCATCGCACGTTTAGCTCTAAAATGATCAACACTTTCCTTTCATCTGTCCATAAACATCAATAATTTAATTCATAATAAGCAAACCTTTGGCCTACTCTGTCTAGCTGATACATGATTTAATAAGATCACTCCATTATAAATGTCTTCCAAACATATAATGATAAGATATTTATCATTGATGTGCTTTCTGTATCCAAAGCTAATGGTCCACTTTAAAATTTGCTCCAGAAAATATACTATAAGCCAAAGACTAGAGAGATACATTTCCCCTTTGATTCCTATTTATCACCGTTGAATAGGGAAATTACTAATTTAACATGAAATCTTAATGTTAAATTATTTAAAAATTACCTTTGCTTTTATATTTAACAGGTGGAAAGAGAGATGCCAACATCTTAGGACCTAGTATCATTGTGCTACATATCAAATATATGCGGGCTGATACTACATTCTAGAACATAATTCTTGTAAAACTATGTCCACATATGATTCTTGGGTTTATTTATTTTTTCAGGTGGAAGTGTCAGGTTCTGCATAAACAAATGCTGCTTTCCCTATGAATGGAGGAACTTAGCAAGTAAATCAGGCATGAAGGAATGAATAGCATGTATGTGAGGAATGTTCAAAATCTCTTGAAAATACTCTATTTATAAATATTTTGCATAAAAAATTTTGCAGAATAGGCTTATTATGACAAGAACAAGTTATTACATTTATTTAAAATTTAGTTATTTATGTTTTAATGAGTGATGATTGATAAGAGTATGATACTGGTGGAGTATATACAGAGAGAATGGTGGTGACTAGCACTTCTAGACTACTGTATCACCTTCATTTGTTATCAACCATAGAAAACCACTTAGCCCTTTTCTGAGTGCAGATCACGGAGATATGTTTGATAAATTTGTCTGTTTCATCCTCTTTCTGCTACTATAAGTAAAATGACTGATATAAACAAGTTACAAGATACAAGCTCAAGCTCATTTTGTTTCAATTTCAGGTACACTTCTATGATCAGTTGGTTGCTTGGGTATTAGGCTTGTGTAAGGACAGCATATCAAGTTGGGAAGTAACAAAAAGCAGCTGATTTCATGGCTTACTTGAAAAAGAAAGGCAATACTCTTCAAGTATACACCCTAATGACCAAAATCCTCCCACTACACCATATGGTCTAAGGCTCCGCTGTTTTCTAATAATACCACAGGCTGAACACTAAGTTTTCAGCATACTGGCCTCAAGACTACATTCACGATTCTAATTATAGGACTGCATATGTAAAGTGTTGATAATATCTCAAGTAGCTAAAATATAAGTGGTGCTACTTAATCTTACTTGTTAAATGTTTGCTATACTAACAACATAAAATGCAACCAGATCAGCATATTTTAACCTATATATAGCAGCATATATAATATCTCTATCATTTTACACATCATTTCTCTTCTGTCACCTCTATCTATCTATCTATCTATCTATCTATCTATCTATCTATCTATCTATCTACCTATCATCTATTTATCCCCCTATCTCCATATATATATATATATAATCTGTCAATTTCTCTATCCCTATCTATTTACCCAATCACAAATAGTTACAATACTTCTTACTGCTGTACCTGGAATGAAACACATTATAGCATCCACTGTCTTGATTTGAAGTCACTGAAGATGACCATCATTCTCAACTATTAGTTTTGTTGGTATAAATTGATTGTCTAATGGGTTTATTGTTGAATGCTCTAAGTATCTGGATGCTCTTGTCAAGTAGAAATTGCTAATATGATCTAGTCATGATTTTTTTTCTCCAGTATGAAACATTAAAACATGCAATGTCCTCACCTCAACTGCTGATACTCCTTACTGCTATATATCTACACTAGTCTACTATTTATTTCTGAAAATTAGCAGCAGTTTTCACTGTCGGCAGAATAATGTTTCTTTCAACTCTGGATAAAGAATAACTTTCAGCAAAACAGATGTAGTTTGTAGTAATATTGACAGATTATGTATTTAACAATTGTGTTTGCTGAAACAGCAGTTCATACCTTTGCCACATGCAAACTCTCAATATTTTATGTTATAACTAGTCCAGGCACGAGCCCATTTGCGTAAGTACTATTATGGTTAAATATATAAACTATGTGGAATCTAATGGACAAATTTCCCTACAAACTTTTGAAACAGTTTCCATTAGACTCTGGTGGCCATAGAATGCTTCTTAGCAACTTATTTTATGTGTCTGTAGAAAAGTCTTTTGGTTACTGTACAAAGTAATGTCAAGCACCACGAAGTCATAGATAGAACAATAGCAAGGTCTACATTTCAGTTAATCCTCTTCGCAAATCACCTGAATAGTAACTAAAATTCTCATTAACCAAATGGATAAACTTTAAATAATTGGCTTGTAAAGTTTGTTTTCTCTTTTATTATTAAAATTTTATAATTAAAACAGAATCATATCACATTCCCCTTTCCCCTTTCTCCCTCTCTCCAGCTCCTGCAATGTCCCCCATTCCCTCTCAAGTGGATTGCCTCTTTTTTTTTGATGACTATTTACTTTTTTATATATACATATGTACATAGCACCTGCTGAGTCTGTTCAGTGTGGCGTGTGTGATTATAGTTTCAAGGTAGACCACTTTGTATTGGATGCCCACCTGAGGATTACCAGTCCTGGGAGAAGATATCTCTTTCTCAGTGATCATTAATCTCATAGAGAATTTCACTATTTTTATTTGAATATCATGATTTCACTGAAGAAAAGAGAGCATGGTACAGTTCTCAGATAGTAGGTTTTCCTCAAAAAAATTCATATCTTTGACTTTAGAATAGTAAATAGAATATTCACCATACCCAGGCTTAAAGCTTCCTGGAATATGTAATTCAACAGTATGAAGACATTACCAGTGTGTTATAAGAAATGCCAGATCTTCCAATAAATCTCCAGAAATCCTTTTCTGTTCAAACAGAGGGGAATTATTTCTGGCTAGAAGTCAGGAAAAAATAATTTTTTTAAATAGATAAAACAGTAGCCAGTTAGAAAGCTGCATATAAAGCTTATCCAGACAACTTGCAAGCTAGTAATATAATGCTAGCTAGCCCTTTGTGTGGACTACAGCTTAAACACACCCATTCCTTCACGCTGTTAAGACTGAGGGCAGGAAAAGTAGAGTCCAACACATCCAAAACTAGAAAGAATAGAAAAGGCTGCAAAGCTAATCATACAAGACATTCTGTGGTGAATATAAGCACAGTGCCTATGACTTGATTATTGCTTTCAATTTAGACTTGGGTTAAGGTGCAGGAGACATGTGCATGAAAGAAGGTATTCTTAGCTTATTGTTTCATTATATAAATATAAATGTGTCTCCGAAGACCATTGTAAGTCATATAATCTGTTCTGTGTGTGATGCCAATTCTCAGAAACTGCCAGCAATAGAGGCATATGTCAAAGTGTATATTGTTTTTCTTATAAGTATAGAACAAAAATTCTTAACATTTTTATTTTTGGTCAGTGACATTCTCAGTCTCCTTTGTTCAGCTTCTGTATCTCTGCCTCCCAGTCAGCCATTTTCTTTTTCTCCCTCAGCTCCTCTTCCCAACCCTTGCGTTCTTCTACCATCTGATTGCTTACTTACTTCAGCTTCCACTGAAACCTCTAAGACATTTTATATCTATTCTTCAACTTCTAAACCCCAGTTTCCACTCCTGTCTCTTTGCATACACTTATTTCTTTCCTGGGACTTTCTAATTTGAAATAAGTCATTTTTTTAGGCTTCAATACTTTACTCATGACCCACCTGATCATTTTCTCTACCTTAAAAATCATGAATAGGCAGAGACACCATTTGCGATGTCCATATAGCATTAGTGTCAGTAACATATACCCACAAATCATAATATACATAGAGGGTAGTAACCCACTCTTCCTCAAAGCTGACAAAGTGAGGCTCAGTTCATTTATATAAATTAATTATTGTACAGCTAGTGGAAGGGGACAGAACTGGAATTTGAAGCCAGGGAACAGGAGGGTTTTTGTTTGGTTGGTTGTTTTTGTTTTCTCAATCAGTTTATTTGTTTAAATTTCAAATTATATCTGTCTCTTATCTTATGTTGTTCTTCTCTTCCCCTTGTTTACATAGTATCACCCTCTAATTTATGCAATATTACCCTCTTCTTGATTAGTCTGTCTTTCCTTCTTGAAGGTATCATAAATCTAAAAATTGTTTCAGATTTCAGTTATATACATGTAGCACTATTTTTATTGTATATATTTAAGGCATGAGGTATGATGTTCTAATGGACAGTAAGAACTGATAATTATAACTAATAAATATATTTATTACCTTGTGAAATTATCATTTTCTTTTAGAGTGAGAACCATAAGACATTAGTGAATTTGGGCATATAATATAGTATTGTTGATGATGACTGCCACACTTTAAATTATATTTGAAAAACATGTGCATTCTTTAGCTGATGGACTGTAAGCTCTATCCAAAATCAAACATCTTCTCACCCCATGTAACCTTCTTCAATCTGGTTTATTTGTTTCACATGGGAAATCTTTCAATATGTTTCCTTGTCTCTTTCATTCCATTAAACTTCGTATGCTCCACGGTGTTGTTGCAAATTGCTGCAGTTCCTTATTTGTTAAGAATGAATAATATTTTTTAATATTTATTTATTTGTTTATTTTATGTATGTGAGTACACTGTTGCTGCCTTCAGACACACCAGAAGAGGGCATCAGATCCCATTACAGATGGTTGTGAGTTACCATGTGGTTGCTGGGATTTGAACTCAGGACCTCTGGAAGAGCAGTCAGTGCTCTTAAGCCAACTTTCCAGCCCCATGAATAATATTTTTATATGTATGAATAAATGTTTAATGAAATTCAAGTGTATGTGTGTAGGCATTATAATGTGCACTTTTATGTGTAGAACAAGTGGCAGTCATGTCTTGGTCACCATGAGTAACTAACATGTGAGGACAGAGCTACTGGTCAGATGTTGATTTCATTTTCTTTGACTGCAAATCTACAAGTAGGGTGGCTCAATCATAAAGTAGTTGGAGTTTTGGTTTTTTTTTTTTTTTTTTTTTGAGGAAATTCTATATTTTTCTTCAAAAGGACTACACCAGCTGAAAACCTACCAGTTGTTCCTAGAAGTTCCTCTTTTCTCCCACAACCTCTCCAACATGGCTTCTTTCTTATTTTTATTTTATATTTTTCTGTTATAGTCATCATAGCAGTTGTAAGTTGAGATCTCAGTGTGGATTATTTTTGCATTTCTTTCATAGACTGGTAATCTTGACCATCATTAGGTATTTGTGTATATATTATGCAAAATAGAACCTGTCTTTAATTGTATCTTAATCAAGGCTCATTCTGCTTGTTTTTGTTAATGTTGTTTGTGTTCCTCATACATTTTTAGATTAACCTTCTTTGAGATGATTTATAAAAAACTTTCTATCATTACATAAGTTCATTGTTCAGGCAGATGGGAGATCTCTTGGATGGCAGGGAGCTGGAAGAAGGAAGTAGGAGATGGTTATCATCCATTTTTTAAAAATGTTGATTTAACAAGTACTAGTTAATCTCTTAGTTCTGGGCCCCATGACATTTGCTCCATTTATCATGGGATGGGAACTGTTATTGGAATTGTTTTGTCTTGTTAAGACAGCCATACCGTTGAGATTTCATGATAGAGCTGTGTAGTTGCAGACTTACTGTAAAAGAGAAATCTGGGAGGGGTAAAACATTGTTTCATTTTTGGCTTCAAACTGAGTGATAGAAATCTTACTGAAACTACTAATGGAACTCAAAATTTGTAGAAATTTTCTGAATTTGTTAAGAGTGTTCATCCACTTGCATTTGGACATGCTGGAGAACCTTGGAAACCACAGAATTTCACTTAAACTGCCCACTTATTCTCTAAAATTTACAGTGTTATAATTCCTTTCTTTTGTAAATTCTTCTGATTGGAAATTCGAAACAAGTAATCAACCCATGGAATAAAATTTTCACATTATAAATAGAGGATGTGACAAACAGAATAATCCCAATGAACCAGCTTCAAATATGTGTCCCCAACTAACTAAGTAGCTCTTTCTTAAACACCTGTCACTATCCAATGTTAACAGAAGGAATGGTGGGAAGCAAGTGAGTTCTATGCCTTCTGCTAAGGTAAGAAGTTCAGTTTTTAAGACTCAGCACATTCAGAAAGCAGAATGAGCTTTGTGTAAATAAAAATCAAAGCACGTAATGATTCATAAGACTGGACATAATCTATTTATCTATTTATGAAGTTCTGAAATATATATATTTAAATGTTTAAATACATACATATATTTAATTTTTCAATGGGTAAATAGCAAATTAGGGTAGGGCATCTGCCAATTTTCCCATAGAAGAAACACAGAATTTATACCCTACTGAACAATTTTTTGTTTTGTTTTATTTCCTGAGCAGTTTTTAAAGTGGTAATAACACAAGAAAATGCATTACAGCTCCCCCTACTTCCTATCTGCTCACTGTAAGTTAGCCCAGACATCTATTACTGACATCCAAGAAAATAAATACATTTGCACATTTGGAAGTAAGTTCATTAAATTCTAATTTTAAAAACATATATGTGAATACATTTTTATGGAAAAATAAGCCATTTTATGAATATCAGAAATATTAGAAAGATTCCTGTTATTTAAAATGAGGCACATTTAAGTGAGTCAGTCACTTCACATCGTATCGGCATCAGCAAACCAGAGACCACATGAGATAAAGGCACCCTGCCATCTACAATACATGTACAAAGGCTAAGAAGCGACTCTGGGTCCAATGCTAAGTGGGCAGGTGCAAAAGTGCACAGCTTCCTGCGCCCTTTTATGGTATTAGAAAATGCTACTCTTAGATCCAAAGAGACAAGCCGCTTGATGTATTTGGAACGCTCTGATAAGCTTTATTTCTTGGGGACCTTTGTATGGCATTGTCAAGAAGTATATTGCTTTGAAGTACTGATCTCAAAGACTTTGATAAACTTGAGCTGAAATAACGTTGGAGGGAGAATAACCAGGAGTACTGAAAGACCCACAACGTGAGGACTCCCTCACGTTCTGACTCAGGAGAGGCGACACCCCAAAATCACCCACAAGAAACGGTCTTGCTGCAACTTGCAAGAGGATTTTTATTCGAGAGCGTTCTCGGGCCCATGGTCATACACCACGCAGGGGTAGAGGACCATGGCGCCCCGAGTAGCTGAGTAAGGGGGTATTTAAAGGAAGAAACCACAACTCAAGGAAGTGGGGAGGGGTTGTTGGAAAAATACCAAAGATACCAGTTAAGAGTCATAAGGAAGTGTAAAGTCACAAGAGTCACAGAGAATACCTGGTAATTGTTTTGGTTAACTCTCAGTTTCTAAGAGCCCCTAACAATAGCACATTTGCATGGCAGTTTCCGGCGTTGGTCAGGGTGACTTTCTTTGAATGAACACTCTTTGAACTCAGGAAGCAGGTAGGTGGAGGAAGGAATGTCGCTATCAAGGTATGATTAGCATACCTTGGAGCAATGAGTCACAAAGGTTACATTCCCAAGCCTCGACCTAAAGGCCTAGAATTTTGTTACTTCTTCATTCCCCCCCTTTTTTTTTTGTTAATAGTTCTAATCTTAGAACTAGACACTATTTTTTTTTTTGACATATTTGATCTTTTAGGGCATAGTACTGTTGTCTCAAAACTAAAAGCCGCACTGCACTAATTTTTGTTCTAATAAAGGTGACTTGTCTATTTAACACACATGCACCTATAATTAAAAGCAGAAGCAAAATCAAAAGGGGTATCATAAAGGTAGAAAGTAGGGTGGTCAAGAGTACAAGATAAGGGCCTTTCCACCGGAGTCTCAAGGTTTTCTGTGCAGAGACGTCTAATGTAGCAGGTCTTTTTCTCTTGAGTAGGCCTTCTGGAGCTGCTTTTTTTGCTCGCTGTCTCACTCACTGGAGCACCTTGAGCCTAGAGAACAAAGGCTGGGATAGCAGCATGTCAGCACTATGTACAGAGGCTATTTTTACCAGTGGAGGGGGCCCCCTGTAGAGTAATTCATAAGGGGGTCAGTCTAAACTGTCCAGGGGTGTTTTTAACCCTGAAGAGCAAAGGGTAGGAGAGCTATCTAATCATTAGCGCCAGTCTCTGTTGTCAATTTGGTAAGGGTCTCTTAATGGTTTTATTTATTTTTTTTACCTGTCCTGAGCTTTGGGCCTGTATGCACAATGTAACTTCTAACCGATCTCTAATATCTTGGCCAGTCCCTGATTTACCTGGGCAACAAAGGCAGGTCCATTACCTTGGGAAGATTTCTTTTAGGATCTTCAGTCCTGGTAGGAAAAGCTTTTATCCATCTTGAAACGGTGTCTATAAACACTAACAAGTACTTGTTGCAATATCTAGCTGGCTTAATTTCTGTAAATTTTACCTCGTCATAGCACAGGCCTTGCAGCTTTTGACTATTTCTTCTGCCAAGTCAGAGAGTCCTGTAACATAGTAGTCAAAGGACCTAACCACACTTTTGAATTTCTTGGCCCCCAGGTGGGTCAAATACTGTTCAAACTTGATAGTGCTCAGGGGTGTATCTAAAGCTGGTCTCTCTGATGTCATAATAATCTTTAGGCTCCTTGACTGCCAGGATCATTGCTCTTTGAGTCACCTGTTTGGCAGTTAGATCTGCTATCTGATTTTTTTTAGCCACAGCATCTTAGGTCTTTTTCTGCAGATGTCAACAGCCCTCTTTGTCTGTATATTGCTCCGTACAGTGGCAAAAGCATACCTGCTGTCATTGTTGACTTTTCTTTTGCCATTTATGGACCTTGTCTCAAAGTCACAAGTTCAGCTTTCTGGGCCGACGTCCCTTCAGGGAGGCTGCTGGCCTAGATCACTTGCTTTCTGTCCACCACCATACTGCTGTCCCCGCCTTCTGCTTACCTTTAACCTTGAGGCTGCTGTCATCAGTGTACCAGCTCGAACCCTCAGGCCAAGGCTGATCTGATCCTTCAGATCATTTCAGCGCAGTGGTGAGTAGGTGCAGTCTCACACAGTGGGACAGCAGGTGGAATGAAGCGAAGTTTAACAAAAAGTTCTGATGTGTCACAGGAGCATTGGTAGTCATCTATCAGTCAGGGGGCTTTCAGATAATGCTTTTAAGAGCGTGGGATGCCATTACAGCCAGTTGCTGTCCCAGAGTGAGCTTATCAGCATCCTTGACAAGCAGATTATGGCAGTAATAGCTTACAGGCAAGAAAACCACCCGCTGGCAACAGGGTGTAACTTCTTGGTTAGGTAAGCCACTGGCCTTTTTCAAAGTCCCAAAGTCTGAGCAAGAACTCCTCTGGCGACCCCTGATCTCTCTTTCACATAAAGAGTGAAAGGCTTGGTTAGGTCAGGCAAAGGCTGGCCATCAAGAGGGCCTTTTTAATTTTTTAAAGGCTTTCTGGCAATCCGGGATCTACAAAACACCTCCCCTTTCTTGGTTAGGGGGTACAACAGGGCAGCTAAGGTCGCCAACCCAGGTGTCTAGAGTCTGTAGAAGCCAGCAGTACCCAAGAATTTTTTTACTTGCCTTGGTGTAGTTAGCCACTACTTCCCGTCTTGAAGGGTGTCTCTCAAATAAGTAACTTCAGTTTGACACAGCTGAGCCTTTTTAGCTGAGGCTCGGTCTTCAGTTGCCCAGGTTTCCTGTCTAGATCCTGTCTTTTTCTTTTTCTCTTATCACTGTGGCCAAGATTCTAGTCAAATTTTTTTCTTGTCTATGATCCCTCCTGTTTTCTCTTTTTTCTGTCTCCCGCCTCTCTCTCTCTCACACACACACTTTTTTTGCCTCTTTTACTAGATTGCCTAACTGTCTCCCTCTTTTCTCTGAAGCTTCTTTTTGATATCGGGGGCCAACTGCCTTATGAAGGCCAGCCAGGCCACTGAGGCCTTCTGGGCTTCTGAGGTAAGATTAAAGGGAGTGAACTGCCTGAAGGCTTCTATAAGTCTTTCAAGGAACATTGAGGGAGGTTCGATCGGCCCCTGCATTACCTCTTACCTTAGCCAAATTAGTGGGCCCATCTTGAGGCACCTTGGAGACCAGAGCCTGGCGTTAGATTTTTAAGCTCTCCTTACCTTCAGCCATGCCGCAGTCGCAACTGGGGCGAGTCAAAAGGAATCCCATGTCGATCTCATTTTGTAGCTGTGTAGACCTCTATTGGCTTCCGGGCCATTTTTCTAGCTTCTAACAGAATTCTCTCTCGCTCTTCGGTTGTTAAGAGCATCTGCAACAGCTGTTGATAATCATCTCAAGTAGGCTGATGAGAAAACATAAGGAACTCTACCAACCCTGTGAGGCGTTGGGGATCCTGAGAAAGGGGGTGGTTAGTTTTTCAGTTATAAATACCAACAGAGGAAAATGACCAGTACTGAAGGGTTTAAAGTTTGGGCGGGTCCACTAGAGTCCGCCCGGACTCTGTGCTCTGCAGTTCCATGTACCCGCAGCGGTCCGCCTCTCGACACCCCGAGGGGTTTAGGGTTCCCTCGGCAGCTGGGGTTGAGGCTGTGGATAAGGGGAAGGTTGTGGACTAGGCCACTCAGGAGGCTTCATAGATTTTGGAGGAGCCGAATTGGCTGGTGGCTGCGATTTGGGAGAAACCTTTAATTTTTTTTGTAACATAAGAGTACAACCACAATTTTGAGAAGCAAAACCCAATTTTTACAGTGAAAACAATCTAGTTTTTTTTTTTTTTTAATGAACTCTAAAAACATTACTTGCTATAAATTTTGGCTGCCTGTTTCTGCACACAAACACAAGAAGGTGTAGCTGCCAATACTTTAAAAAGACACTACCCTAAATCTTATCTTTTATAAATCGGATTTTTAGGATAAGAATTACATAGAATATTACTCAATTTAGGCGTATCTTTAGAGACCTGTTCCCATGGATTGTCTCATGCTGCATGTTGTAGTTCTAAATTACTTTAACCCAGAGTTACCAGTTTTAAGTCAACTTTTTGTTACCAATGTTACAAATTTTTAATTATAACTAATAACTTATGAGTCACTAATCTATAACCAAGACATATAAAAACATATTTATACTTTTGAAACTATTTAGAAACAAAAATGAAATGGCCGCATACATTTGCTCATTTAAACCAAACAAAATTCTTAATTTTTTTTAGCTGTAATTTCAAGAGAGGAGCACCTTGTCACCTGATGAATCTAATTATCACAAGCACAGAGATTTTTGTAGAACTTGAGAAGCTGCTGGTCCTTATAAGAGCAGCGTTTATAATCAGCTCCTAGCAGGGCTTCTCTAGCCACACTAGATTCCTAACTACAGGTGCAGGGCCCCAAAGACCAATTAATACTGTTTATTTTATTTTATTTTTTACCAAATTATCCCCAGATAGTCGGAGAGTACTGCTTTTCTCAAAACCCATTTTCTCACATCTCAGGTGTAAACTATCTCTAGTCAGTGTATAAAGCACCTATGAGAATTACCTTTGCTTTTCTAGATTTTTACATAGCTCTAAACACATACACAAAAACACATAAAACAGAAACCAACAGATCTAGACACATTTGACCCTTTCTTGTCCTCTACAAGTAGGCAAGAGAATTAGACGATTTTGGAGGGGGAAGCTTCCGCTTTAACAGAACTCGGTCCCTCTGACCGATCCGGAGACGGCCAGGCGTCCCTGGCTCTCCTTACCTCCCAGGGCGTCCCCCAGGGCCACAGCCTGTGGTCCTCCTAGCACGTCTGCCGACCACAGTCCTCCGGTCCTTACGGCCCAAAAGGACAGCTGCAAATACCGACCGCGCGCGCATTTCAGACCCCATCACCCCATCGTCTACAAACACCAGCATCCATTTCTACCTAGACGACCAAAACCAGAGAAGCACACTTGTTCCTCACTCTGCCAGGTGTAAAACCAAGGCACGAGGTGGGACTCGAACTCACGATCTCGCAACCCGAAAACCAAGACACAAATTTCACTCTGCCAGGTGTAAAACCAAGGCACGAGGTGGGACTCGAACCCACGATCTCGCAACCCGAAAACCAAGACACAAATTTAATAAACTCAGATGGATCCGAACTCAGACTTCGCCATGCTTCAGAAACATAGGACAAGACACAAACAACCCAACACAACAAGCACATGTTCCAATGTTCGTTTCAGAAAACAGACACTCAAAACAGAGACACCGGCCGGCACACACACAAGAGGGGATCCCCATACCTCCAAGTCGGTTCTTGGGTGTGAGGGGTGGTCGCGTTTCCCGGCCAACGCACCAAATGAAAGACCCACAACGTGAGGACTCCCTCACGTTCTGACTCAGGAGAGGCGACACCCCAAAATCACCCACAAGAAACGGTCTTGCTGCAACTTGCAAGAGGATTTTTATTCGAGAGCGTTCTCGGGCCCATGGTCATACACCACGCAGGGGTAGAGGACCATGGCGCCCCGAGTAGCTGAGTAAGGGGGTATTTAAAGGAAGAAACCACAACTCAAGGAAGTGGGGAGGGGTTGTTGGAAAAATACCAAAGATACCAGTTAAGAGTCATAAGGAAGTGTAAAGTCACAAGAGTCACAGAGAATACCTGGTAATTGTTTTGGTTAACTCTCAGTTTCTAAGAGCCCCTAACAATAGCACATTTGCATGGCAGTTTCCGGCGTTGGTCAGGGTGACTTTCTTTGAATGAACACTCTTTGAACTCAGGAAGCAGGTAGGTGGAGGAAGAAATGTCGCTATCAAGGTATGATTAGCATACCTTGGAGCAATGAGTCACAAAGGTTACATTCCCAAGCCTCGACCTAAAGGCCTAGAATTTTGTTACTTCTTCAGTACAACAGGAACAAGTGAACTGTAAGAACCCCTTCAGAAGGGGAAGCAAAACAAATGAGTCTGAGAATTCTGGAAGGATTGCAGTGGTGAAGTTAGCTCGGGCTCCTGGATCCGGTAACCTAGACAATCATATTTCTGCAAATAGAAGCGGAAGTAAAGATCGGGAGAATTGTAATAACACTTGGATTCATTCTCAGAAATGTACTCTACAAAGCAGAATGGAACACTTAACATCATAAAAACTTTATTTTCGTCTGTTTTAGGAATTTTGCCTTTGCAACACAAACACCTATATTTTGTTTTGTTCTGTTTTAAACTGTCTCCTTCTTACTTAAATGTTATTTATGTACTCTCCTTTCATTAAGATTTTTACTCAGACATAAACCAACATATTTCTTATCCTCCCACCACGCCAATTTCTTATTTTCTTAATGGTGCCTGCCCAGGTGCATACTTTGGAGCTAAATAAAGACCAAGACCTTTGGACTCAAATATAGACTTGAACCCCTCAGAAATATTGTTTATCCCTTATGAGTTTCATCTTTCCTCTCTGTAACATGGGCAATAAGCATTTGCCCACATTGATAGTATTACCCAGCTTATATTTGTGATTTGACCTTCTGCTGCATGAACAAATAAGATGCTTGGGGAGTGCTTCCCATTTCTTTTTATTAATATTTAATTCCATAGCTCCACTGACAAATAGCTGTTCCAAAACAGAATATTTCAGCTCACATATACAGGATACAGATCAATGAATAACTTCCTAGACAGAGCTTCTCTTGTCTAACATTATATAAAAACATCTATTTTCCCATAGATTATTTTTATTTGAGATATCCAATATATTAACAAAGTAATGAAAATATTTTAAGGTAGACAAGCATAAAACTCAATGACTAAGTGTTTGGAGTTTTAGCTTATAGCTTGCAATATGCCTTATCAGATACAGGCCTTTCACACACACACATATACAGAGAGAGAGAGAGAGAGAGAGAGAGAGAGAGAGAGAGAGAGAGAGAGAGAGAGAGAGAGACTAAATAACTGAACAAATATTAATGTAAAAAATTTAATAGTTTGAATATTATGCAAAAAAATTAACAGTTAAGGAAGAAGGACCATAAGGAAAGAAGAAAAAAAATGGAAATAGAAAAAAAGACCAAGAGTATTAAAATCAGGACTAGAAACAAAGACTGACTATTACTTTATGGCTACTGTGTGATAAGCATTACACAGATTATTTTCTTTAGCTTTGGTTTACAAAGAGACTTCCTCCAATTTAGATTTAATCTGATTCAATTTTATTCTGTACCACCAGTTACATGAGTATTAAATCAGCAAGAGGCCAAGAATAAACAAATTGGATCAAAAAAAAAATCAGGATCTAAGGCTTCCTTTGCTCAGAACTGAGAGCAGAAAATAGAATGGCCCCACAGTGTGCTCTGTGAATTTCACTCCACTCTTTTGATCTTCTCAATTCAATCCTTACATCATATGTATTCTCCATCTGAACCCTCCTGCAAGTAGTGTATTCCCTGCCCCCCCCTTGTGTATGTTCAAAACAACATTCCATGGTTAGTTATAAAATGGCCCTCTGCAGCAGACCCTCTGGGTCCTTTGTCTGTATGGAACGAGTCTCTGGGGCAGGTGGGCAAGGCGTTGGTGGGTGACAGACAGACCAACACACAAGATTGTGTAGAATCTGAATGTATTTTGTCAGGTTGAGCATCAAACTTTTTATACCGAAGAAATAACAAGAAACTAGGCAAAATACAATCCACCAAGTTACAGTGACCCAATACAAAAGGAATGTATACATCAAAAGAAGGTGGGGACCAGGCTGCTGCCACAAAGAAGGGAACCAGGTGTAAACTAGTCTATTGTTAAACCCACCACCAGGGGTTATGCACTAGCAGACCTTTTCATGAATACTGCAATACCCCAACCCCTCTATTTCCTGGGTCTACAGAAGAATTTACCAACTTGCTTCTAATATGAAGCTTGCTATACATAGCTGTAGAGAAGATCTCTGTCTCAGTGGGATTCCCTAGCTCTATTATGGTATTCCCTTGTTTGAGTGAGATTTGCTACTGTCCTTAGTAAATACTTTGCAGACCAGCTCTGAGCTACCAGCTCAATGCTTTTGTAATGCTTAATTAGTTACTGAATAGATAACTTCCTTACTGCATTCCTGCCGAATTCGAAGCTCGTAGGCTTCTGGGACCTTGGGACACTAGGGAGACTTAACCATATCAGAATTTAATCTTAAAAAGCACTTATAATAAAATAATACTAAAAGAGAGCATATGAGTCCATACCCCAGACTAACGCAGGAATAGGGTATAAGTACATGGGTTAATGAGAAGGACAAAGCTCCAGGAGATGAGTTTCCTTGAAACTTTTTTCCTCATGAGTGCTTCCAGACTTTTCAGCCTGTCAAGCAGACTTGACTGGAGTGCATGGAAGCCCTCAAAAGGGATCATTCCTCCATATTGGTACCTCATATTTGAATTCACTTATGCTAATGAGTTAGTTGTCTTTAATCTAAAGTTCCTGAAAAGTTTAACAATTATACTCTATGTTTTAAAGAGACTAATGGTTACTCTACATCACTCTTTAAATGCTTCTGAATGGTAGATAATGTTGAGTAGTAAGTGCCAGGCATCCTGGTATGAGGTGATCATATTTGTGGTAACAAAAATATGAATAGTCTTCATCTTTGATGAAAATGCCTTCTGAACTGGCTGGTGGCCTTTCTTTCTTTCTTATTTTCTTTTCATCCCAGATTGGCTGCTTCCTTGTTTAATTCTTTCTGATCTTTAAAAACCTGCTGTACAGCAATACAAAAAGTGGAGGATGAAAGATGAGAATGCTCTTCAGAATGAAATATATGGTTTTCTTCATAGTAGAATTGTATCCTGTAGTTATGGTGGGCAACCAAGAACAATGATAATAACATGCGTTTTCTTTGGTGTTGGGAGCTATTAAGACAACACAATTGTCCTGATCTCTGAATTGGGCCTCTCCCCCTGAGAATAAAAGGGGGTCAAAAGTGGGCCACCAACGTACCACTCCGAGAACAACCACAGATTGTTCCAGCCCTAAGTCAGCGCCAAATGTCCTGACCTCAAGATGTACCCTGATACCACCAAGTTCCTGCTTCCCCATGTAGTCGCCAAAAGAAAATGTTCTGCTGCCCCATCCCTCCTGCTGAGGTGCATTTCTGCTGCCCCATTCCTCCTGCTGAGAAGTACTTCCCCTTTTGCTTGTGCATTTAAACCTTGAGGCTTGCTAATACAGTGAGACCTTGATGCTACTCAGACTGCTTCCGTGTGTTGTTCATTGCACAAGGTTCTTGTCTCTCCCTCCCCCCATTTGGTTCTTAGGAGAAGGTCCCCTCGAGACCCTCGAATAACTGGACCTGCTGGATGGGTCATTTTGGTTCCTCTAGGACTCATATGATCACACGGATATAGCCTGTCTGGCACTGGGCTATTTATTTAATATCCTCTCTTCTAGTAACACCATTGTTTGCTAGGGTTGTATAGGTCTGTTCACACTCCATTTAAAAATTTTATATTGATCTTCCTTCTGGCCAGTGCCTATACCAGCAACAGTCATAGGTCAGTGAACAATGCTTCACCCACAGCTCTGACTGTCTGGCTTGTCTTCTTTCTATGAGGCCTGGTAAATCCCAAGACATCCAGGTCAAACAAAACCAGAGACAACTAGATGGCAAAAGGCAAGTTTAAGAACGTAATCAACAATAGCCAATATAATATGGCACCATCAGAACTCTATTCTCCTACTACTGAAAGTCCCAGATATCCTGACACACCTGAAGGATAAGATGGTAACCTTAAATTCCACTGCATGAAGATGATCGAGGCCTTTAGAGAGCATACAAATAATTTCTTTGAAGAAATACACAACCAAACAGATAGAAGCCCTTAAAGAGGAAACAAATCCCTTAAAGAAATATAGGAAAATACAAACAGACAAAGAAAATGAACAAAATTATCCAAGACCTAAAATACAAATAGAAGCAATAAAGAAAACACAAATAGAGGTAACCCTGGAGATGGAAAACCTAGGAAAGATAATAAGAAATGCATATGCAAGCAACACCAACAGAATACAAGAGATGGAAGAGAGAATCTCAGGTACAGAAGATACCATAGATGAAATGGTACATCAATCAAAGAAAATGGCAAACACAAAAAGTTCCTAACTCAAAACATCCAGGACACCATGAAAAGACAAAACAAGAATAGGATAGAAGAGAGCGAAGATTCCCAATTCAACGAGCCAGGAAACATCTTCAACAAAATGATGTAAGAGATATTTAGATATTTTCTTCATTTACATTTAAAATGCTATCCCGAACGTCCCCTATGTCTCCCGCCCTGTTCCCCAACCTACCCACTCTTGCTTCCTGGCCCTGGCATTTCCCTGAACTGGGGTATAATATATAATAAAAAGTAATCTTATACTATAATATAATCTTATAATATAATCTTCGCAAGACCTTGGACCTCTCCTCCCATTGATGTCATCCTCTAGGTCATTCTCTGCTAATGAAGAAGTAACAAAATTCTAGGCCTTTAGGATGAGGCTTGGGAATGTGACCTTTGTGACTCATTGCTCCAAGGTATGCTAATCATACCTTGATAGCGACATTCCTTCCTCCACCTACCTGCTTCCTGGGTTCAAAGAGTGTTCTTTCAAAGAAAGTCACCCTGCGTGGTGTATGACCATGGGCCCGAGAACGCTCTCGAATAAAAATCCTCTTGCAGTTGCAGCAAGACCATTTCTTGTGTGATTTGGGGTATCGCCTCTCCTGAGTCAGAACGTGGGGAGAGTCCTCACGTTGTGGGTCTTTCACTACATACACAACTAGAGAAATAAGCTCTAGGGGGTAGTGATTAGTTCATATTGTTGTTCCTCCTATAGGGTGCAGACCCCCTTAGCTTGGGTACTTTCTCTAGCTCCTTCATTGGGGACCTTGTGCTCCATCCAATAGATGACTGTGAGCATCCACTTCTGTATTTGCCAGGCACTGGCATAGCTTCACAAGAGACAGCTATATCTGGATCCTGTCAGCAAAGTCTTGCTGGCATATGCAATAGTGTCTGCATTTGGTGGCTGACTATGGGATGGACCCCTGGGTGGGGCTGTCTCTGGATGGTCCTTCCTTCTGTCTCAGAAGAAGAGAATTTTTGAGGAGCCCTTAGGCTGTAGAATGGTGTTAGATAAAACTTTTTGTCCAATCCTAAAATGCCTCTCCCTACATTTTGCTTAGCCTAAAGTCTTCTCCATACACAGTGAGCTGCAACCTAATACACTGCAATCTCTTATTGTAGATTATTACGAAGCATTTGGACCTACAGAAATACCGATTACTGCCTTTAGCTACTGGTCCTTCAATAATGACATTCTTAGAACCACCCCTGAATGGGCATATCTCCAGCATTTAGTGTCTGAGGGAGAGCGATTAATTTAAGGAAACTGCCTCTACCCCTCCTTCACCACTGTCATTGCTGGAAGAGCAGCTTCTTAAATTATCCCAACAAAGGGGAGAGAAGGCACCCTGGGTAGGGGATAAGAACTCTATGAGTGAGAGACTGGGAATGGGGAGCAGTGTTTGGAATGTAAATAAATATTTTTTAAGAGTACAGTTGCTTTTCACTGGGAAAAAATTGTATTATCTTAGCAAGTAGATGCCATAAAACTCCTCACTCCCCATACCTTCTCATCCCTTCATCACTCAAACTTTTCTTTCCCAGTATTCTTCCTTCTTCTCTAAAACCATAGATGAATGAAATTAAATAAAGCAAAATGCCATAACTTCTAGGCTTCCTTTTTTTTCAATTGTAACCGGGTGAGGTCAGCTATACTGGTACATCAAATACTAACCCCTAGTCCAGCAGCATCCAAGGGAGCAATAGTATTAAAATGCAAATTTTTGACCGTCCCACTGAGAACAACTAATTGGCTTGGTTATATATACCAAATATATGCCATACATACCATATATACTTTGATCCCACACTGTGAAACAATGTCTTAAAAACAAAAAGCTTACGATTTGCAGGGGAAGAGAGTATCTGATATTGCTTTTATGTAATTAATTTTTAACTCTTTTCTGAAAAACATTCACTTAGAGAAATTTAGAAAAAATTAGGGACAAATAATAAAGAAAAATAAATACTGCTTACATGCTTCAATCAAATGACTAGAAAACTGGTCAAATCCCAATTAGCTTTAAATAGCAAAAAGGACTTTAAATCCCTTTTCACAGTTGACTCCCACCAAGTGTATCCTTTGCCATAGGCATTTAAAATGTGAATCTATCAATTCATTGTGAGCAGCAGAGCTTGTATTGAGTAAGTGAAGTATGAAAAGCATCCTGCTGTAGCTAATTGTACCTTTTATTGTCCAATTTTGCCCACTCATTTTTATAATCTTCATCCCTAGAGACTTACAGTTTGCATATCACGCTGTGTATAAAAATTTTATTTTATTAAAATGGTTAATTCTGGAAAGTGTGATACAATAAAGTGTCTGACTACCCCTAGAGTTTTTCATTTCGAAGACTAAATATTTGAAGAGTGCGATTCAGTTTTGAAAGCCAGAGGGAAAATTGAGGTTGGTATACTAAATTTGAGGTGACATGTAGAGATGAGAATTCATAACAGTTTTGTGAGTCTTTAGGGAGCTCAGTATTAACAAATTAGATAGTCAATACAGATTTGATGAAAAAGTTGCAAGGTGTCCTAAGGCAATGAGAGTGGTTTTAGAAAAGCATTCCTCACAAATATGAGATTTGGAGGTTGACTATAAATGGAGTTTCTGAGTCCTTTATAATTAACTCTCTTAGGTGGCATTTTCAGTTGAAATGGAGATTTGTGGCACTCATAATGGTAGTATAAGAATAAACATATTCCCGAGAAAAGTTTGCCTTGAGACATAGCCAGATTTAGGATATTATATATTTTGTGAAAGTGTATCCGTTTGTTCATTATCATCTTTATTTTCCCATGTGGCTTAGTTTATAGTAGTTACAAAATACCTATAATAAAATTAAAAATACAAATTAAAACGAAGCCAAATAAAGTGTGCTGATTCAATAAAGGAATAGTGGAACAAACATCAGCATAGGATTGCTCAAAGCAGGTAGGACTATGAATCAAGAATTTATAATTATATTGCAAACAATGCTGAAACTGTAGAGTAGACTAAATTATGAAGTTATAAACTATCAAAGCAGAGATTTTAAGGTATGTAAAACTTGGTAAATATAGAGGTAACGATGATCCACCCATAGACACAAAGCCCAAAACCTAGGAGGAATCATTCTGAAGTAATGTTGTACACTTGATTTCTAAGTATACACATTCACACTCATACATTCACTTTATGTAGCTAGGAACCATATGCAAGTAAGTGAAGTTTCCATTATAACCAAGTGGCCCACTCAAATCTCCTGCATGCTAGCCTCCCATTGGTACCATATCAATGCAGAATTGTTTCCAAGGGCTGTTTACATAATTGTGGGCATCCATACATATACTGTCACCTGTAGAATTTATTTATTAAGTTCTTTACTTATGTTTTCCTCCTTGTTATTACAAATAAAAAAGTGAGAAATTACCCACTGGATAAGTTTGTATTTTTGTGTTATCAAAACTTATAGATTGAGGGTTATGAATATTTTATCTTTCATAAACTGATGTTTCTATGAAGATCATAAAATGATGCTATTCACATATATTTACACAGATCATTCAAAATTTCATGGTGTCTATAATTATATATGCATATATATTATAGAATATATATCTACACACACATTAAGATAAATATTTAAGCAAATCTGATTATTGCTGATCCAATTTTCATGCATTAGGGCTTCCCACCAGATTGGTATTGTATAAGCAATCAGGAGAGGCCTTATGCCCCAGGGAAGATCAATTCTTCCTCTCTTAGCAGTTGTTAATTTCCTTTAGATGTCTACAACTGGAACATTGCCAGATTTCCATCATTGTTGATCGGTCAACTAGTGGTATCATTCTTCTGGTCTTTTAGGCACAACTGTTGAGATTTTATTGAGATAACTTCTTGTTCATATCTAGAAGACACAATATTACAGCAAGCTTCTTGGTCCTTTGGCTCTTACAGTTATGCTGCCTCCTCTTTTTGAGATCTTCTCTGACTTTGTGCATAGGAGCTGTTTGCAGATATAGCAATTGAGGCTGGGATCACGTGGTTTTTGTTCTTGACTAGTTATGGTTTTCTGTAATGGTCTATTGAAGTTAAGTTTCTGGATATGTCAGATGAGAGAGTCCCAAGTAGTGTTTTGCTAAGACAGACCTATGTGATATTTCACTGAGGCAAGGCTAGTGGGAGGAGATGCGATGTTTGGAGAAATTATAAATATGACTCAATGGATAGTGACAGTGTGCTTGCATGGCTAGCTTTGCCACATTTCATTGGGTTTGCATCTTCTTCTTTTCTGATCTCTGATTCATTGAGAGGCACAGCAGAGAACTTCTCCTGGCATCCCAGTTGGTCCTGGTCACTCCCATTGATTTGTGCCAATTCTGCAGAGGCCTGGCAGTTTCTCTTAGATTGTGTCACTGCTGCTGATTTGTGTTTGCTATCCTGGCACTACTGAACTGGATGGCTGCTATTCTGACAAACCAAGGTTAGAATCCCCCCTAAAATGACATCTAAACAGGTCCACATCCATTTGTCCTATTTACCATCTTTTCTTCCCTACCTTTGGACAGTGGGCTATAAGAGAGGTTTAAGCATTTAAAAACCCCTATTAAAAGTAGATTAAAAAGAAGAAAGAAAAGAAAAGAAGTTTCTATCTGCTCCAAAAAGAAGTTTCTTTGATGAAGCTTGGGAGCTATACATATCTGTGAGTACAAGGTTAATACAGAAAAAGAAGGAGGGAGGAAGCATTAATAACATGCTAAAAATGTTTGAAAATCCTAGGGCATCATATAATTATATATGTACCTACAATTACATAATATATATATAGAGAGAGGTGCATTTTAATGAAGTTATACCAATTGGGGTTATAATATCACTCCTTAGAAACCAAAGATTTTCTAATAAAAAAAAAACAGTATGAGGCACTAGAAGCTTCCCTTTGAAATTTTGACCAGGTAAGTCCAAATAACTCCCAAATAGTATGTGGTAGTTGCCCTTGGATGCCTCCCACAAATTGAGTGTAAGTCCCTATTGCTGAAGATACCACATGTTCCATTCAGATTTAGAACTCCAAAGATTCTATCTGAACTTGACCCAAAAGCCTTCTGTCTGACAACTCAATTTCATTGTACTAGAAAGTGATGTGCCAGGTATGAGGGAAGTAGTCAATCATCTTGCCCAGTTCTGAGACCCATGAATAATTTATTTTTGAATTATGTTATGCATGGTTTTGTTTGTGGGTTTGTGCATATGAATGCAATACTCACTAAGGGTAAAGACTGTGCTGGATCCTCTGGGGCTGGGATTCTAGGCAGTTTTGAAGTATCTACCACCCCAAGCAAACTGCTTTTTGTTGTTGCTGCTGTTTGGGGGATAGAAAAAAAAAAGTATTAGCATGTTCTTCCAGATCCTCATCATTAATGACAAAGACTTTAGGAAAACTGGTGAGAAGGTATTATATGGATGAGCACAGATCACAAATCACTCTAAACTTTTATTAATCATGGAAAATAAAAGACTAATGTGAGTGTCTGGTATATTCAATCCCTAAAAGTGCTAAATCAAGAGACTCAGTAAGAACAAATGTTAATTAGTATGATACGAAAAAGTCATGCATGGTGGTACATACTTTTAATCTGAGGTAGAAACAGGCAGATCAGTGTGAATTCCAGGCTAGCCTGGTCTCATGAGAGTACCAGTCAGCCACAGGTTACAAAGTAGTACCCTGTCTCAAAAAGCAAAACAACTAAAGACAAACAAGTGAACAAAAATTAGATATGAGGAGAAACTTGAATTAAAATCTCATGGGAAAAAATACTGAAAATCATTGAAATTATATTTCCTGTTGTAGATGACTCTATAGTTTTAGATCATTTCTGTTAATATCTGTGGAGCTGACCTGTAGGGTACACCTATCTGCCTTCACTACTGCTTTGATATTTCTCTGCTTGGAGAGCCAAGGAGGAAAGTGCTGCTCTTGGGTAATGATAGATGCTATCCTGACATTTTCATAATGTTAATGCAGAAGAGGATGAGAAATTCTTGGAAATGTGGTTATATCAAAAATAACATCCTGCAAAATTCAACCATAAGAAGAAATTAGAAAAGCACGTTCAGAGCTGATTGATGCTCAGAGTCACTTCATCTTCAAAATCCTCTGATCATTCTAAATTCCTGGGGTAAATCATTTGATTTGTCTAATGACTGTTTAAAAGAAGTAAATACACATCAAGATCATATATATATATATATATATATATATATATATATACACACACATATATATGTATGTATGTATCAAGAAAAGGTAGTCAAAATGAATTGAGTGCTCTTCCAACCTGACAGCCATCACAGAGGGTGTTTTACATGTGTCCACATATACATGAGTATACAGACAAAGGAATGGGTAATTAAGAGCTCAAGTGCAGACATCATGTTCTTCTGCACTGGAAAAGTTATCTCCATTTTCTTCCACTGAGAGAATATACTACTGCCTTTTTTTTTAACATACTGTATTCTAGCTCCTTTAAATTCCTTCAAAAGGCTTTAAAACTCTTTGAAGAGTCTTTTGGATGCCAGAGTGGCAGAACTTTAACATTCCCAGTTGTTTGGGATTAAATAAGAAGCAATCCATCTACTTATGTCTCGTGTACCTTTGTAGGTGTCAGTTTAGCAATGATCATTTGCAGAAGCGTCTTATAAGAGCAAAGTATGGAATACTCAATTCTCCCGGAAAATTCACACAATTTGATGTTTAAACTTGACAGTAATGATGGCTGTAATAGGTTTTAAGGAAGGGGTTCAGTAGTTAGACCTGCATCAGGAATCATTTTATTGATAGTGAGGAAGTTAGTTCTCTGAGCTAAGTAGGGAGCAAAATCAGTGATCTGAATATTATGTTTATCTTAGCTCCTGAAGTCAAGATCTCTGTAAGAGTTGGCTAGTTGCTATGTTTTACATGAAGCTGGAAAGATGGCACATTTTAAAAAGATCTTTGAGAACAGAAAGTTGAGTTACATAAAGTAGATTGCACTTTACTGTACTATGTATAATAATATTTATTTATTTATATATTACAGACATGCATATTTAGACAAGCTCAATTTTGCTTTGACAAGATAGTTTCTCATATTTTGCATATGAACTTAATTGTATCTATTTATAGAATGTTATATCCAGCAGTGGGAATTCATGAAATATTTTCTAAACAAAAGAGCAGATAGTATCCGAAAAATTCCTCTAGTACCTAGACTTTTTGGCTATATCAAACATTTTCATTTGAAAACAGATTCTCTGACTCAAGCTTCATATCAACAACACCTATCAAATACTCCTGGCTGAAGTTCTAGGCCAGCAGGAACCATCTTACTGTTGCTATTTACTTAAGTTGTCATGGTGCCAAGCTGCCTTCTAAATATTTATATTTATAGACATAATAAATTATTCTTCCAGCTTTAATCAGAAAAGCGTCTTGTAGATTTTTTTTCAAAACCTGCTTTAACCTCCCTTCTTAGCCCACCACCTACCTACCAGAGAGGTAGTGGAAAAAGAAAGGTTATTAGGATATGGGGGGAGTGGATTTGTTTAGAAATTGTTCTTTGGAGCAAATCCAATCTATGTTGTCAGGAAATCAGCAGTTCGGCTTGCATAAATCACCAGTGGCAGCTCCATCCACTTGGAAACACTTCACAAATATAACAGCAGTCTAGTTCAGTAGTGTTTGGATAGCAAACATGAATCAGCAGTGGTGGCATGACCAAAGCCTCCACCAAACTGAGTCAGCAGGGGTGACCAGGACCAACAAGGAGGCCAGGAGAAGTTCTCTGTTGTGGTTTTTCAACTGTAAAGATGTGTTGCAAAGCTATCTATGCAAGCATCCATCACTGTCTTTTGAGTCCTATTCGTATTCCCTCTAAACATAAGTGTCCTCCACAGGTCTTGCCTTACCATATGACTTGACTTAGCATGTGATTCTGTTTTAGTAAAACTCTACTTGAATCTATATCAGCTGACATCACTCTGCTAATTGGCCTGAGTCTGAGGATGTGGAAGAAACTGCCAGAACACCATCAGGAAGCACCTGCAGATGACACATTGATGACAACAACAAGAACAACAAGACAAGTCAACAAGAATCTGAGTGATAGTGGATAAGGCTTTTTACTAACAAGAAACTGCATGAAGAATAGAAAATTATAATCACCCTCAGAGACTAGTCTAGGCAGGAGAGAGTGTGAACTACAAAAGCTAACAGCTTCTGGGACAGGCAGAAGCCACACAGCTTCTGGGGCAGGCCCTGTTTCAGGTTTCAGGCTCCAGACATCTGGGCACTTTGCATGCCAGAGGAGAGGTGTCTGCCCCACCTGAGAGGGTTTTCCAGAGCACCTGGGGGAGCCATCTTGGTTCCCAGATTCCTCAGAGGCTAGTCTGCGAAGGTGAGAGTGTGGACTACAGAAGCAAACAGCTTCTGGGACAGGCAGATGGCACACAGCTTCTGGGGCAGGCCCCATTTCTAGTTTCAGGCTCCAGACATCTGGGCACTTTCCCTGCCAGAGGAGAATTGTCTACCCTGCCCAGGAAGGCTTTGCCTGAGCACCTGGGGGAGCCATCTCTGGTCAGGGATCTCTCAGAGACTAGACTGTGTAGGTGAGAGTGCCAACTACAGAAGCTACACAGCTTCTGGGACAGGCCCTGTTTCAGGCCTTCATCTTCTGCCAGGAGGCAGGTCTGAAGGCCAGATATCTGTGCACCTTCCCTGTAAGAGGAGAGTTGCCTGCAGAGAGTAATCTGACCAATTAAACTCAGGAGAGAGCTAGTCTCCCAGGTCTGCTGGTAGAGGCTAACAGAATCACTAGAGGAACAAGCTCTAACCAGAGACAACTGTAACAACTAACTCCAGAGATTACCAGATGGTGAAAGGCAAACGTAAGAATCTTACAGAAACCAAGACCACTCACCATCATCAGAATGCAGCACTCCCACCTCACCCAGTCCTGGGCACCCCAACACACTCGAAAACCTAGACCCGGATTTAAAAGCATATCTCATGATGATGGTAGAGGACATCAAGAAGGACTTTAATAACTAACTTAAAGAAATACAGGAGAACACTGCTAAAGAGTTACAAGTCCTTAAAGAAAAATAGGAAAACACAACCAAACAGGTAGAGGTCCTTAAAGAAAAACAGGAAAACACATCCAAATAGGTGATGGAAATGAACAAAACCATCCTAGACCTAAAAAGGGAAGTGGACACAATAAAGAAAACCCAAAGTGAGGCAATGCTAGAGATAGAAACCTAGCAAGAAATCTGGAAGCATAGATACGAGCATCAGCAAAAGAATACAAGAGATGGAAGAGAGAATCTCAGGTGCAGAAGATTCCATAGAGAACATGGGCACAACAATCAAAGAAAATGCAAAAGGCAAAAAGATCCTAAGTCAAAAATCCAGGAAATCCTGGACACAATGAGAAGACCAAACCTACAGATAATAGGAGTAGATGAGAATGAAGATTTTCAACTTAAACAGCCAGGAAATATATTCAATAAAATTATAGAAGAAAAGTTCCCAAACCTAAAGAAAGAAATGCCCATGAACATACAAGAAGCCTACAGAACTCCAAATAGACTGGACCAGAAAAGAAATTCTTCCCAACACATAATAATCAGAACAGCAAATACACTAAATAAAGATAGAATATTAAAAGCAGTAAGGGAAAAAGGTCAAGTAACATATAAAGCAAAGACTAACAGAATTACACTAGAATTTTTACCAATGACTGTGAAAGCCAGAAGATCCTGGACAGATGTTATACAGACACTAAGAGAACACAAATGCCAGCCCAGGATACTATACCCAACCAAACTTTCAATGACCATAAATGGAGAAACCAAAGTATTCCACGACAAAACCGAATTCACACATTATCATTCCACGAATCCAGCCCTTCAAAGGATAATAACAGAAAAAAACCAATATAAGGACGGAAACTACACCCTAGAAAAATTGAGAAAGTAATCCTTCAACAAACCTAAAAGAAGACAGCCACAAGAACAGAATGCCAACTCTAACAACAAAAAAATAGGAAGCAGCAATTACTTTTCCTTAATATCTCTTAATACCAGGGGACTCAATTCCCCAACAAAAAGACATAGACTAACAGACTGGCTACACAAACAGGACCCAACATTTTGCTGCTTACAGGAAACCCATTCAGGGAAAAAGACAGACACTACCTAAGAATGAAAGGCTGGAAAACAATTTTCCAAGCAAATGGTCTGAAGAAACAAGCTGGAGTAGCCATTCTAATATCAAATAAAATCGACTTCCAACCCAAAGTTATCAAAAAAGACAAGGAGGGACACTTCATACTCAGCAAAGGTAAAATCTTCCAAGAGGAACTCTCAATTCTGAATATCTATGCTCCAAATGCAAGGGCAGCCACATTCATTAAAGAAACTTTAGTAAAGCTCAAAGCACACATTGCAACTCACACAATAATAGTGGGAGACTTCAACACACCACTTTCATTAATGAACATATCATGGAAACAGAAACTAAACAGGGACACAGTGAAACTAACAGAAGTTATGAAACAAATCGATTTAACAGATATCTACAGAACATTTTATCCTAAAACAAAAGGATATACCTTCTTCTCATCACCTCATGGTACCTTCTCAAAAGTTGGCCATATAATTGGTCACAAAACAGGCCTCAACAGATATAAAAATATTGAAATTGTCCCATGCATCCTATCAGACCACCATGGACTAAGGCTGATCTTCAATAACAACATAAATAATGGAAGCCAACATTCACGTGGAAACTGAACAACACTCTTCTCCATGATACCTTGGTCAAGGAAGGAATAAAGAAAGAAATTAAAGACTTTTTAGAGTTTAATGAAAATGAAGCCACAGCATACCCAAACCTATGGGATGCAATGAAAGCATTTCTAAGAGGAAAACTCATAGCTCTGAGTGCCTCCAAAAAGAAACTAGAGAGAGCACACACTAGCAGCTTGACAACAGACCTAAAAGCTGTGGAAAAAAGGAAGCAAATTCACCCAAGAGGAGTAGACAGCACGAAATAATCAATCTCAGGGGCGAAATCAACCAAGTGGAAACAAGAAGAACTATTCAAAGAATCAACCAAAAGAGGAGCTGGTTCTTTGAGAAAATCAACAAGACAGATAAACCCTTAGCCATACTCCCTAGAGGTCACAGGGACAGCATCCTAATTAACAAAATCAGAAATGCAAAGTGAGACATAGCAACAGATCCTGAAGAAATCCAAAACACCATCAGAACCTTCTACAAAAGGCTATACTCAACAAAACTAGAGAACCTGGGTGAAATGCACAAATTTCTACACAGATATCAGGTACCAAAGTTAAATCAGGATCATATTAATGATCTAAACAGTCCTATATCCCCTAAAGAAAAAGAAGGAGTCATTAATAGTCTCCCAACAACAACAAAAAAAGCCCAGGACCAGATGGGTTTAGTGCAGAGTTCTATCACACCTTCAAAGAAGATCTAATCCCAGTTCTTCACAAACTATTCCACAAAATAGAAACAGAAGGTACCCTACCCAACTCATTCTATGAAGCCAAGATTACTCTGATACCTAAACCACAGAAAGACCCAAAAAAGATAGAGAACTTCAGACCAATTTCCCTTATGAATATTGATGCAAAAATACTCAATAAAATTCTTGGTAACCGAATCCAAGAACACATCAAAACAATCATCTATCCTGACCAAGTAGTTTTCATTCCAGGGATGCAGGGATGGTTTAATATACAGAAATCCATCAACATAATCCACTATATAAATAAACTCAAAGACAAAAACCACATGATCATCTCGTTAGATGTGGAGAAAGCATTTGACAAAATCCAACACCATGATAAAAGTCTTGGAAAGATTCGGAATTCAAGGCCCATACCTAAACATGATAAAAGCAATCTACAGCAAACTGGTAGCCAACATCAAAGTATATGGTGAAAAGCTGGAAGCACTAAAATAAGGGAATAGACAAGGCTACCCACTTTCTCCCTACCTATTCAACATAGTATGTGAAGTCCTAGCCAGAGCAATTCAACAACAAAAGGAGATCAAGGGGATACAAATTGGAAAGGAAGAAGTCAAAATATCACTTTTTGCAGATGATATGATAGTGTATATAAGTGACAATAAAATTCAACCAGAGAACTCCTAAACCTGATAAACAGCTTCAGTGAAGTAGCTGCATATAAAATTAACTCAAACAAGTCACTGGCCTTTCTCTACACAAAGTATAAACAGGCTGAGAAAGAAATTAGTGAAACAAAATCCTTCACAATAGTCACAAATAATATAAAATTCTTGGCGAGACTCTAACTAAGGAAGTGAAAGATCTGTATGATTAGAACTTCAAGTCTCTGAAGTAAGAAATTAAGGAAGATCTCAGAAGATGGAAAGATCTCCCATGCTCATGGATTGGCAGGATCAACATTGTAAAAATGGCTATCTTTAACGGGATCTGCAATCCTATAGGTAGAACAACATTATGAAGTAACCAGTACCCGGGAGCTCTTGACTCTAGCTGCATATGTATCAAAAGATGGCCTAGTCGGCCATCACTGGAAAGAGAGGCCCATTGGACTTGCAAACTTTATAGATTCCACCTCATACCATTCAGAATGGCTAAGATCAAAAATTCAGGTGACAGCAGATGCTGGCGAGGATGTGGAGAAAGAGGAACACTCCTCTATTGTTGGGGGATTGCAAGCTTGTACAACCACTCTGGAAATCAGTCTGGAGGTTCCTCAGAAAATTGGACATAGTACTACCAGAGGATCCAGCAATACCTCTCCTGGGCATATATCCAGAAGATGTTCAAACTGGTAAGAAGGACACATGCTCCACTATGTTCATAGCAGCCTTATTTATAATAGCCAGAATCTGGAAAGAACCCAGATGTCCCTCAACAGTGGAATGGATGATGGCTGAAGATTTTTATTGATTAAAATATCCACAGTAATGTGGCAGCCTTTTACTTCCAGGGACTCTGGTCAGTTACCTTCTTTTTTACTGTGACCACTTCTGTCTTTCACAGCACTGTTTACCAACATCCTGGGAGTCACTTTCTGAATGTCACTGGATCGAACTGTCTGTGAGATCTATTAGAGAATGATTATCAGCATGAAAACCAACGCCCAACTCAGCATCTACTGTTGGTTTTCAGGCCAAAAGTAAAATGCAGTTCTTCCTATATCTATCCTCTCAAGATTCTTTCACCAACAACTGGCACCTGGACCAATATTGGTAGTTTAATAACACAGATCTCAGCCCAAAGAGCCTGTGTCTCCATGCCCTTCTGGAGCCAAGTTTACAGCATTGTCAATTTTCAATTTAGGTTGGAGACAGGAACACAAAAAGACGCTCTAATAGATGACTTGTCCCTAAGCTCATGTCTGTAGTTCAGCAATGGGGGTGCTGAGGTGGGGGAGTGACATAGAATGATGGTTCTGTTAAACTGAAACCACATAATTTTGTTCTGCAAGAAGCACCACTCTTACTGAATTTCAATTTACATTATTAACAGCTTGGTATAAAAATCTTGATTAGATTTGTGTGTGAGCACATGTATGTGTGCATACATGCATGTGTGTTTGTGTGTGTGAACCCTATACAAAAGTCAAACTGCCTTTGTAAGAAAAAAATTACTATTCAATATAATATATAATATAATATAATCTTTATATGCAATACATTAAGATAATCAACATTACATAAAAGCATTGCATTCACATGGAATAGTACTCTCTGGATAAGCTTTAAGAACATAAATATGTCATAGGTATATAGATTGAGATGATATTGCATATTGAAGAAAAAAACTATAGTTTTGGTCATGATCCCAATAGACATAGAAAAAGTGGAATATAAATTTTCCTAGGCTACATTTACTGAATTACTGAGTTATTTATTGCATATATTTTATTTACAGCCAAATTCTTATAGAAACATGAAAATTGACTGCCACAACAAACAGTAGAACAATTATCATAGAACTCATAGTAAGAAGTTCATGGATGACTAAGTTTTCTTACTCTGCAGAAGTAAAGTCATCTTAAACTGGTATCTTAACCTTTCAAAATCTCACATTCTGCATGAATGTACACATAATCATAGATGGATATACATACATTTACTCATAAATTAATATCATTTCAGTCACTGTTTAAGGGGAGAGAGACCTGGAGAAAACCTAGGTGTCCAGTTGGTAGATATCATTTGTATGCTTTCTTTTGAACTCAGTCTGCTTCCCTTTTCTACACACTGTGGTAGAAAACATCAAATGCAACTGTGTGTAAGGACAGAAAATATGCTCAGTAATCGCTGCTTGCCTTGCTTAACCCTGATGAAGGGTCAGTTGTTTCCTTTCATCCACATCAGTCCCACTGTTCTGCCTGTATCAGAAGAATCTTTGAAAGGCTAAAAAGACCAGATATGAAAAAGTACTGGAGTTCAAATGAGTTAAGGTTCCAATTTTCACATTTTAAAGAGCACACATCAAGGTTCAAGACTTTCATTTTAAACAATATTATTCGGTGCATCAAGTCCTGTGGCATTTTAATGTTGTTCTAGGCTTTTTAGGCAGCGAGTGCTCTGGGCCTCACTTGCTGCTGCTATTAACTCTTCATTTCTGTGACTGGTTTCTCGATTGTTTGTTGTTTGTTTGTTTTGTTTTCTATCATGGAGCACAGACTCACTGAAGCATTATTTTTCCTTCACGCTCATATGAGTTGCTTTGTTGGAGAGTCAGCCTGTAATTTTAATTAGTTTATGAATAGAACTACATCTCATTAAGTGGGGTTGTGATTCTTGCTCTCTCCTACCCTAACATCAACACATTTCTTTTTTTTTTTTTTTGGTTTTTTTTTCAAGACAGGGTTTCTCTGTATAGCCCTGGCTGTCCTGGAACTCACTTTGTAGACCAGGCTGGCCTTGAACTCAGAAATCCGCCTGCCTCTGCCTCCCAAGTGCTGGGATTAAAGACGTGCGCCATCACGCCCGGCTCATCAACACATTTCTGTCTCTTTGCTGTACTTCTTTCCCGAGGCTTCAGGAGAGTTGTCCCAAAGCGGAATAACAATGTAATTTGAGGTTTAGTAGTAGGACATTGCCATACACTGAGCACTTTCCCCCATCACTCTGGCTCCTTCTCAGGGAGCAGAGTTGTTTTCTATTTAATAATCTTCTAAAGGTTTCATTGATATTGTGCCAGCTTTATGTTGTGGATAAGTAGAAAAGGAAACTGTAATCTGATGTTCTTCTAAATGTAATAGATAGATAGATATTAGGACAGATGGATATTAGGTCAGGGCCTGGCTGGAGAAGTAGGTAACCAAGCATGAATTCTTAGGCATTATGTCTTGACCTGAGCCTCTCTCTTTGTGGTCCATCTTTCCTGTCCTACATGACATGAAAGTCTCCTTTTCTTCATGTTCCCATCACCATGATGACATGGATGATCCTGGACTTAGAATTCGCAGGCCCAGTGGCTCTAGGATGACATCAGTTATACTTTCTGCTACAATCATGTCTGTCCTGGGAGCTTTTCATTCTTATGATTGGGAAGCATGACCAAGTCAACTTCTAGAAAGAGTTTCTTTATAGTTTAAAATTTCAGAGTTAGAGTCCTTGATCAACCTGATCAGGATTATGGCAGCAGGAAGGCAAGAACAGTGCTGGGGCAGTAGCTAAAGGTTACATTTTGACCCCCCAAGCATGAGAAGAGAGAGCTAAGTGGGAATGGTTCAAGTTTTTGAGACCCCAATGCTTACCCTTAGTGATAATTTCCTCCAACAGGGCTACATCTCTTAATCCTTTCCAAACAGTTCCACTAACTGCAGACTGAGTGTTCAAATATATAAGCCTATAGAGGCCATTCTCATTCAAACCAGCACACCTTAAGTTTTTTTCTGCCAAGTATATTGTCACAGTACTGAACAAAGTAAGCAATCCAGTCAGTGTGAATCCTACTCTCAGACTTAGGAGATATAATTTCTGGCATCCAGTCTGCATACATTATTTTATTGTGAGCTCATAAACCTCTTGTTAATTAAGACTCTAAGTTTTGCTTCTTTATAAATGAAATATAAGTGTGATATAGGATGTTCTGTAATTCCGGCGCTGAATTCACTGTCTTTTTTTGTTACACACTATTCAGCATCTCTGAGAACAATTTATTTGTCAATTAAACACAGATGCAGCTAAGGTAAAATTACCTCCCTTCAAGTCTCCATGCTTGCTCACTAAAAAATTTCTACACTGAGAAAAATAGAAATATAATTTCAAGTGGTTAGACATTTTTTGCCAATTTGACACAACCTATAGTCATCACAGAGTAGGAAGCATCAACTGAGAAAATGATTTTATAAAATCAGCCATACGCAAGCCCATGTGAGATTTTTTGAATCATGGCCCACTCTACTATTGTTGGTGCTACTCCTAGGTAGGTTGTCTTGGTGCACATAAGAAAACCAACAGAGAAAGATAAGAGGAGCAAGCCAGGAAGCTGCATTCCTCCATAGCCTCTGTTTCAGTTCCTGCCTGAAGGTTCCTGCCTTGAATTCCTGTTGGGACTTTTCTCAGTGACTCAATGTCACCTGAGTGTTGTAAGCTTTAACAAACTCTTTCTTCCCCAAGTCACTTTTGTTTATAGTGTTTTGTTAGAACAATGACACCCTAAGTAATTATATGATTATAAATTTAATTAAAAAATTGAAAGACAGTCATGAAATGTGTGGAGGAATGTATTGCTAAATTCAAGGAAACTCACTCAAATTTCATTATCTTTTAATGCATAAATGCTCAATTTAATGGATATGCATTCTAACTGTGCATCTATATGTACAATAAGTTTAAATCACAGGTCACTTGGTTCTTTTTATAATGTTCTAAGAATCCCTCTTTCTCTGATACATGATACAAGAGGGTTAAGAATTTTTCACAAATTTTAAGTTCTAATTGCAAGTGTACTTTAGAGTCTAAACACCTTTCACCATTTTCCTCAGGGTAAAAAAATTATGACTAAAAATGGTGGGTAGCTCATGAAATGTGAATGCAAGCACTTTTAATATTGTATAACTCTTAAAGTCACCGTCAGCTTTTGTATTTTCTCATGAAGTCTGAATAGAAAAAAATAAATGCAGAATAGGGGACCTTATTGGAAAAGAAAACAATACTTTCAGCAAAATAAGTAAGCCCTCAAAAGTTGTTTCATTGTTTACTTGATCATCTATGTGTTATCCTTTTTCTCCAGGTGTTGAAGATCAAACACAGATCAAACACGGTACATAAATGCACTCTAAGAACTATAACTTCAGCTCCCATCCCATATTATGGGATTAGTAGTAAGCTAGCTAGCTATAAATTATGCATCAAGATCAAGTAAGTAAATATGTTAAGAAAGGTGACAAGACATTCTCTTCCTCTAAGCCCCGTTACAGTCATTTATAAAAGATGGAAAGGAATACATTTTATTTATAATCTCTTTTAAGTTTTTATTTCCTAAATTAATCCCACTATCATATTAGAGGCTAGATGTCATTTCTAAATTATTCTAAAACCGCTAAACATCCACTTTTGTTGTTGTTACTTTTTTATTTGTGTGTGTGTGTGTGTATGTACATATGTATTTATAAATATCCAAATTGGCCAGAATAGGATATAGATTCCCTATAGTTATAGCTGGAGTTGCAGGTGGTTGTGAGCTGCCAGATGTTAGTGCTAGAAATTGAACTCAGATCTGTTGAAGAGACACAAACACTCCTATCTACTAAGCCATTTGACTAATTCAAAGTTTTATTTTTTTTGTGTATGCAAGTGGATCTATATTTACTTGTCATGTACTTGTTGATTTCTCCAGACCTCCTGAAACTGGTTACAGGCAGCTGTTATCTGCCTGACATGAGTGTTGGGAACAGAACTTAGGAACCCTAATTCAGATACCCAGCCCTTGATAATATACTTTCATGACATTTAAATAATGTCAGAGATTTAGCTGAACGTTTCCAAGGAAACCATAGTTTCAAAAAACCAAATCTTTTCTTTAAAATCGTAATATAAGTAATAGAAAAAAAAGCATCTAAATCTTCATCTAAATTTAAAACTCTAGATACAAACTTTCCATTGTCTAATAGATATGACCACTACATGTTTTGTATATACTTTAAATTCATCCAAGCAAAATCCAAACACCTTATATGCCTTTGCTCATGTTTCTCAGAGTCCAGAGACATTTTTTTTCTTCAATTTTCTCTTTCTTTCAAGGGCCTTTCACTGCCAAGAGTTCTTGAATACTATCTTATATCAATAACAATAATTTCATTTTTAAACAATAATTCCACATTTAGTTGAACATATCTATTAACTTACTGTTTAAGTAAGGTTTTACCCGCAATTTTCTATCATTAATTACTTTAAATTAGTCTTAGATCTGCTTGTTTCAAATTGAGTTTTGTCAACTCCAAACTTGTAAGTTAAAGGCCTGAGTCCACCATATCAGAATGTCACTTTATTTAAAGATGGTGTCTTTGAATGAGAATTCAATTTAAAATTAAATTCTTACAGTAAGCTCTAAACCAATATATGATATGCGCTTTTAATTTTAAAAGAGAATGTGGTTGTGACACAGATACACACAATGAGAGTACTCAAGTATGAAAGTAGAGATGATGAGATACATCTCTGAGCCATGAAACATGTAATATTACCTGAGAACCATAACAGTGAACCATAACAGTGATGAAGAAAAGCATAACACAGACTATCCCTCAGAGCATTTAGATGGAAATAAAACTGCTAATACTTTGATCTTAGGTTTATAATTTCTATAATTTTAAGGAAATGAAGCTCTGTTATTGGGCTGCTGTGTTTGGATTTTATTATACCAAGCATAGGAAACTGGTACTGAAAGGAAAATTTCTGGTGTTTTTGGAAACTCAATTGTGTCAAGTGATTTTTTTTCTAGAAACTGTCGTATGAGAGGATGTTTTGCTAAGGCCGATATGTGAGAAAATGTTTTGCTAAGAATAGACACATGATATTTTTTCTGGATGCTGCCTGGAAAAGGGGTATCTGATGTTTTGCTAGAGTGGACTGTTGATAGAAAGTGTGATGTTTGGAAAGGATATAAATATAACCCAACAGGCAGTGAATGGTGCTGTGTAGCATTGGTTCACCTTGCCACTCTTTGCGGGTTTTCATTGGGCTTTGCTGACTCTGGTCTGGTTCACCTTGCCTTCTTTGAGAATTACCATTTGTTGTGACTTTCTAGAGAGAAATGCACCAAAGAACTTCTCGCTATACTCCAGCAGCTGCTGCTTCTGCAGACTCAGGCTGATTGGCCGAGCCTTGTGGTGTCTTCTGGATTTTGAATAGTGTTTGTGAGTGGATTGAGCTACTGCTGATGATTTATGTGAACTGAGCTGATGATATGACAATGAAGACTGGAATCACCCTAAAGAACTCTTTCTAAATAGGTTCACAACCAGCTTTGCTCTATTAACCTTTCCTTTCCACTGCCTCTGGTGGATGGTGGGCTAAAAGGGAAGTTAAAGCAACAAAACAAAACAAAACAAAACAAAACAAAAAATTAAAGTAGACTTTCAAAAAAAATCTAAGCCTAAATGCCCTTGTTCTCTGATGACTAACTTGGCATTAAATTTATAAGTCAAAGCTTTGATTCATTATAATGTACTTTTTTTTTTCACCAAATGGCATTTATATTCTCAACCCCTGTCTTCACTAGATTTTATCTTTCTTCAGATCCATTTCTCTCTAACTGGAAAGTACATAATCAACTCTAAATCTACTTATAACAAAAATTTCCTTTGCCTTAACTTCCCTGAGTAAATTCAGTTGGGATCAAGACATAAAAATAATGTATGACTGTATGGTTATTTAAACTACTCATAAGTGCTGGCTTTTGGCAAAACAAAAATAGCGCTATGTAAAAATGTTTATGTTATGTGTGATCTTCACTTAACTCCTCATTTGTGATTTAAAAAATCAAAAACCTAAAAAGAGAATGGGGAAATGGCATAGACACTGACAACCATTTAAGAACTGCTGTTACCTGAGGAGTAGGGGAACAGAGGAAAGGGGCAAAGTATTGAAGCCCAAAGTTTGGCTTCCTTGGTTGGGAGTAACTGTGTAGCATCAGTTAGAACCACACAGAAGACTCAATGGCTTCTAGAATATCAATGCAAATCAGACAGAAAGAGAAATGCCTCAAATTACCCTGTAATTTCCAACACTAATAGTCTGTCAGTGTTTTGCACTGGCCATAATAAACTAGAAACTAAAGGATAAGAATGCTGCTGGATAGCATTTTATGATTTTTAAAGAAAAGATAGTACAAACAGGGTGAAAAATAGATTTGAAAGAACAGAGGTGAATCATGGCAGAATGTAATGGTTTTCTTAGGTGCAACCCCATTTGTCAGACTTCTGCTTGATCTTAGACAAGATGATTTTAGAGATGTGTTTCTCTGCCATACTTAGAACTTCACTGTCTCTACATTCTATATACCTTGAGTTTAATCAACTCAGACAAATATGAGAATGGAACTTGCCAGAATTCTCACATCTACTTTCAGAGTGAATTATCAAGCCACGGCTCCTCCACCATTAACATCAAAGTACAAAGTGAAGGCCCCTGATAATTAGTTCATGCTGAATTACAAGTCCCTGACCTCAAAGGACAGCTCAGCTAATTTCTGCTTCCCAGGGAGAGAGATGAAAGGTATGACCTGAGAAAGCACAACTAACTGTGGACATCTAAGGCAAGCACACTGACCAAGCAGAACAAGAGTGACAGGAACCCTGATGAGCAGATAATCTGACATAGATGGACGTGAATCACAGATAACAACAGGAACTTGGGAATGGCCAGAGAGAGGGCAGTTTAGAACAATTGAGTTTGCAAGATATATGGTATGACTTTTACTCAAGTTTGTAGCAAAGCTATAATTTTTTGAAATTTTAAGTTCATTCGTTTTTTGTTTTATACATCTCTCCTCTACCTTCTGTCATCCTGCTCCTATGAACGACTCTGCTTATCACAAATTATTTTCCTACAAAATTAATATTTAATTCATTATTTGATTTACTGAATTTATCCAGGGCAACATTATTGACCATGAGTTTGTATCCATCTTTTCCATGATAAGAATGGATGACTATCCATCCCTCTCATCTAGTGTACTCACCAGTGGGTTTACAACTGAAGATACTGACTCTCCCTATCCCATAATCTATCAGCTGTTCCAAATTTAGCAGGAAGAAGACCTCCATAAGTTCTTCCCGTATCCATGACTTAATGTTAACATGGTTAGTCCTTTTTGAAGATTTTTTTGTGCTTATGAATATTTCATCTGCATATATATAAGGGCACACTTATGTGCTTGGTACCCAGTAGGATAGAAAAGGTCACTGAATCTCTTAAAGCTACATTTCCAGACAATTGTGGAGACATGTGGGTGCTAGGAACTTAATCGAAGTCCTTCTGCAAGAGCAATAAGTGCTTTTAATGGCTGAGACATCTCTCCACCCTTAAGGACTAGACATTTGTAGACTCAGTGCAGGTAACTACAGCTACCGTGAGTTCATGACTACAAAAACTGAGTCATGCCTAGAAGATGACATTTGCAGCCCTTCTCCTTATCATTTAATTTTTTTAGTCTTTCTATTCTTTTTTTCATGATGTTTTCTAAGCCTTGGAAGAAGATGATTAAGTATCTTATTTAGGACTGTTCATTTAACAGTCATATATATTCAGAACCTTGAACATGTCTCCTCCAAAACATACAGGTAGCATAATAATTACTCCCACTAGGTTTTAAGTCCTACAGTTAAATACCAATAGAAAATTAAAAGTGATCAGTATTAGCAATTATGTTGGAATATCTATTAACACATAAATAGTTTTTAACATAATTTTATAGCTAAATACCAGGTGATTGAATGATGATTATGTATAAAAACATTCATAATTATTTTTCAGTGGACAGCAAAATTTACAGCCATGTTAGATATAAATCTATCAATATCATAAGCTATATATTTTATATAATGATTAGAATGATCCTTTGGTTTGTCTTTTAAAATTTCACAGTATAAAATGCAAATCTACATGTTTACTATATATCTTTTCAATAAAGAGATGAAAGTCATTTTTATTTTGAAAAATTTAGATAATTTATGCATACCACTTGTGGTATTTGACATAATAAATGATTATAGTATATGACAAAATAAAACAAAGAAAAGTAAAATGTATCCCCTGTAGAGCAATCCCTATTACATTGGTGAAATAAGTGAATTCGAAATGACATGCAGCACTGGAGAGTGAGCATGTTTACTCCATCACACAGAACAGTCTAGATGTCTAAAAACTGTAGAACCCCATGCTGTTTGGAGAGTTATTATGTCATAACGTCATGCTTTGTGGATACATTCTAATATTGACTTTGGGCGACTTCTATTCTAACATATTAGGTAATCTGTATGGCAGCAGAGGATGAGATTTCTATGGCTCACTGACAAGAAGTCAAACTTCCTAAATGGCTGTGAACTCATTGTATTTATTTGGCTCATAGAGGTTATTACACTCTTGTAAAAAAAAAATGGTTAGGATGGGTGAATAAATAGGAAGCTCATTAAATTTTGAACTCACAAATTTAAATGTGAACTAAAAGAAAAATCGAAATTAAAATATTCTGCGAAGATACTAGTAGTGGCAATATATGCAAAAATTGATGAGCAATGTTTATAGATTAGTGTTAAAGGTAAAAAAATGAAAGATTGCTGGGCGTGGTGGAGCATGCCTGTAATCCCAGCACTCAGGAGGCAGACACAGGCGGATTTCTGAGTTCCAGGTCAGCCTGGTCTACAAAGTGAGTTCCAGGACAGCCAGGAGTATACAGAGAAACCCTGTCTTGAAACCCCCCCCCCCAAAAAAAAGAAAAAAAAAAAAGGAAGATTTTTTTCATGTGTGTACATGTGCTTAATATGTATGTTATATATTTGACTTATACAAACTTACAGGATTTTATAAAAATTATGAAAAACATGTCTTCTAACTAAGTAATAAAAATATATAAACATTATTATTTATTTATACATACTATATATATTTAAATATTGTATATACTATAGAAAACATGCATAGGAACACATAGATACGTAGTGACTACCTAAGGAGGGAATGAGTTATTGAAAATAAATCTAGACTTCTTCTTATATTGGTTCATGATGCTATGTTTTTGGTCAAATGACTAAATTCTCATTTACATTATATTAAATTCATTTGAAATTCTTGTATCTGTGAGACAGATATAGTTGTAGAGTAGCAATAATATCCAACTACTAAAATAAAAGGAGACAACTGTAAATAAAGATGTATAGATCTACATATGGAAAAGATTAAACATTGCACATAAATTACTTAGGATGGGTTTTGGTATCTATCAAGTACCTGTTTCCATTATAAAGCACATAGTTTCTTCTTTAATCACAACATTGAATTCAGAAAAACATATGTCATATGCAAGGAATCCGGATTTCCCTGAAACTGATTACTTTAAGTTATATTTAAAAGAGAAGAAAGAGAGAGAGAGAGAGAGAGAGAGAGAGAGAGAGAGAGAGAGAGAGACAGAGAGGGAGGGAGGGAGGAAGGAAGGAAGAAAGAAGTAAACTAGGAAATATTAACAAATATACAAAAATAATTAAGAACAAATGTCTGAGCAAAACTGAATCACTTTCATTATAAAAACCATTCTCTTTCAAACTCCAGGCCTGGAGTTTGAATATGTAGAGAATCATGCTATTTATGTAAAGTGAATAAATTCCATTATACACTAAAATGAAAGTTCTTTGTCCTTTTCCTTCTTTTCACAACTTGCTATCTGAATTTAAGTTGCAGGATTCAACTTCAGTCATGAAAGAGAGCCAAATAGGGAAGTGAATGAATTACCATTGATGCTGATTAGTAATACCAGTGATTCACTTTTTTGCAAAACATAAAACATATTATTGTTATAGCATGAAATCCAACAGGTCAAGCCATTTTAAAAAGCTCTGATCATAACTTAAAGGAGATGCTTTTTTTTTTTAAAAAAAAAGGAGATGCTTAATAAACAGGAAGAACCTGAAGAAATAGACTGACTAATGCTTTATTAGCTTTAAATTTTTTGAATGCCAATTAAGCAGGACAACACCTGCTGAAAGACACTGGGTTATACAAAACCTACTGAATTAGATCAACATCAGAATGGAAGTCAAGGGAATATGTTACTTAGAGGAAGAGGTTTTGTCAGTATTTTCACAAGTGGTGCAATACTATGGGTTTCATCCAAATTGATTAAGATACAATTCCAGTAAGAGAAGGTTCCACACGAAAAGCACTGCTCAAGGAAGGTAAAAACACAGAAAGACAGCGATGTAGATGATGCACAATGCTGACCACATGAATAGAAATGGCTCAACAAACTAGCTGAAAATGGACAGATCATTCATCAGACTGGAAGACTGGAAAACCTTGATGTTGAAATGGACATCTGCTGAAGGACAGATGATCAGGACTGCAGTTATGAGGAATCAGCCCTTTAGTGGATCTCCATAAAGACATTCAAACTGTTAAGTTTGTGGAATTGATAATTGTTTCTTTTGTAATAATTGAAACATGTACAATTTTTAGCTTAAACAGAAAGGGGGAAGATATAAATTTTGATCCAGCAACATGGCTACTCTGGCAAGAGATTACATCCAAAAACCTAGGGCCATGTGATCAGGCTGGAATGAGACTATCTTAGTACACACCTTTAATCCCTCTGCCTGGCATACAGCACTCCCTTAGTATACACTTTTAAACCCAAACAATGACATCTAATTGAGGGGCAGACAAAGTGAAGAATCAGAGAAAGAGTTGACAAAATAAATAGATAAGATTAGCCCAAGTCACATGAGAACAGACAGGTAATAAGTATACAGGGAGGAATCCATGGCTCCAGAAACATGTAGCAGAGAATGGCCTTGTCTGACATCAATGGGATAGAAGGTCCTTGGTCCTGTGGAGGTTTGATGCCCTAGTTTAGGGTGGTGCTGGAGCTGTGGAGCAGGTGTTGTAGATGGGTGGGGGAGTACCCTCATAGAGACAAAGGGGAGGGGGCGAGAGGGTGGATGGAATGGGGTGGTAACTGAGAAGGGAGATATCATTTGAGTTCAGAGTGGAGTTCAGAGGCAGTCTTTCCAAGCAGAGCAATTCAATCAGAAGCTGAGAGAGGCCCGTTTGGATCAGTCAACTTAGAGATGAATTTGAGTCAGAGCAGCTGACTTGAACCAGCAAGCCATAGTTTAGAAAGAGCTAGAAAGATCAAGTTTATTCAGCAGTAAGTTTTGGAGACTGAAAGAGTCTATGTGGTATCAGGTTACTACATAGAAACAGGAAACTGTAGCCTTCAAAGTCCAGGCTTGCAGATTAGATTGTATAGAGGCTAGAAGCTTCCAGACCTAGGCCTAGGGGTAGTTAAGTAGAAAGGCTTTGGGCTCAACCCAAGCCACGTATTCATAAAGCTTGGCTATGGTTCTCATCTCATCCCTTCCTCTGAGGAAATAACACCAACATTTACAGTAAGCATTAAACAACACTCTTTACTTGGGACGTCAATTATATAAAAATGGTCTAATTTTTCTTTTCTTTTCTTTTCTTTTCTTTTCTTTTCTTTTCTTTTCTTTTCTTTTCTTTTCTTTTCTTTTCTTTTCTTTTCTTTCCTTTCCTTTCCTTTCCTTTCCTTTCCTTTCCTTTCCTTTCCTTTCCTTTCCTTTCCTTTTTCTTTTCGTTTCTTTTCGTTTCGTTTCGTTTCGTTTCGTTTCGTTTCGTTTCGTTTTGTTTTGTTTTGTTTTAGCAAAAGGAGCATTTTGTAACACAAAGTGAAAATAACTCTTCAATCTTCTGCTCTGGAAAGCCCAAGACCTTGTCTCAATTTCTGATTTACCAAATTGACTCATGCTTTCTTTCTACTTTCCCTAAAATAATAAGCAGGAAACCACTCCCCACCCTCCCCAAGATTCTGGATGGAAGTGATGTCTGTTGCACTATAGTTTAGACCAATAGTGGTTGGAGGGTAGATTTCTCTCTCTCTCTCTCTCTCTCTCTCTCTCTCTCTCTCTCTCTCTCTCTCTCTCTCTCTCTGTGTCATTTTCTCTCATTCTCTCTCATTTTCTCTCTCTTGCTCTCTCATTCTTTCTCTCTCTCATACATATCTACTTTATTAATTATATCATTTAATATAAAGAGATTTTTCTTCTTTAGTTAGATATCGAAAGTAAATCTTGCTTTGTAGCCCAGAATGACTTTGAATATATAATTCTATTGGCTCAAGTTCCTGTTCATGAGCAGTGCATATGAAACAGTACAATTAGCTGCCCCAGTCCATCACAATATTATATATATATTTCCACAAGAGATTTTCCTTTTAGTGTCTGTATTTTAGTTACTTATTGTTCTACCAGTGTGTCTGTGGATACATTTTATTATAATTATATTTTATTCTATTTTTTAGTGGAAGGAAGTCTTGATAAGTTTTATTTATTTCTTATATGATCTACACCAGGTACTACTTGTTTCACAAATTTTCTCATTTGCTTTGTCACCAGAAAAGAGAGACACATCTCTGCTGCTGCTTTGACTTTAACCTGTACTTTATTCATAACCATGTTTTCTTTCACTCATCTACAAAAAATATTAGTACTTTGGAATTCTGTGCCCCATTGCTCACCTCATAGAGTTGACAACAATCATGGTCTTTATATTATCCTTGCTTTGATATGGAACCAAACCCACACACATCATGCATGTCCCTTACTCACACTTTAAAGTAAAGTGTAAAGTCAACATTTGTATTTAAAAATATATGTGGAAGTTTTTTTTTTAATTTAGTTGAATTTTGTTCTCAAAAGTTAAGTCCCCCCCCCACCTTTGTACACATGGTGGTGACAAGGTAAGTATTTGTAACACTGGTATTTAACCTCATGCTTTGCAGAGATTGTAAGATCATGTCTCCAGCAGCTACAATGGACATACCACACTAACATCGTGATCGGCTGTGCTGCGGTAGCAAGGACCTTCTACTTTTCTTACTTTGTTTTTTCTCATTATCTACAGAGAACCTTCTATAATGCAACACTAAAGTAGGCATAATCTTATTTCAGTAATCAAAATAACAGTTCCCTATTTGTTCATCTTCACAAAATACATAAATGTTCCAAGATTTTCTTGAAATTTGATAAAATTGTCCTAAACAGCATTTTTTTCTTAAACTAAAATGATTTTCTTCTTGTACACTTCAATGGCAAGAGGTAATTCACACTATGTGTGTGTGGGGAGATATAATAATAAATAACAGACATAGGCAGGACATCACTACATCTTTATGTTAAGTAGATGCTGCCTGGGAGTTTAGAGTTACTAAGTACAAAATTAAATCTACCTATGTAAGAGCAAAGCAAATTTCCAAATGATTTCTTTCTTTATTTGACTGAAAAATAAAACTCAAATAAGCAGTGGTATGTTGCTTGCTTAATACAGTGGCATCAATACAACGACATCATCATCCCCACTACAGTGACATCATTATTGCCACTACAATGACATCATCCCGATTGAATAGTACTCTGGTGTTTGGTTAGTTTCACTAGTCTCATACTTCATATGAAAATCACTAGAACTGAAAGTTTAATTTCCAATGATAATCTGAAGCTACTAGTGTGTTGTTGCTGAAAATTTTGGGATCTGATAACCTTTAAGAGTCTAAGAAATAATTTATATAGTTTCTATATTTAAAAAGCCATGTAAACAAATGTGCTTAAACTTTCTTAAACTTTCCTTGGATCTCTACCCAGCAGGACAGTTGACCCCCAAGTAAAAAGTATAATTTTAGAAGACACTGAACCCTTAATTGCTAGTTATTCTGTATCTGTCAAATTCTGCTGAAACGTGCAACCTAAATCTTTGGTAAAAAGAGTACCTCATGATAATATATTTTCCATTTATATATGTGAAAGCAATAATTAGTATGATGCTCATTACAATATATCAAGAAAGAAAATAGCAAAAGAAGAAAATATGCAATTAAATAAGTTTCGCCCTGGGTTGCTTTATTGTTCTCTTACATGGGAATGGTATGTGGCCAAGTCCAGCTCAGAACAGCTAGATGACAAGAAAAAAATGCAAAAGTGACATCTCTCAAACTTTTAAAACAGAAATAAAATTTCATAATTTTAGAATTATTTTATATTCTGATAAAGAAAACAGTACAGATTGATTTTTCTTTATTCAATCAAAAGGAACTTAATTGGTTCTTAAAAATTGTTATGTATGTGTGTTTTGTTTTTATGGTACATGGTGGGGGAGGCATACTCATCTTGTGGAGGCCATAGGCTAACATCAAGATAAATTCTTTTCCTTTTTTTTTGGAGGCAGAATCAATTATTGAATTGAGCTGTCTCCACAACTCCCTACCCCTGGTCCCCCATTCATTAAGTGATCAGATGACAAGAGGCTATTGCTGCCACCTTTGGTTTTTACATAGGTGCGAGGGATTCAAACTTGGGTCTTCTTGATTGCACAGAAAGTACTTTACTCATTGAGCCATCTTTCCAGTCTTTATATTTTTAACTGCTCAATATTTAAATGCCAAGCAAAGATTAAATATATTCAAAGTACATAGCATGATGTTTTGGTATAGATTTGCATTATGTAAAGAGGACTTAGTGAACTCTTTGCTCTTAACACTTCAGGGAGGTGATGGTGAAAATGAACATATCTTCAGTGATCTCATGGAGCATTAAATCTATTTGAATTGCTCCCAGTTTTCTTTTGGTAGATGGGAATGGGAAGGTCATTAAGTTTACTTTCTCCCTTCCCTCATCAAGGTTTTTCCCCTAGTGGATACCATATACATATATATAAAATGGTAAAACCTTTTTGTGAATCTAATAAATCTATAAACCACTCCTATGATCTGAAGAAGCATATTTAACGCATACTATATCTTTCAAACATATGTTATAGGGGTAAAGAGATTTTTGAATACCTTCTATGAGCACTGCAATTACTGAAGTCTACTTATATCTTAATGTGAAGTTGTTAGTGCAAACATTTACTTTAAGAAATGACATCATCTTTGAAATACCAAAACAAATGGCGTGGATTTATCTGACTCATTTGATTGTTAAAAATAGGTTCCTTTGCAGTGGAAAACATGACCCCTGTCCCACTCTACAAAATAAGATGAAAATTAGTGATAAATTACTTGGACAAAGTCTTCCAACTTGAGAGGTCTGACTTCTAACTTAGACAGGGGGAAGGAGAAAAAGACAGTATGGATAGTGAGGACAATTTTTTTCTGATAACATCAGAAAGCAGAAGTGTGTTTATCTCCAGTGCTTGGATCCTGATAAACACCAGCAATCAGGGAAGAATGCAGCAGATCTGTTTGGGTAACAGCTTTGGCAATCTGCAGACATGTTTTCTTTATTTGCCACCCCCACATTATGACTCAGGATAAAGCTTCTGAAAAATAAATTCCAATATGCTCATTGGTGCCCAATTTTTTAGTATATGTTTCAAATAGAAATGTAAGTGGGAGTAGAAATAACAAAGAGCTCAGATAATTAGCATATTAAGATCATGGAAATTATTTCAGTGAATATAAATAATCAGTAAAACCACATTTATTGGAAATGGACAGACTGTGTATAACTAAAGTCAGAAGGAAAAATGTTGGAACAATGATGTCATCAGATAACATTCTTTCCAGAACTGATATATAAAGAGACTTAAAAGAAGATTGAAAAAGTCTGGTGCTTTATAAAATAATCTCCGGTTTCATAACTATAAGTCTCCAAGTCCACATTGACTACTGTTTATCTATTGCATTCTCCAAGTTTCTGTTTATGAAGGTTCCTTATTGTAGAAACTCTTATAAAGGAACCAGTGTTGTTGCAGTCATGAAGAAATTATATGCAGGATTAAGCCTTTATGTGGATGAAATCTTGGATACTCTTTATGTGTACTTCTAGTGTATTATAAAGCATCTAGTTTCATGGTATTTATGGTACTACACTTCTAGTGTATTATAAAACATTTACATTGTCTCGTGTAAACAACTAAATGTTGGAAGCAACACTGCCAACTATAATGGTATTTATCAAATCATTTGCATGTAGCTCTTTGAGGGTTATTGTAGTCTCTAGAGACATGGCCCAGTCAATTCAATTCTTGCTGCACAAGCATGAGAGACCTGAATTAGAATCTCCCACTCTTACATATAAAAATCTGATTACAGAGGTGCTAGTCCTTAACTCCAGCACTGGAGATGGCGGAAGGGAGAGAAAGATGGGTCCCTGGATTTTACTGACTGATCTAGCTGAGAAAAAAAAAAAAAAAAAAAAGCTACAGGTGCAATGAGATACCCTGTATCAAAAAATGTAGAATACTAAAAAGGTGTACAGCAATCAAAGAAGACACCCAATGTCCACCACTGGCCTCTACAGGCATGTGCTCATGTGCGCATTCAAACCTGCACATATCTACACAAAGTCCAAGCACCCACACATATACACCAACCTCTAGACACACAAAAACTGTATCGCGCAAATCAGTATAGACCATGAAGAATTATCTGCTTCTTTTAGCTCACTATCCTTTTAAAGGAGAAGTCTTAATGTTAATATAGACCTGAGAAAGGAGTTTTAGGTTCAATGAAACAGTTTTTATTAAAACAGTTTCAAATAGGTTGTTTTGAAAATGAGAAAATATGTTTATATATTTAAGCACAATGATTTATTCTTAAAAGAGATTCATATGACCACAATAATGAATACTATGAAAGTAGTTAGAGAGGCTATAGCTAAACTGATAGATGAAAGAGTATACTGGGAAGTTCTGAGTACATCTCTCACCATTTCCAGAATTGTAGCACCACATGTTTGAGTAAGGATTCAAAAAAATAAATCCTTTAAATTTCCTATCACATGACCCTCTCCCAAGTAAAGAAAGAAAGAAAGAAAAAGCTTCTTTAAGTTTGTATGGTTAAATTGATATAGGAACCATCTTCAAAGGCTTGTTATCAATACAGAGCAGTGCAGACTAGATAGCTTATAGGATAGGAGTTTATCTTTTATGTCTTGGATGAAGATGGAGGTTCAAGATCTAAGCAGTATGGACACAATTAGACATAAACCAGGTCTTTCACCTTGGGTTTCACAGAGTTACCCTGGCTGTTCTGTACCTTTATGACTTTTCCTCTGCACATATGCACTCTTTGTGTCTCTTGTTATAGCCACACTGGTTATAACTGGTCTTATCAGATTGTGGCTCTGTCTTTGTTTAAATGTGGTTAACTCTTTAATGGCTCTGTCACCAAATACCTACATACTGGACATTAGTTTTACAACTATTAATTATAAGAGTGAGAAAACCTGCAAATAATACCATCCTACTTGAAAGGTTTATTTAATAATAGGTACAATTATAAGGAAAACAAAGTAAGTGTTGCATTTTAATTTATTTTTAAACAGAATTCTAAAAGTTAAAATCTAAGAATAAGCCTAATCAATAGGTAAAAGACCTCTATACTGAGAACTTTAAATCTCTCCCCAAAAAAGGAGAGATTGAGGAAGGCACTAAAAATGGGACAATCTTTTTATAGATTGGTATAATTAATGTTGCAAACTTGGCCTACTTATAAAAAGCATTTTATAGATTCAATGTAATTGCAATCAAAATGCTCAGAACATTCTTCATAGAAATAGAAAAAAAAATCTAAAGATTTGTGTGGGACCAGAACATATTCCAGATATCTGAAACAATTCTGAACAATTCAAAGAACAATGCTTGAGGAACTGTTATTACAGAATTGGAGACATATCACAGAGCTATAATAACAAGAACAACATGACACTGGCCCTAAAGCATATCTATCTATCTATCTATCTATCTATCTATATCTATATCTATATATATATATATATATATATATATATATATATATATATATATATATCTACCAAGGCCACACAATAAATTCCCAACATGACATTACATAACTATTGCAATCTGATAGTTGACAAAGATGCAAATAAACATATACTGAAGATCAGACATAATGTTCAATAAACAGTGTTGGAAAATCAAGAGTCCACATGCAGAATGAAATTACGCCTGTATCTATGTCCATCACTCTGCACAAAGGTTAAATGTAAATGGAACAAAAGTATAAATGTGAAACCACTTGAAGTAAGAACCTTACAGGACACAGGTTTGGGAAAGGACTTCATAAATTGGATCCCACTTGTCCAGAATCTAAGAACACATTTGACAAAGTGGGACCTCATATGACTAAGAGGTTTCTGTAAGCAAAGGAAATAATCAATCAAGTGAAGATGAAGTTCATAGAGCAGGAAAGAATCCTTGCCAACTGTTCATCTAATAGAAGATTAATATCAAGAATATATGCAGAGATTTTTTTTTTAAAGCAGAGTCAAGAAAATAAATGATTCAATTAAAACATGGGCTACGTATTTGAGCAGAGAGTTCTCAAAATAACACATAAAAATGATTAGGAGTTGCTAAAGAGAAGGCTTAGCAAGTAAGAGTACTGGCTGATCTTCCAGAGAATCCAAGTTAGTTTCTCAGCACCTACAGGGTGAATCACTGCTGTCTGTATCCCTAGTTATAGGAGATCTGATACACTATTCTGGTCTCTAAAAGTACTGCACACATTACATGCACATATATACATGCAGGGAAAACAACCATGTGTATAAAATAGAAAGGAAGAAAGAAAGAAAGAAAGAAAGAAAGAAAGAAAGAAAGAAAGAAAGAAAGAAAGAAAGAAAGAAAGAAAACCTTTGAAAAAGTCTTAAAATTATCACCCAAAGTGTTCATATTCTTGGCAATTAGGGAAAGAGGAATTAAAGCCAGTTTTAGGTTTCACCTTATTCAAGTCTGACTGGCTAATTTCAAGAAGAAAATTGACAGCCAAGCATGTTGGAGCATGTTGGTACACACCTTTAACCCAGCATTCAAAAAACAGATGTAGACAGTTCTCTGTGTGTTTGAGGTAGGCCTGACCTATATAGTGTGTTCCAGGATAGCCAGGGCTACAAAATGAGATACTGTCATGATCAGAAAGAAAGAATAGAAAGAAGAGAGAGAGAGGAGAGAGAGAGAGAGAGAGAGAGAGAGAGAGAGAGAGAGAGAGAGAGAGAGAGAGAGAGAGAGAAGAAGAAGAAGAAGAAGAAGAAGAAGAAGAAGAAGAAGAAGAAGAAGAAGAAGAAGAAGAAGAAGAAGAAGAAGGAGTAGGGAGGAAGGAAGGAAGGAAGGAAGGAAGGAAGGAAGGAAGGAAGGAAGGAAGGAAGGAAGGAAGGAAGGAAGGGAAGAGAGAAGTGGGAAGAGAGAAGAGAGAGGAGGGAGAGAGAGAGAGAGAGAGAGAGAGAGAGAGAGAGAGAGAGAGAAGAAGAAGAAGAAGAAGAAGAAGAAGAAGAAGAAGAAGAAGAAGAAGAAGAAGAAGAAGAAGAAGGAGTAGGGAGGAAGGAAGGAAGGAAGGAAGGAAGGAAGGGAAGAGAGAAGTGGGAAGAGAGAAGAGAGAGGAGGGAGAGAGAGAGAGAGAGAGAGAGAGAGAGAGAGAGAGAGAACACTGACAAAAACTGCTATAGCAAATACCCATGGAAGGAGTTACAGAGACAAAGTTTGGAGCTGAGACGAAAGGATGGACCATCTAGAGACTACCCCACCCGGGGATCCATCCCATAATCAGCCACCAAACACCAGACACTATTGCATATGCCAGCAAGATTTTGCTGAAAGGACCCTTATATAGCTGTCTCGTGTAAGGCTATGCCAGTGCATGGCAAATACAGAAGTGGATGCTCACAGTCATCTATTGGATGGAACACAGGACCCCCCAGTGGAGAAGCTAGAGAAAGCACTCAAGGAGCTGAAGGAGTCTGCAACACTATATAGGTGGAACAACAATATGAAGTAACCAGTACCCCCAGAGCTTGTGTTTCTAGCTGCATATGTAGCAGAAGGTGGTCTAGTCGGTCATCATTGGGAAGAGAGGCCCCTAGGTCTTGCAAACTTTATATGCCCCAGTACAGGGGAATGCCAGGGCCAAGAAGTGGGAGTAGGTGAGTAGGGGAGCAGTGCAGGGGGAGGGTATAGGGAACATTCGGGATAGCATTTGAAATGTAAATAAAATATCAAAAAAACAAACAAACAAACAACAACAACAACAAAAACTGCTGCAGCTGAAGCTCCAAAACTATGGAGAGAGAAAACCACTCATTCACTGTTGGTAGTATTTCAAATTGGTCAGCTGCTCTGAATATCAGTATGGATAATTATAAAAAAAATCTAAAAAGAATCTCCCTATATGACTATATCACTTCTACATATCACTACTCAACATTGACTCAATGGACTCAACATCCTACTCCACACACACTTGCTTAGCCATGCTCACTGCACCTCTATTTATAATAGTTAGGAAATATAAACAATTTTAATGTACTACATTTGAGGAATAGGTAATGCATTTTGGGTATATATCACAATGGAATATTATTCTACTAAAAAGAAAAATGCAATAATAAAATTTGCAGGTAAATGGATGGACCATGACACTTTTATGTTGAATAAGGTAGCCCAGACCCAGAAAGACATATGCTGCATGTTCTCTATTCTTTGTGGTTTTGATCTTTAGATGCATGTATACAGGTTGGATAATTCACAGAAATCATGAAAATAAAAATGGATTATGAGGTTGAACAAGAAAGTAGAAGGAGCTCTGGAAATGGAAATAGTAGGACACAGGTGCTATGAAGGGAGAGGTAGGGAAAATATTATTTAACTAAGAAGTGGGAGGGAAGCCATGTAGAAGAATGGAGGCAGTACAGACAACACTAAGGTCATTTTTTAAAAATGTCATGGGCAACACTCATTTTATGTTTACTCAAAATTACCTAAACATATACAAATATTATATGCATATATATTAAAATTTACGTGAATTTAGAGCACTGGGAATGACTATCTAACCAAGAGGACAGGGAAGTCCAGTACATTGTCAAATCAACATAGGCTATTGCAACTTTGTCTCCTGGAAATTGAAGGTATGGCCTTATTGGTGGAGGCACAACACAAATCAAACGCAGAACTTGAAGAAAGTGAGCTGAATCTAACCAGAAAGCCTCCTTTTTGAGGACTGGCTCTCACAGTTCCAGAAGTGATATGAAAGCTACCAAAAGAGAAAAGCAATCAGTAGTTCTACTGTGCTTTAACACCTATAATGTGCAACAAGAATCAGCCCAACAAGATATCCTCCAAAAGTTTAATAGTGCTACCTAACATCTTGAAGATAACCAGCACCCATCTAATTGGACTTAAGACCTCCCCATTAGGAGATAATTTATGCTTGATGCTGTCAATCTAGCACACTGCTTATGTATAGTCAGGTCATGTATCCTAGAGGAGAACCCATGACTGCCTCTTCTGTACACCGGCATAATTCCTAACTGCTGCATCATAAATATATCACCTTATCCCCACAGATAAGTGTGGGTGTTATACTCTCACCAAAGAAACATTTTTTTTGGGGGGGCAGCATACAGAGAATGTCAAAGAAGGCCACAAGTGATTAAAATTCAGAGAACGGCCTATGAGGTACCTGTCTCCAAATGATACATCTACAATACAGCCCAAAGGCCAAGGCTCAGAAAACTACAGAAGAGGAGATGACAAGATTGTGAGAACCAGAGAACAAGGACATCTGCTGAAGACTGTATTGTTTTTACTTGACCGGAAGCTAAAACCACGAAATCTGAACAGTATGTCACAAGCCATGATGATACCAGGTGACATGCCGGTGTGAACACAGAAAATCTCACAAGGACCCACCCCTAGGTAAAAAGTTAAAGTGACTGCTTAGGAGGAATGATTAATCTTCTCCAGGGATGATCCCCTAATTCTCTCTGTCTCTCTCTGTCTCCTACACACACACACACACACACACACACACACACAAACAAACAAACACACACACACATATACACACATTTGTGACGCTAAATAAATTTAGCAGGTTGTATATACACACACTCACATACACACACACACATACACACACACACACACACACACACACATACACACTAAAAGAAAAGAGGCCATGAATGTGAAAGGGAGCAGGGCTCAGAGAAACATAGGTGGAGCTGGAAAGGGGAGAGGGAGGGATAAATGTAATACAGTATTCACACGAGATTATTTTACATTAAACGGATTATAGTGTTATTTGACACAAGCCCGTATCCCTGAGATACTGTGAACTCTAGTCCTTTCTGCTATTCTGCATTGTGTGTGGGTGTCAGATTTTAGCAAACACATTCAAAGACATTTTTTTAAAAAAAGACTATTGAAATAAAAGAGCATTGCGAAGTTAAAAAATAAAACATTATCCCTTATAATGTTTACTTTCCAAAAACATTCAAATTTGACTTTTGAATCTGGCCATTATGTTTACATTAAAATAAATGGAGAGCAGAGTCCACTATGGAGAGATTATTTATATGTTGAGCCTTATGAGAGGGTCATTTTCACTATTTTAATCAATTGTATAGTTTTATGAATCTCCAATCATCATCTACAAGGGTTGCTTCTCCTCCACTGTTCTTATAATTGTTGTTGCAGCACATTCTAATGTGACTGCCATTCATTTGGTTTGCAGATCACACAGACAGAATTCTATGTATTTCTAATTAACAAATAACCTTTCAGCAAAAGCACTCAGAAGGTTTCTCTTAGTAATCAAAGAAAAATCTTCAATTTTACTTCAAGTTGTGTTTATAATTCTAAAAGTCTAATTGGGTTCCTAGGGTTCATTTTATATGGATTGTTCTTTTTTTTTTTTTGATGGATCCTTATATCTCTACTATATTTATAATATGAACTTACCTTTTGTAATTATTTAATCTAAAAAGGGTTTTAGAATCACTAATTACAACGAATAAAGCATACGGCTTTGATAATTTTTATATGATTTAATATGCATTAAGCTGTCTATTCTTCAAGCCACTACCATTTTCAAAGTTTAAAAGATGATATAATTGGATAAAGATACTCATTTTATGATTATTAATGGTGCTTGCATAGAAATAATAAAAAAACCTGAAACAATTATGCTCAACTATAGAAGAAAATTACTGTTTTGTTCTTTATAAAGTATACAAAAATTATGTGAAACACCATAGGATGAAGATTTCTAAACCTGTGTTAGACACTATCTTCATTAGGGTTTTATTGCTATGAAAGGGCACCATGACCAATACAACTCTTGTAATAGAAAGCATGTAATTGTGTTTAGTTACAGTATCAGAGATTTAGTCCATCATGGTGGGGAGCATGGTGATGTGTAGGCATACATGATGCTGGAGAGTTCTCTTAATCTGTAGGCAACAAAGATGAAATTGTCTCATAACTTGGGCATATGTAGTGTCAAGGCCGAACTTCAGAGTGACACATTTCCTCCAACAAGGCCACACCCACTCCAACAAAGCCACACCCCCAATAGTGCCACTTCCTATGGGCCAAGCACATGAGTCCTATTCAAGCCACCACAGACACTAAAGTGGAAAGCATCATATGTTCCTCCGAAGCTGATAACCCAATCAATCCATTCATATTCAGCCTTAGTCCTGTATGTGAACAGTAAACAGTGGTTAAACTCAGCCTTAGCATTTATCACATTTATAATTGTCAGAACCTACAAACAACCAAAGAGGTGATGATGTAATTTGCGCCTTTATGCTGACAGTCTATCAGTTGTACACTTGGTCTATCATACTGACATATTTATTTAACTTCTTTATTTAAGCCAAAATTCCAGTGTGGAGGGCTTATGAATGGCTCAGGCAATAAAAACACTTGCTGCCAAGTCTAAGGACCTGAGTTCAATTCCTAGGGCTAAAGTTATGGAAGGAGGGCACCGACTGTTGTTACGAGTTGTCCTCTCATCTCCATACAAATGGAGTGTCATACATATCCATGCACAGTAATAAATAAATCCAACAAAAAATTTAAATATATATATCTTTAAGAATTCCAGCACAGATGGGAAGGAGTCCTCAAGTCCTCATCTCTACTGACTGCTGGCTTCTGTTAATAGAGGAAGAGTCACTAATTTTGAGAATGAGGTCACAAGGAAATAACTCATTCCCCATTCCCCAGTGGATAACCCTATACCCCCTCTCATATTGTCAGCATTAACTGCTGGAGGCTCTCAATAATAACTATTAGAAAATATCAAATTGGATAGAGAATGAATTTAGTGAGTTTATCTAGGAGATGAAGAGATATAGTGAGAAGAGTGGAGAAAACCAAAACACATTGTATGCCTGTATGAAAAATTCAAATAATAAAAAATGGAAATCACTCATGTTGTTAGATGTGGCCACTGATACGGTTTTCTTTTTCATACTTAAGTGGACAATCTCACATTCATGCAGGTATGGACTCTATAATTGGACTTAGTTATCAGAAAAAGATTCAGGGAGTTAAATGCAGCATGTTGGAGGAAAACAGAAGTTTTGAGGAGTAGATATGGCCATGCTTAATTTGATACATTTATAACATTTTTAGAAATAAAAAAATTACTGGACCTTTGTATTTCTTCTTTGAGAGCTACCGGTGTGTTTTCCTAACCTATGAAGTAGAAATTTCTGGTTTCTTTGAACATTCAGTTGTCTCATGTGATGTTTTTATGGAAACTGTGTTATGTAATGATGTTTTTGCTGAAGCAGAAACATGGGAAGATATTTTGCTGAGAAAAGACCTGTGGTATTTTTCTGGAAGCAGGCTGGAAAAAGGGTATGTGATGTTTTTGGTAGACTGGACACTTGAGAAAGCATGTGATGTTTGGAAAGGGTATAAATATAACCCAACAGACAGGAGTCCATGCTGTGTGGTATTGGTTTGCCTTGCCACTCTTTTCTTTTCTTTGTTTTGAGTGAGTTCAGAGTGAGAAACACCACCAGGGAACTTTTGGTGGTGTTCCCACTGTTTCTTGCTGCTTCTGCTGACTCGGGCTGATTGGTAGAGCATTGCAGTTTCTTCTGGAATTGAACTGCTGTTCCTAATTCATAAATGGTATTTGTGAGTACATCACACTATGGTTCTTGATTTGTGTGAACTGAACTGCTTATATCCTGATAACTAGATTTGCTAGAAAGAACTATTTCTAAACAGGTCCACATCTTTCTTTGCCCTATTAGCCTTTCCCTTCCACTACCTCTGGTGGGTGATGGGCTTAAAGACAGGTTAAAACATTTTAAAATCCTTATTAAAACAGATTTTAAAAACATAAGCATACAGGCCTATTTATTAATTGTTAGGAGAACTGATAGTCTAACAATTCATATATTTTAGATGTCAATCCTTCTAATATATAGCTGATAAGGATTTTCTCCTGTTCTCTAGGATGTATTGTTTCTGCTGACAGTTTCTGTTGATGTACAGAAGTCTGTTTACTGTCTTTGACTTCTACCTTAATATCCAGTTAACCAATCTAACATTAAAATCATGGTAGCATGCAAATTATAAAGCTAGGTCGTGAATGGAAATTAAATTTCTGTTGACTTATATGATTTACTACATATGAAATTCTCTCATCCTGAGGTTGTTAGGATATGAGAAAATATAAACTAACCATGTTGTAAGATTTCAAGAATGGGTCCATAAGCTAACTAGAAGCCCAATTTCCAGCCATTCCTACTCCCAAATGTAGAAAATCCAAATACAATTGAGTAAGATACACTAAGCACATCCACCAAATTTATCTCTTGCCAAATTCTTGTGGTCCATAGAAACTAAGAAATATCATAAACTTACTTTAATGTGTTCGGCATTGGGACAATGTTAAAAATGTTCCAATAGATAACCATGCGGGTAGAGTTTATGTCAATGTTACATGCGCTAGAATCATCAGAGAAGAGGTAACTTAAAAATGCTACCCAAAAGGCAGGATTATAGGCAAGACTGCATTGTGATGGAGCTATTATTGGGCTAGTGGTCCTAGGTTCTATAAGAAAGCAGGCTGAGGACGTCAGAAAGTGCATGCTAGTACGCATCACTCCTCCATGGCCCCTGCATCAGCTCCTGACTCCAAGTTTCTGCCCTCTAGAGTTCTGTCCTTCCAGAATAAACAATGATGTGGGAACATACGCCAAATAAATCCTTTCATTCCAAGTTACTTTTAGTCATAGTGTTTCATAACAGCCACACTAACCCTAACTAAGACAATAACAAAAATACATTCTGCTACCTTCAGACAAACTTGCCATTATTAAAACCTAAAAATGTCAATGACTTGGAGACCAAATTTTAATTGTAAATAGCAATCAATTATGCTCAAAAGTTTTAGCAAGAAGTCTACAGGCATTTGAAGAGTTTATCACTGTGAATTAAAATGTATATCCTTATGTTATGTGGATATAAAATGCCTCAAGGAAGCCCATATAAGAAGACTTAGTAAAAGGTTTTGGCACAATTGGGAAGTAGTGGAACCTTTATGATGTGCGTCTAACAGGAGGAAGTCAGATTCTAAGGCAAATGAGCTTGAAAGAGAAATTTTTATTCTGGGTCCTTTTTTTATTCTCTCTTTGCTGCAATGATGTTTTGATGTGAAGTCTTACCCATCAGTGGTTACTGTGTATCCATCAATCAAGAGAATTATATTACTTTTGGCTGAAATCTCTAAAGCCATAAAGCAAAACAAACGTTTCATTATTTATAAGACTTCAGTGATAGGAAATCACACCACTGGTGCAATAATGCACTTACAGCTCCACAGAGAGCACACTCATAATAGGGCTAATATAAACACACTTAACTGACTTTGACAAAGCATCCAGCACAATTCAGTGGAAGAAAGATTTCTATTTACAAACTGAGCTTAGGCATTCAATGTCCAGTTACAGTGAAATAAACTTAGACATGCAGAACTTAAAACTTTGTGAAAACACTACCTCAATGTGAACCTCAGACCTACAAGAAAATTAACCAAAATTTCTATGAAACACCAAAGAAATTCTACATGGTAAGGAGAGTCATAATGTGTTTTTATATCCCACCCCAAAATCATTTAATAAAAATTGGTTAACTGGGATATAGTTATTTTTTAAAATCTGATCAGTAATTTTTGATATTCCCATGAGAATAAAAAATCATAACATAGACTGAAAGAAATATTTGCAAGTTACATTGTTCAGAATGTCTTGCATAAATATATACAAATATCTTAAATCTTAATAGTAAAGATTAAAAGCTCAATAAAAACGACGAAAGATCTGAATATAACCCAAATATATGAATGGAAAATGAGAATACTAAGCTGTTTAACATTTTATATCAATAGATAATTAACACCTAAACAAATACTTCATACTTTTTAGCATGACTGAAATATATACTGATCTCAGGACTTAGATATAACCAGTTAAAATGTGCTTATTGGCCAAATTAGATAGATGATAGATGGAACTGCATCTTCCAAAATTCCATCTCTATGCCATGGTAGAAAGGAAAGAGTATGACATTTCTAACAGAGCTGTATTTGTTAGGGCTTCTGATAGGGAAGAAAAATAGATAAGCAAAACAAAGGACGTTAGGGATAGTGATAAATGACATAGTAATGTATTGTACCACAATGATAGATTTATGATGCTATAGCTTTGTCAAAGGCTCATAGAACTTTAAATAAATGGATAAGACTTAGAGCATGAAAAATAAAGATAAATACTTACATGTACACGTGATCCCAGAATTAGGTGTCATTTATGACAAATGAATCTAACTCTATTATAAATGTTTAGAATACCACAACTTTAGGTGTGCTGGTTTGAAAACTAATGGGGAATAATTCCAAGACAAATGTACTGTGGATGGTAAAATTCTAATAGGGATGTTATAAGGGTTCTCATGTTACTGCCCATGTAAACAAAACTTCAATTGAACATTTAAATAAATAGATACGAGCTAACAACAGTCAATTTTCACTCTTGGAGTAGTAATTACAGGAAGCAAGAGGAGAAGAAAGAATGATGCATGAATCAGTGAATCAGTGTTGGAGACATCAGCACAAGAATATTTTGAGCTTAATATAATTTTATAGATACATACAGAACTACTGATGGGTATTTAATACACATAGTTTATGATATACCTATATATTCTTTGACTAGCAGAACACGCTATACTTAAAAAATAATAATTCAGTAGCAACAAGTAGACCTAGCTGTTAGTTAACCTTTGGATTCTAACGGTATTTTTTAAATAAAATAATCCAGAGATTTCTGTAGAAATAGCCATTTCTGGAGCATAAAGAGTCATTAATGCAGCAGGGCAGTGGTGGCACATGCCTTTAATCTCATCACTTGGGAGGCAGAGGCAGGTGGATTTCTGAGTTCAAGGCCAGCTTGGTCTACAGAGTGAGTTCCAGGACAGCCAGGGCTATATGAGGAACCCTGTCTTCAAAAGCCAAAAACAAAAGCAAAAACAAACAAACAACAACAACAACAACAAAAAGACAATCACTAATGCTCCAAAGAAAGAAAGACTTCAAAACATTGCCATAATTCTAATCTACAATTTTCTTTGTTGTCTAAGGATACCTGAATACCTTTTATAGTGTTTAACATCCATTTGTAATTCTGCTTTTAAGAAATTTCTGTTCAACCTCACAGCCCATTTTTAAAAATTGGGTTGGTTTTTTTGCTTGATCTTTACTTTTTTTGAATTCTTTGTATTTTCAGAATACTAATCTTCTGTTTGATGTACAGTTGACGAAGTCTCCCCGGATCCACTCTGCAGGCTGCCCTTTCACCCAATTGACAATTCCCTTAGCTGCAGAGATGCCTTTTTTCTTTTTAACTTTGTGAGATCACATTGGTGAGTTGTTGGTCTTCTTCCCTGCACTGCTGATGCTTCATTGAGCAAGTCTCTGTCTGTGCTCACAAACTGAAGTGTACTGTACTACTGGGTTCTTCATCTGAGAATTTCAGGACAGCAAGTCTTAATCAATTTGAAGTTGAGTTTTGTTCAGAATGAGGTATGAGGAAATACTGTCTTCTGTACATGACATAACCGTTAGAGTCATGAAGAGCCAGTGTGGTTACTTGTGAAAGACAAAGCAAATCAAAATTCTAGTATGGACTAAGAAGGGGAAGAGGACTCAGGCTATCACACCTAATCAAGAAACTATCAGTAAATGATAGACACTAGCAAAGGAAAAGAGTTTTTCTCCAAAGGAGTCTCACTGGGTGCAACAACCACACTTGACAGTATGCCCTTAAATAAGTATTGTTCATACCATCATAGCCATATGGAGAAATCCAAAGTCTTGGACTAGTAACACTGGAAAATATGGTCTCCAATATGGGCTAAAGAATAGTGGCAAATATCTTTTTGGGAATCCAGGTATGAGTTTTTATGAACAATATATCAGTGTGTGCAAAGACAAGCAACTTCTTCCTAGATATTTATGAACTGAGATGGCTTTCTCACACGCACACACACACACACACACACACACACACACACACACACACACACACTTTCCTAAATATAACCAGCTCAGTATGTATAAGGTTACTTGCATCTATGTTTCAGAGATGGTCATTTGGTATTGGTTTACCAATTGTACTCTTCCCTAGGGGAAATCATATTTCCCACTCTCGACATTCCTTAGTTGCAGGTAGTTCTTATATAAGGTTGAGGCTTTGGGCATTCTCTTGTTGGCTTTGCATCTCCACTGGCATCATTCTTGTTCAGCTCATATTTGGGCAGTCATATTGATGAAACTTTATTTGTAAGATCCATCAGCTGTAGCTGACCTGAATTCCTCCTTCCTGAAGGCTAGCTTTGACAGTACTAGAAGGTACTGTCAAACTTCCAAATGATGGAGGTAACCAATAGTCCTACCCAATTACAATGTCTATGACTCTTCTAAGGACATTCTCTTTGAAAGCAAGAATGCTACATTTTCATAAGCACACAAAGTTTTTAATATCAATTGGTGATGCTACTTTGGAAAAATTGACATGGTCATGTTGGAAAAAGGTCTATGTTTCTTCTGGTTCCCTTTAGGTGGACTATTATAATCATTTTGCTTCTGAAGTCCTTTCAACTTGTTGATGAAGCTGTGGGCCCCACAGTTATGAAATGAAAAGGAGTCTTTATAAAATGCCCATACGACAAGCAATATAGAATGTTGATATCAGTAGTAGCAAGAAGAAATTAACACTAATAACAATAAACAAGGAAAACTGCAGTCAAGTTATCCCTTCAAAGGATTTATAATGAATAAAGATTTCTTAGTCATGAGTAATGTAAATATATAGAGGTTTGTTTATGGGAAAAATGACATCTAAAATATAACTGTCCATCCATTTACACCTTTATATTTATCTTTTATAAAAATTATTATATAAAACCTAAAGAAACACCCAGCCCCATATAAAATTGTAAGAATGAAAAAGTAATACCAAAATATCAGCTACATTGGTAGATATCTATATTGTTTTGTCAATTTCTTGCTCCTTTTTGAATCTCCTAAATTTACTGAGTCTAGATTATTAACCATGTAGAAATGTACTCAGTGGCAGTAGTGTGTTTGTGGGTACTCCATTTCCCCATGGTTCTCTTCTTATTTGGTGTATCATGAGAGGTAATAGGAGTCTTACTTTTCCATTCTGATTTACACAAGCCTTGCTTAAACGGAACCCTTGAGGGAGAGTACAAGCAGAGAGGTGGCTCTGGAGAGGCAGACACATGATGTCAAAGCAGCTGCTTCACCAAGCACAGCAGAACATAAAGTGAACCCAAGAGATTATTGATCCCATGGCATGAGAGCTGTCACAGTTCACAGCTCCCAAAGCCCTTTTCTCACCATCTGCTTCCTTTCTTTTTGATACTTCAATTTCTGAACTTGTTTGCATAATTTCCTGTCTTTCAGTCTATGCTTTTCAGTGACAAAGAAGTAGAATACAGCGGAGCTGAAGCTAAGTATAATAAAAAACCTGGCCTCACTGGTCATTTTTGTGTCTTCTCATATATTGGCACACCCTCAACATTGACAAGTAGAACTATTATCCCTGAGATTGTTTCACTTTGGTAAGCATCTGTACTTTCAAGTGACTTTTTTGGGGTAACTTTTAAATGACCAATGAAAAAAATGAAACTTAATGTTGATTGTTTTCTCACTTAATATTAATTTGATGTGAAATTATTACAATTATGTTTGAAATGGCATTTTATTAATGATCCTATTTCTGTGTATAAAATCTTTCTTTATTACTGACTAATAAGAGATGTATAATGAAATATAAAATTTACACATAAAACTTAAACACTATAGTTAGGTATCTGGGACAAAATATTACAGCATGTCTTCTACTAGAAGGTATTTAGGAGGAAGTCCTGGGAAATGTTTTCTTTCTTTCTCACTATGTCTTAGTTGAATTGACTCCCATTGCCCATTATAACAATCTCTATTAATAGATCCTCATCTAGACTTTTCTTCTTCTCATATTTCATTTGTCTTCTTCTCCATGATTCCAGCTGAGGGAATTGACCATGAGACATCTCCAGTGCCCCTTAGAAGGAGATCAGATCAAACACAATTGATAGGTGATATCTCTCCTTCCATTCCTACTCTTCAAGGAGACAGCAATAGACTTGGAGGAAATTTCATGGGGGAAATATTTGCAACAGAGGGGTCTGAGAGAAGTAGCAGATCTGATTTAATGCTAACCCCAATGAGGAAAGAAAAGTGAGTCAAAAAGGTTTAGAATGATTTGTATTAAAAAGAACATTTTTATTAATCTAGTAGTGATTCCTTAAGCCACTATTATTAGTCAAAGGTGTTTGCAGCTACAAAGCATACCCTGTCCCATAATCTCCCCCCTCTTAGTCACTGACTAGGAGCCTCCATTGGGATGTGTAGGCTTGGTCCATTGCACCAAATATTTTGACTAAAGCATTTGCGTATCTCACCCAATTACACTTGATTCAGTTGGAGGGGCTGATAGAAAATTTTTATTTACTACACACATTATGGAGATTAGAAAGCCACCTATCACAGAGGGATGTGTCAGCAGTTAAGAGCATGTATTGTTCTATCTTAGGATCCAGGTTTGGTTCTCAAACTCCTATCAGCCAGTTCACAACTACCTACTTGGATGTAATTCCAGCTGCAGAAGACTACACCACCTCCGGTCTCCTTAGGCACCTGCACTTACATGCACAAACCCACACACAGACGTATGCAGCACACAGAAAATTTAAAAATAAAATAAAATCATTAATAAAATGTATTCCATGGGAAAAAAAAAGCAACCTACCAATGAATACAGGGACTTCTCTTCCTGAGGAGAAACTCTGAGGGGAAGAGTGTGCCTTGGTCATTGAAGTAGATCTATGGTCTACAGCTGATCAGCATCTCCTGTCTTTACTTGCAGTCTCAGTTGGCAACACATTCAGGTATTACCTCAGCAGCTCTCAGTGATATGTCTTGAACTTTCTTTCTTTAGAATACAATGTCCTTGATGAGTATGTTTATTTGAAACCACTTTTGTTTTATGAGGTCATTCCCAGCCAAAATGACACATGAGATCACTTACAGGAAATGGGCAATTTAGATTCTCCATATATTTTTCCCACCTCTACTATGTAAAACAAGTGCTACTTCTTCTGCTAACCATGAGATATTATCTCTGTTTGAAAAGTGACCTCTCATTTTACCTACTTTTACAAAAATTTCTTGGCATGGCATTGGTGCAGGTTGTTAAATAATTCACCTACTATGAGTTTGACTCTTTATGAATCAAGACCTCCAACTTGTAGTTCAGAGGACAAAAAGGAAAAAAACTCCCATCTGGTTACTGGCAATCAGAAAACAGGGCTATATTTGCTTATACCCTTGATTATCAGATTCAAAATTTATTTCTCTTGTGGACATTGGATCACCTAGAGTCTGTGGTACCCCTTCTCAAAGGATGGATTGCATTATGTCCATTTGCCAATAAAGGAGTGCCTCAGCAGCACCTTTCAGAGATTTTCCAACATGCTATGAAGATAATGGCCTCTGGATGATGAACAGATAAGACATTCAATGGACTCAGGCTAACAGGCCTATTTCTAATTCTTCATCCTTTTGAAATAGGTTCTTGTGTGTATTCTCCTTTGTTGCCTAGGATCTGGATCCTGTGAGCTCTATTCCTATGGACAAGAAAGTATGAGCTTCCAATTGGAATGGTAGTTAGTAATAGCTGGGAGAAATATAAGCCCATACCAGAATAAGTAGTCTTTTTTTTTTTTTTTTGTGAAGGTAAACCACCTAAATTTCAAACATAGATGGGATCAAATTACTTAAATTGCTATCAAGTACTCCATTTCTATCTTCCAGAAAGGCTACCAGCTAAAGAGCAAAACTATCACTAGTTTGGAAAGATTGGTCTCTGAGAGGCATCCCTAACTACTGTCAGAATATCTATACATGTGTTTCATTTGTGTCAGACCTAGAGAGGACACAGAGAAGGGTGCTCCCTTCTGGGGGTGCATGTTTTAATATTTTCATAGAGATGCCACAATAAAGTAACAGAAATCATGTGGCTTACATAGTAGCGATGCATTGCCTCACACTCCAGAATCATTTTGTGTGAGGGCTGTAGAAAAGTATCTTTGCTAAACCTCTCATACTCTGGCAGCCCTGGTCACTCTTCGATATTTAGGGAGCACTCTCCTGTGTTTTTGTATTGTTTTTCCTCTATGTTTGGCTGGCTGTGTGTCCAAATTTACCCATTTTGTTAAAGATATAATTCTGTTGGGGTCATGGCTTTCTCTAATATGGTCTTCTTAATTAAAAACTTCTACTAGGATTTATTTACAAGTAAGGCTATATCGTAAAGTACTAGGGGTAATGACCACAACATCAGAAACTTAAGGAGATACAATTCAACCTACTATATCTCAGAAATCTGACATGATTGTGTATGTAGCACACATGTCCCTTTTGTTTTTACCTATTTCTGCCTGCTAATTGTGGTGATTCAGGTGATTTCGATGGTGGAAAGTTGTAGACTTAGATAGGTCCATTAAATAACCCAACTTAGTGAGCAGTTCTCCAAACACAGTCAGGTGATGCCCCATCAGGTGTTCTGTCTTGACTAACCAATTTCAAATCCTAATGATACACAATTATTTCTTGGAATATGTACACTGAATCATTGTTGCCATGTTTCATGCAACAGCTATGAACCTAGAGCCTCTATTAAATTGTTCCTATGCTAGCCTTCAGTCTTTCTCCTGAAAGCTTCTGGATTGTGCAGGGACAGGTTGTCAAGTGAAACTGGTACTGGTAACACTTAGTACTGCTGTATCTTTTATATCTTTACTGGAGGTCGTCATTTCTATTATGTTCTCTGGATGTAATCTTTTTTCACACTGTTATCTTGGCTGCAGAGCAATCTCAGAGTCATCCATTTCCCAAACATGATATTTACTCTCAGAACCCACAGTCCTTATTTGGGTAACTGTAACTACCAAGTGCATTCATTTCTGTTATAACTTGATAACCAGGAAAACTGTGTGGGTCTGGGACCCAAAAAGGATCCCATGAGACCAGCTTTATTTAACCAAAGCTTCTCTCATCACCTTGATCTCTTAAATCCGTGCTCTCTAGGAATGACTATGGAAATTTACTTCTCTGTAGGTCAATGTAAACTCAGACACTGTGACCAACATGCCTTGGGATATATTAGTTGTCTTTTGTTCCCTGAGCAGTTGCACTGAAATAAATAGCTATGGGTTCTTTAGAGAATTCATTTGTCATCGTGTTTCCTTGAAGGGAATTAATAACCTATTTTGTCAGTGGATTCTCAAATAAACGGGGAATAGGTTTAGGTTACAGGCAAGAATTAGTGACTTTCTTGGAGCTACTGGCATCAGTAGAATTTGCAATTCCTGAAAAATTTTGATTATATCGTTATAGAGCTCTAAAAAAAATCCCACTTTTCTAATTTTATCCAGGGATATGTTTCATTAACCATATACACCACAATGTAGGGCATACAGATGCCCTTCAAACTTGTAAAGAACTAACTTAACTATCTGGTGATTAAGTCCCACTTCCTGGCCTCTGTTACTTAAGGGGCTCATCATCTCTGAAGCAGTGATAGTACCAAGATATATGCATTTCTACCCTCAGTTTCTAGCCTTCAGATGAGAACTTCACTGAACTTAGGGATGCTGGTGACTCAACAGATCACTACTGGCAATTTTGTTGAAGGCTGTGTTCTTCTAAGCCTTCATGAAACACAGCCCTCTGTAAAGTTATCTGTACTACAATTACATAAAGTTTGTGTTCACATAAGCCAACTTCCCTCAGCCTCTTCTTTCCTTCATTATCTAGCAGAACAACCCAAGCCATCTACAAAGGTAACTCAGAACTGGATATTTCTGTATAGCCTACATTTCCCAAGAAACTAAAGGCCAAATAAACATGAGCTTTTTCCATGTTAACTGCCATTTTTGCTTGAAATTTTAAATTCTTATCTTCAAGGCAATGAATTCCTGATTATTGCACATGACACTTTACTCTTTCAAATCAAGCATCTTTCAGATATTTTCTCAGGTGTTTTCTCCTGGATTTCACTAGCAAAAGAACACTCCTATTATGAGAATTCAAATCAGAATTTCACTTGGTACCATTTACCAGTCAGGACCTTGAATATGTTACTTAATGTTCTGGCACTTCAGTTTCTTCAAAAGCAAAATGGAGATGATAATATCGGTACCCATCCTGGGCATTAAAAACGAGAATACTTTGTAATGAAATGAAAAGGGCATGCATGCATTTTGCCAGTACACAGTAAATTTGGAGGAACTAGGAGGCGTACTGCTCATATGTAAAGGAGAGATCAGTCATCTGCTCATTTGTAGTTACCTTAAATGTACTCTGGCCTGAGGTGTCCCCAGATCATGCAACTCCTTATCTGAAATGCAAAACAGATTCCTCATTACCAGCTTCACTCATGAACTAGACTCTGTGGCGATTGCTTTTAAACGATAAAAGCTGATGTTTGTAACTCATAGTAACGTTCCACAACATTACTGGGCGGCACCTACCCAGTGACCCCTAGCTTACAGGTTTGTAGCCAACTTTTACTAAGGTAGAATAGGCTTCGTTTCAGAAGCTTCTGTCAGCTTTCTCATGTGTTAGGAGTTCACTGGGCTTCCAGGCTGCAAGCGGTAAGCTGCAGTTCTTAGCTCATGAAGATCTGTCTGTTCTTATTCAACAAGCCCTTCTGATTGGAGCCTCTTTGAAGATTAGGTTAAGAATTTAGACAAGGATTCTCTTTAGGGGTCAAAGATACTGATTTTGTGAACAATTACATAGTACAAGAAGATAAAAGGTGGTGGTGGTTGGGAGCATGTACTACTTCCCAACAACAACAACAACAATGACTTGGATAAAAATAGGATTTAATTACATATCAGGAGTTGAATTGCAAAGGAACACAGGCACGAAAACCACAAAATGATGCTGCAAAGCATGCTCAAGGCCACTTCAAATATGACCTGTTCTTGCTGATACAGCTGCAGGAGTCAGATCGGACTGATGGGCAGTTTTAAGACAAAAGGATAGGAAAGGATAGTGATGTTTCTTGGAAACTCTTAGGATGGATCACGATGAAATGTTTAGAAAAAAAATGAGGGTATTTTCAGAACTGCTCTGGAACACCAATGATTCTGTCTTCTCTACTAAATACCAATGACGAGCTGTATTCAAAAGTCAGATTCAACTCAGAGAGTTTTTTTCTGGTGCTGTGTAGTTTTCAATATTTGATTTATCAGATTATGAATTATCTGTTCTGCAATTTGCTCCTTGCTTTATGAAAATGTAATTATTTCTCCTGGAATTCTTGTGAAGCTAAATGGCCTAGTGAAAGGAAAGTGTCTGCCACAGGGCCAGACACATGATAAATGTTAAATTGATGCAATAATTAATATCTTTATGATTGTTTTCATGCTTCTAAACTCTGTAAAAGATATAGTCCATACCAGTTGGGGGCTTTTACTCCAGGAAGACTAATGACAAGCCAATCATGTTGATGAATAGAGAGCTGAGTCCTGCTTTGAGAGATGCATGTGGGTGGGAACATTACTTAGTGGTTTTTCTTAGAACAGAAGGCTTAGTAAGAAAGCAAAACAAAGTTTGTCCCCTACAGTCAGGGGAAAAAGAGCAAACCAAAGAAAAAGATTGAAAATAATTTCGAGAAATAAAAATAAGCATCACTGGGTGGCATTTAGAAGGGAAATGAAAAAAGAAAAAAAAGAAAAAAAAAGAAAAAAAAAGAAAAAAAAACAAGAAAAAAAAGAAAAAAAGAAAAAAAAGAAAAAAAAGAAGAAAAAAAAGAAAAAAAAAGAAAAAAAAGAAAAAAAAGAAAAAAAAAAAAAAGAAGGGAAATGTATTTTGAGGACTATCCTGAGAAAGCTGTTAGAAATTGGAATGTCTCAATGAAAGACTCACACTGGCTGGGCTTGGTGGTACTCATGTGGAAGGCAGAGGTAGGACATTTACAAGTGTGATGCGAGTTTGAGCTAAATACTACTTCTAATACTATTATTATTATTACTACTACTAATAGACCCCAGATAGGAGCACCAATATGAAAAGATAATAGTTTTAAAATTGGTTAATTGAGAACAATATTTTGCAATTTAATTTTTCTTATATTTTACTAATTATCCTCTATGGAGAAAATATTTTATTCGAATGATACTGGATGAACGGACTAAGGAAAGCTGTTGAAAAAGTTCCTATTGACACTAAAGACATTCTAAATGAGCCCAAAACTAAGGAGCATCTCACAACTCAGTCTGGACATGGTCTGGGGCTTTTAATGGCACTTTGCAAAATGAAGCATAGCGTTTTTTTCTTGCACTGGGCTTCCCGCCAGGCAGCAAATAGTATATTTCTATCTGGACATAAATCAAGAAGGTGCTCCCTGAGGCTAAGAAGTAATGAGATGCTACCAGGTCCTTAGGGTCCTTGAAGTTGGCTCTCTAAGTGATCCTTCTCATGGTTTAGATTATATCCAGTTATAATGCTGGTGAGGAACGAACCTATTGCGTCTTTTAAGGCTATTCAAAGGACTAAAAAGTTGTATACATACTGGCATTTGCTCAAAGCTCTTCGCTCACTGTTTCCATATCTTTAGAGAAGAGAAAAATTAACATTAAATTGGATGTTGGCATGGAAGGCACCCTGGCAAGCCTCACTAGTAATTTAATATGCAATCTTTTGATAAAAAAAATTGTCATTGCCTTTAGCCAAAAGATTAAAATTGTGACTTCAGTCAACTAAGAGATAATGTAAAATCTATTTCTTACTCTTAGATTAAGTTTCAATTACTACAATCCAATGAACCATTTTGTATTTGTATTGTTTTCCATCCCCCCCCCCATAATATATTAGTTAGTCATCTAGAGAAAGGATTGGGTATTGTAGTATAGTGCATTTATAATTCTGGTGGTCAGGACACTAAACCATGAGGATCATGTGTTCCAGAACATCGACTTTACAAAGACAATATGATTGTCCAATTGTTTTTCTTCTTTATCTCTATAATTTTTGCTGCTCTACATAGGAAAGTATCTGACTGGCTGTCTGTCCCCCGAATGCACTCACTAATACATTTATTTAGTATTTGGGAAGACTGGCTAGAGAACTGACTTACAGTGGACTCTTGAATAGGAGCCATTTGTATAGGCACAGGATATCAGGAGGATTTTTGCTCTGGCCTAAGTGTCCTCTCCTAAACTCACAGTGAAATCTGATTGCCACTGTGAGGACAGTGGGAGGCAGAATTTGTGAAGTGATTAACTCATGAGGGCTCTGCTCCCATGACGAAATTAATGCCTGTGTCATGCCAGTTATCTCAGAAGTTCAGCTTTGAAAACAGGCTTACTCCTATTCTCTCAAGAAGTTTCTCCCCTGACATGGAATGCTGCCCACAGTGGTTGATGGAGCAAGACCATCCATCTATCTATACCTTCTTACTGATTTTCGTATCCTCCGGATCTGTGAGAAATAAATCTATTTCTTTGTAAGTTACCATTTGTTGGTATTCTAATAGAGTAGAAAAGAGATGAAGAAAGGGAAGTTAGCAAGGTTGTTTTTTAAAGAATCCATTTGAATGAGTGATTCAAGTTCAGCACAGTGACATTCTGCAGAGGGGTTGGTTCTTGCACAGAAAAGATGAGTGTTAAACATTGTTTAAGAAGAGTATTTAATAATACTCCAAAGTCTCCACCAGCCTGCCAAACCAAATGGGGGCAGAGTGATGCTGTGAAATCTTTACAGACGACAGTCATTCTTGGAAATTTTTGTCTCTCCTAAACAGAGCCTCAAGTCTATCTCGGTGTCCTGAATTAAAGCTGTGAGAAAGAAACATGTCAAGATAGCAGTGGGACAAGATAATGCGTGCAAAATGACAGGAAACAGGAAACCTTTTCTTAAAGGGTTCTGAGGGCAAGCCAGCTAAGCATGAGCAAGGTAACTAAAGATACCAGCCTCTGTGGACTACTTCGTTTGCGTAAATAGTGATTGCAGCAAGTGACTGGCAGAAAAACCACACCAAGTAAATAGAGTGGGGTTGATGAGTGGAGACAGAGATATGAGGCAGGGAGAGGTCCCTTTACACAGCTGTGGTTGATGAGTAGCTTGTGTAGCCTCCTATTGATGTAATTATAATTGTTTGCAACAAGAAAAACAATGTTAAAGTCTACTCCAAATCATAAAGTATTTTCCAGAAGATATATTTCACAGTATTCTTAACTGCCCTTTTATTTAAATTGGGTATTTATTTCATTTAAATTTCCAATGCTATCACAAAAGTCCCCCACACCCTCCCACACCAACTCCCTCACCCACCCACTCCCACCTCTTGGCCCTAGCTTTCCCCTGTACTGAGGCATATAAAGTCTGCATGACCAATGGGCCTCTCTTTCCACTAATGACCAACTAGGCCATCTTCTGATACATATACAGCTAGAGACATGAACTCGGGGGCAGGAGGGTGTTGTTACTGGTTAGTTCATATTGTTGTTCCACCTATAGGGTTGCAGATGCCTTTAGCTCCATGGGTACTTTCTCTAGCTCCTCCATTGGGGGCCCTGTGATCCATCCAATAGCTGACTGTGAGCATCCACTTCTGTGTTTGCTAGGCCCCGGCATAGTCTCACAAGAGACAGCTATATCAGGGTCCTTTCAGCAAAATCTTGCTAGTGTATGCAATGGTATCAGCTTTTGGAGGCTGATTATGGGATGGATCCACAGGTATGGCAGCCTCTAGATGGTCCATCCTTTCGTCTCAGCTCCAAACTCTGTCTCTGTAGCTCCTTCCATGGGTGCCTCGCTCCCAGTTCCAAGAAGGGGCAAAGTATCCACACCTTGGTCTTTGCTCTTCCCGAGCTTCATGTGTTTCACAAATTGTATCTTATACCTTGGGTATTCTAAGTTTTTGGGTTAATATCCACTTATCAGTGAGTACATATCATGTGAGTTCTTTTGTGATTGAGTTACCTCACTCAGGATGATGCTCTCCAGGTCCATCCATTTGCCTAGGAATTTCATAAATTCATTCTTTTTAATAGGTGAGTAGTATTCCATTGTGTAAATGTACCACATTTTCTGTATCCCTTCCTCTGTTGAGGGGCATCTGGGTTCTTTCCAGCTTCTAGCTGTTATAAATAAGACTGCTATGAACATAGTGAAGCATGTGTCCTTCTTACTGCCTGGAACATCTTCTGGATATATGCCCAGGAGAGTTATTGCAGGACAATCCGGTAGTACTATGTCTATTTTTTTGAGGAAGCGCCAGACTGATTTCCAGAGTGGTTGTACAAGCTTGCAATCCCACCAACAATGGAGGAGTGTTCCTCTTTCTCCACATCCTCGCCAGCATCTGCTGTCACCTGAATTTTTGATCTTAGCCATTCTGAATAGTGTGAGGTGGAATCTCAGGGTTGTTTTCATTTGCATTTCCCTGATGTTTAAGGATGTTGAACATTTTTTCAGGTGCTTCTCAGCCATTCCATATTCTTCAGGTGAGAATTCTTTGTTCAGCTCTGAGCCCCATTTTTTAATGGGGTTATTTGATTTTCTAGAGTCTACCTTCTTGAGTTCTTTATATATATTGGATATTAGTCCCCTATCTGATTTAGGATAGGTAAAGATTCTTTCCCAATCTGTTGGTGACCTTTTTGTCTTATTGACTGTGTCTTTTGCCTTACAGAATGCAATTTTATAAGGTCACATTTGTTAATCCTCGATCTTACTTACAAGCCATTGCTGTTCTGTTCAGGAATTTTTCCCCTGTGACCATATCTTCTAGGCTTTTCCCCACTTTCTCCTCTATAAGTTTCAGTGTCTCTAGTTTTATGTGGAGTTCACTTAGATTTGACCTTAGTAAAAGGAGATAGGAATGGATCAATTCGCATTCTTCTACATGATAACCACCAGTTGTGCCAGCACCATTTGTTGAAAATGCTGTCTTTTTTCCACTGGGTGGTTTTAGCTCCCTTGTCAAAGATCAAGTGACCATAGGTGTGTGGGTTCATTTCTGGGTCTTCAATTCTATTCCATTGGTCTACTTGTCTGTTGATATACCAGTACCATGCAGTTTTTATCACAATTGCTCTGTAGTACAGCTTCAGAACAGGCATTGTGATTCCACCAGAGGTTCTTTTATCCTTGAGAAGAGTTTTTATATCCTAGGTTTTTTGTTATTCCAGATGAATTTGGAGATTGCCTTTTCCAATTCGTTGAAGAATTGAGTTGGAATTTTGATGGGGTTTGCATTGAATCTGTAGATTGCTTTTGGCAAGATATCCATTTTTACTATATTGATCCTGCCAATCCATGAGCATGGGAGATCTTTCCATTTTCTGAGATCTTTAATTTCTTTCTTTAGAGAGGTGAAGTTCTTATCAGAGAGATGTTTCACTTCCTTAGTTAGAGTCTTGCCAAGGTATTTTTTATTATTTGTGACTATTGAGAAGGGTGCTGTTTCCCTAATTTCTTTCTTAGCCTGTTTATCCTTTGTGTAGAGAAAGGCCATTGATTTGTTTGAGTTAATTTTATATTCAGATACTTCATTGAACCTGTTTATCAGGTTAAGGAGTTCTCTGGTGAAATTTTTAGGGTCACTTATATATACTATCATATCATCTGCAAGTAGTGATATTTTGACTTCTTCCTTTCCAATTTGTATCCCCTTCATCTCCTTTTGTTGTCGAATTGCTCTGGCTGGGACTTCAAGTACAATGTTGAATAGGTAGGAAGAAAGTGGGCAGCTTTGTCTAGTTCCTGATTTTAGTGGGATTGCTTCAAGCTTCTCACCATTTACTTTGATGTTGGCTACTGGTTTGCTGTAGTAGTGATATTTTGACTTCTTCCTTTCCAATTTGTATCCCCTTCATCTCCTTTTGTTGTCGAATTGCTCTGGCTGGGACTGCTTTTATTATGTTTAGGTATGGGCCTTGAATTCCTGATCTTTCCAAGACTTTTATCATGAGTGTGTGTTGGATTTTGTCAAATGCTTTCTCCACATCTAACAAGATGATCATGTGGGTTTTGTCTTTGAGTTTGTTTATATAATGGATTCTGTTGATGGATTTCTGTATATTAAAACATCCCTGCATCCCTGGAATGAAACCAACTTGATCAGGATGGTTGATTGTTTTGATGTGTTCTCGGATTCGGTTACCAAGAATTTTATTGAGTATTTTTGCATCAATATTCATAAGGGAAATTGGTCTGAAGTTCTTTAACTTTGTTGAGTCTTTCTGTGGTTTAGGTATCAGAGTAATTGTGGCTTCATAGAATGAGTTGGGTAGAGTACATTCTTCTTCTATTTTGTGGAATAGTTTGTGAAGAACTGGAATTAGATCTTCTTTGAAGATCTGATAGAACTCTGCACTAAACCAATCTGGTCCTGGGCTTTTTTTTGGGGGGGGGTTGGGATACTCTTAATGACTGCTTCTATTTCTTTAGGGGATATAGGACTGTTTAGATCATTAACCTGATCCTGATTTAACTTTGGTACCTGGTATCTGTCTAGAAATTCGTCCATTTCATCCAGGTTCTCCAGTTTTGTTGAGTATAGCCTTTTGTAGAAGGATCTGATGGTGTTTTGGATTTCTTCAGGGTTTGTTGTTATGTCTCCCTTTTCATTTCTGATTTTGTTAATTAGAATGCTTTCCCTGTGCCCTCTAGTGAGTCTGGTTAAGGGTTTGTCTATCTTGTTGATTTTCTCAAAGAACCAGCTCCTCTTTTGGTTGATTCTTTGAATAGTTCTTCTTGTTTCCACTTGGTTGATTTTGCCCCTGAGTTTGATTATTTCCTGCTGTCTACTCCTCTTGGGTGAATTTGCTTCCATTTTTCTAGAGCTTTTAGGTGTGTTGTCAAGCTGCTAGTGTGTGCTCTCTCTAGTTTCTTTTTGGAGGCACTCAGAGCTATGAGTTTTCCTCTTAGAAATGCTTTCATTGTGTCCCATAAGTTTGGATATGTTGTGGCTTCATTTTCATTAAACTCTAAAAAGTCCTTAATTACTTTCTTTCTTCCTTCCTTAACTGAGGTATCATGAGAAGAGTGTTGTTCAGTTTCCACGTGAATGTCGGCTTTCTATTATTTATGTTGTTATTGAAGATCAGCCTTAGTCCATGGTGATCTGATAGGATGCATGGGATAATTTCAATATTTTTGTATCTGTTGAGGCCTGTTTTGTGACCAATTATATGGTCAGTTTTGGAGAAGGTACCATGAGGTGCTGAGAAGAAGGCACATCCTTTTGTTTTAGGATAAAATGTTATGTAGATATCTGTTAGATCCATTTGTTTCATAACTTCTGTTAGTTTCACTGTGTCCCTGTTTAGTTTCTGTTTCCATGATCTGTCCATTGATGAAAGTGGTGTGTTGAAGTCTCCCATTATTATTGTGTGAGGTGCAATGTGTGCTTTGAGCTTTACTAAAGTTTCTTTAATGAATGTGGCTGCCCTTGTATTTGGAGCATAGATATTCAGAATTGAGAGTTCCTCTTGGAGGATTTTACCTTTGATGAATATGAAGTGCCCCTCCTTGTCTTTTTTGATGACTTTGGGTTGGAAGTCGATTTTATTAGATATTAGAATGGCTACTCCAGCTTGTTTCTTTAGACCATTTGTTTGGAAAATTGTTTTCCGGCCTTTCATTCAGAGGTAGTGTCTGTCTTTTTCCCTCCCTGAGATGGGTTTCCTGTAAATAGCAGAACGTTGGGTCCTGTAGCCAGTCTGTTAGTCTATGTCTTTTTATTGGGGAGTTGAGTCCATTGATATTAAGAAATATTGAGGAAAAGTAATTGTTGCTTCCTATTTTTTTGTTGTTGAAGTTGGCATTCTGTTTTGTGGCTGTCTTTTTTTAGGTTTGTTGAAGGACTACTTTCTTGTTTTTTCTAGGATGTGGTTTCCATCCTTGTATTATTTTTTTTTTTCTGTTATTATCCTTTAAAGGGCTGTATTCGTGGAAAGATAATATGTGAATTTGGTTTTGTCATGGAATACTTTGGTTTCTCCATCTATGATAATTGAAAGTTTGGCTGGGTATAGTAGCCTGGGCTGGCATTTGTGGTCTCTTAGTGTGTGTATAAAATCTGTCCAGGAAGTTTTGGCTTTCATAGTCTCTGGTGAAAAATCTGGTGTAATTCTGATAGGCCTACCTTTATATGTTACTTGACCTTTTCCCCTTACTGCTTTTAATATTCTATCTTTATTTAGTGCATTTGTTGTTCTGATTATTATGTGTTGGGAGGAATTTCTTTTCTGGTCCAGTCTATTTGGAATTCTGTATGCTTCTTGTATGTTCATGGGCATGTCTTTCTTTAGGTTTGGGAAGTTTTCTTCTTTAATTTTGTCGAAGATATTTGCTGGGCCTTTAAGTTGAAAATCTTCATTCTCATCTACTCCTATTATCCGTAGGTTTGGTCTTCTCATTGTGTCCTGGATTTCCTGGATGTTTTGAGTTAGGATCTTTTTGCATTTTGCATTGTCTTTGATTGTTGTGCCGATCTTCTTTATGGAATCTTTTGCACCTGAGATTCTCTCTTCCATCTCTTGTATTCTGTTGCTGATACTCGCATCTATGGTTCCAGATTTCTTTCCTAGGGTTTCTATCTCCAGCGTTGCCTCACTTTGGGTTTTCTTTATTGTGTCCAATTCCCTTTTTAGGTCTAGTATGGTTTTGTTCATTTCCATCACCTGTTTGGATGTGTTTTCATGTTTTTCCTTAAGGACTTGTAACTCTTTAGCATTGTTCTCCTGTATTTCTTTAAGTGAGTTATTAAAGTCCTTCTTCATGTCCTCTACCATCATCATGAGATATGCCTTTATATCCGGGTCTAGCTTTTCGGATGTGTTGGGGTGCCCAGAACTGTCTGAGATGGGAGTGCTGGGTTCTGATGACTGTGAGTGGTCTTTGTTTCTGTTAGTAAGATTCTTATGTCTGCCTTTAGCCATCTGGTAATCTCTGGAGTTAGTTGTTACAGTTGTCTCTGGTTAGAGCTTGTTCCTCTCATGATTCTGTTAGCCTCTACCAGCAGACCTGGGAGACTAGCTCTCTCCTGAGTTTCAGTGGTTAGAGCACTCTCTGCAGGCAAGCTCTCCTCTTGCAGAGAAGGTGCACAGATATCTGTTGATGGATTTGCCTCCTGGCAGAAGATGAAGGCCTGAAACAGGGCCTGTCCCAGAAGCTGTTAGCTTCTGTAGTCCACACTCTGACCTGTGCAGACTAGTTTTGGCAGGATCCAGGAAGATGGCTCCCGCGGATGCTCCGGCGAATCCCTCCTGGGTGGTGTGGACAACTCTCCTCTGGTGGGGAAGGTGCCCGGATGTCTGGAGCCTGTGCAGACTAGTCTTGGCAAGATCTGGGAACCAAGATGTGTCCAATATATGCTCCCGCAACTGCTTCCCAGCCCGGGCCTTGACTGCTCTTTAGAGAGAACAAAATTATAATTGTAACCGTGGTAAGATTGAGTATATATTATTTTATGATAAAAAATAATATATCACTTTTCTTTTAACCCAACAAAGAAGGCTCCATTTTAGAAGACAGGATGATAAGGGTGATTACACTTACTATGACCACTGATAGAAGTCCTGAATCTATTATATTAATTTTACGATTAATTTAATATATTTCATTTGTTACGAAGTTAAATGAGAAAACTGACTGTTAGAAAAATTTGATGTCTCTAACTGTGAGAACAGCCATTGGTATAATATTCATGTTTTTTTTTTTTCAGCAATTTATGTGGTCAGTTTTTTTTTTTCATGAATTGCAGGGGTAGATTTGTACATCTTTGGAATTTGAAATTGTTACAATTTTTCTTAAATTGTTTTGAGTTACCATACTAAACATTGATTTTTAAAATATCTTTTATATTTAAGACCATAAACTTGGGCCAATAAAATGGCTTGATGGGTAATAACAATTGCTTTTCAAGACTGTGAATCTGAGTCTAATCTCCCAAACCTACATGATGGCTGGAGAGAATCGCCCAGTGCATTTTCTTTTGAACCTTACATGTGTGTCATAGCATGTTTACATGCCCCTCACAAAATGAATAAATAAATGTATTTTTAATGAGTAAATTTCCATATAATGCTACAGATAAATTTTTTTATTGTTAATAATTTCTTTTTTTAATATTTGTTTTATTATGCATTTTCCTCAATTACATTTCCAATGCTATCCCAAAAGTCCCCCATACCCTCCCCCCACTCCCCTACCCATCCATTTCCACTTTTTGGCCCTGGCGTTCCTCTGTCCTGGGGCATATAAAGTTTGCGTGTCCAATGGGCCTCTCTTTCCAGTGATGGCCTACTAGGCCATCTTTTGATACATATGCAGCTAGAGTCAAGAGCTCTGGGGTACTGGTTAGTTCATAATGTTGTTGCACCTACAGGGTGGCAGATCTCTTTAGCTCCTTGGATACTTTCTCTAGCTCCTCCATTGGGGGCCCTGTGATCCATCCAATAGCTGACTGTGAGCCTCCACTTATGTGTTTGCTAGGCCCCGGCACAGTCTCACAAGAGACAGCTATATCAGGGTCCTTTCAGCAAATGCTTGCTAGTGTATGCATTGGTGTCATCGTTTGGAGGCTAATTATGGGATGGATCCCTGGATATGGCAGTCTCTAGATGGTCCATCCTTTTGTCTCAGCTCCAAACTTTGTCTCTGTAACTCCTTCCATGGGTGATTGTTTCCAATTCTAAGAAGGGCCAAAGTGTCCACACTGTGGTCTTCTTTCTTATTCAGTTTCATGTGTTTTACAAATTGTCTCTCATATCTCGGGTATACTAAGTTTCTGGGCTAATATCCACTTATCAGTGAGTAAATATCTTTTGATTTCTTTTGTGATTGTGTTACCTCACTCAGGATGATGCCCTCTAGGTCCAACCATTTGCCTAGGAATTTCATAAATTCATTTTTTTAATAGCTGAGTAGTACTCCATTGTGTAAATGTACCACATTTTCTGTATCCATTCCTCTGTTGAGGGGTATCTGGGTTCTTTCCAGCTTCTGACTATTATAAATAAGTCTGCTATGAACATAGTGGAGCATGTGTCCTTCTTACCGTAATCAATTTATATCCACTGATTAAGATGCAAGCTGCATAAATGCCTATAAATTAATTTGTATCTTATTTGCTACTGGGCCATTTATATTCTTAGGAAGGTATTTTATTATTGTTCAAGATCCCTTTTCAAGATTTAGAAATTCAATTTCAACTTCTTCTGCTATATTCCTTCCTTCTGTATTTTTTTCATTCTTTTGGGAGTTGGGAAATGTTTCTTATAAAATGAATTTGAAATTATGAAATTTCAAACAACTAGTTGTAGTGTGCTTAAAAATAAACAATTTACTCATGCAGTTAAAAAAATCTAGGAATTTTCCAAGACTAAATACATTCCTTATTTTATGATATGGTTGCTATTGACTTGGGCCTTTACTTACTCCTAAGAAACTATCAATATTCTTCCCTTTCCTTCTCAGGACTGGGCATAAGGAATTGATATTGTTAATAACAAAGATGTACCATTTTACAATTTTATGTGTCTGCTATATGTCTATCCTATACTTGTATGTGTTGGTGTGTAAATCTATGCACTTATATGGAGGCCAGTGGACAATGTTTCCTTTACTTTGTCCACATTATTTTTTTAACACCATCTTTCACTGAACCCAGAGCTCTCTTTACTCCATCTTTCCTCCCCTGATAACGTACTGTCTATCAAGCCCAAGCTTCTTCTGACCCCTGTTCTGGATTTTCAACTACAGGTAGCAACCTGAGTTTTCACTTGTATGCTAAGGATCTGAACTTGGGCTCTCATACTTGTAGAGAAACATGTTTTGTCCATAGAGCTACCTTCTCAGCTCCAGCCCTATCATTTTCATGATTAACTCTCAGACAGGTCAACCATGTCAGCTGGTGCAAAGCTATCAAAAGCTGTTACTGCTGATTCTTTCATGCAGCACAGTTTCTGTCTTAACTATAGCCAAAGATTCACATATATGTTCAGTAAAATTATACAATTAACTGATGAAAATGTTAAATGGATTAATATTAAAGAAATGTTTGTGGGGGAGGTTTTTAGAAAATTTACATAAAAAGATGAAAGTTTAAATAATAAAATATTTTTTGTCAAAAAAAGCAGTTAATAATCATTGCTCATAATAATCATAGAAATGTCAGAAACATGGAGTGAAGAATGCAGACCTTATTTCTTATGAAAAATATCAAGCCACTAAGAGGGAATCCTTGGTCTGAGAAACTAGGTTCTTAACCTTGACATTTCCTATGCTTATAGGTCTTGAAATGTACTGTGTTCTTCTCCTGCCCCACTCCCCTTGCCGAGATGAGCCAAACACTGTCAAACGCCTTTTCTTATAATCTTGCTTATGTAATTTACCTTCTTCCTTGTGCTCTTAATTTTTTGGTTGGCTCTCATCCACTGCTCCTGGCTATTCTATAAATCCCAAGGATGTCATCTTCTCCAGTAGAACAAGGTTTTATACACACACACACACACACACACACACACACACACATATGTATGTATGTATATGTATATATATATGTATATATATACATATGTATATATTCTCTTTATTAGCTAAACACATTTAATGGGACAATGAACCCACTAAACTTAGCCTGGATCAGTCAGAATTTCTTTCTTTCTTTCTTTCTTTCTTTCTTTCTTTCTTTCTTTCTTTCTCTCTCTCTCTCTCTCTCTCTCTCTCTTTCTTTCTTTCTCTTTCTCTCTCTCTCTCTCTTTCTTTCTTTATTTCTCTTTCTCTCTCTCTCTTTCTTTCTTTCTTTCTTTCTTTCTTTCTTTCTTTCTTTCTTTCTTTTTTTTTTTTTAGACTATTCATACCAGAGGCACTGAATGGACCATCTCCTATAACCAGATAAGTCTTCTAATGGAAATGGAGGGGTTGGGACACCAACCCAGCCATAAAACTTTAGACCCACAATTTGTCCTGCCTACATGATGTGCAGGGGTGGATATGAAGCAAAATTTGAGGCATGCAATGAGAAAGAGCCCACCCCTGACACTATTGATGATAGTTTGCTATACTTATAGATAGGAGCCTACCATAAATGTCATCAGAGGGCTTCACCCGGCAATTGTGGGAAGCTGATGCAGAGACCCACAGCCAAACATTAAGAGTTTGGGGAATCCTGTGTAAGACTGGGTGGAAGTATTGAGAGAGCCAGAGACACCACAAGAAAATTTACAAAGTCAGCTAACCTGAGCCTGTAGGGGATTCACAGAGACTGGACTGCCAACCAGAAAGCAAGAATTGGACCGACTTCAGCCCTCTATACATATGAAGCAGTTGTGCATATGGGTCTTCATGTGGGACTCCTAAAGTGAGATCAGGGACTGTATGTGACTACATTGCCTCTCTTTGGATCTTTTTCCCTTAACTGGGTTGTCTCAGTGGAAGGGGATGCTCCTAGTCTTGTTGAGGCTTGCTATGCAGGAGCTGGTTGATGTCCATCAGAGACCTCCCCTTCTCTGGGGAAAAGTTCAGGGATGGTGGATGAAGCGGTGGGAAGGGATATGAGAGGGAGGGGTGGCAAGGAAGGGAGTGATTGGATTGTAAAGTGAATAAATAGCTTAGTCATAAAAACATCAAAGGCACAGGGGAAGGTTTAGTATTAGTATCGACTGTAAACTACCACACAGGATTATAATCAAGTAGCTACATTAAAGCTACAGATTGAAGGAATATGCAGTTTTCAGACAACAGACAGTTGTAACATCCCAGGAAAATCCAGCATAGTATAGCTGAGGGTACAGCATTAACTTGTAAAAAATACTTAAAATATTTAAAACCTAATGTTCTCCAAGTGCTCTGCTCTTTCTTGTTAACTACATTTAAATATTAAAATCTTTTACCTCAAATTATACATCTAGTATCACTCATCTAACTTCAATTCAGTCCCGGATCCTTGATTTTTATCCAAAAATAAATACATTCTACTATACCTATATCTATAAGTAATAGAGCATATTATACCAAAGTATGATTAAGGCCAGGAATTATAAGAAGTTAATTTACTGGAGCACTACAACCTAACCAGCTAGGCCTCTGTCACATCTCCTTTCTCTATAGGTATATTGTCATGCTCACACACCATAGGCATACACTCAACACCTTCACATACCACACACACACACACACACACACACACACACACACACCTGGGGAAAAGATAATAGCACTGTATATTTTTTAGATCAAATTTTTAATGTTTTCATGGTTAAGTTGAAATCAGAATTATTTCTTCTCCTCTTCCTCCTGTATATATGTATGCTACATGTGTTTTCATGGTATGTGAACACACATATATGAGTGGGTTTGCACTATTTCAGTGCTAGACTCTAAGGGAAGTTCAGACCCTCAGAATTCTAATTCATTTTACAATTCAAAATGAAGAAAATTATAGTTGTCAATTCTCAATATTGACAAAAACAAAGAGTAAAAATGCCTTCAGGGTGGCTTCTCAAAAAGGATAAGTAACTGTGTGTGATATTATACATCTTTTATCCCAGTGCTGAGGAGGCAGAAGCAAACAGAGCTTTGTGAGATTCGAGTCCAGTGTATTCTACATAGTGTGTTCTAGGAGAGCCAGAGCTACATAATGAGACCTTGTCTCAAAAAATGGATGAACAACTATATATTACTAAAGGAAGTGAAAATTATATTATAGGAAACCTTGAGATCAAGAGAGATCCTAGGCTCAGACTCCTGTGTTCAGCTTCTCAGTCAAGAGAATCCATTCTTGGGGAAAAGCTTACAGGTACTTTGGTAAAGAGATGTACTTTGTAAAAGAGTGTTGAAATAGAGATGTCATCATCATGTAGAAGATACATAGAATGAGGTGATCTGCAGAGTGGGAAGAATATCTAGAAAAAATATATCTGGAAAAAAAAAGGTACTATCCACAATACACCAAGAACTTTCAAATTTTACAAATAAAAAAAAACAAACCATGATTTTTAAAATGGGCACAGAGCAAACTAGCCATATTCTAATAGATATTCAAAAAATTGTTAAAACATCAGAAATTACCAGAGAAATGCAGTCAAAAGCACAATACTCTATCTTTTGGAATAAATACTAGCAAGACAATATTAGATAAATATTTAAGGGAGTAGAACAACTGTGACATTTGTATACTCTTGGTAGAACATCAGGTAAACAATATGGAAGATCCTCAAACTGTAAACAATAAAGTTGTTTTGTTATCTGGCATCACACATGTGCATACATAATTCTCAAGATTGAAGTTAGACTCTTAAAGTGATACCTATGTTTCCATGTTCATTGAACTTTATGAAAGCACATTAGGGTTATTAATAGCTACCTGAATGCCCATAGACATAAAAATAGAGGAAAATGTATGGTAATAGCATAGTATTTCTCCTTTATAGAGTAAGAGTGGTATCATCTTTGAAAGCCTGACTGACTTTCAGTGATCAGAGAACCATGAGATGCTCAGTTATTACCCTCATTTCCCTTGCAGATACTTTTTTCTTTCACTTTGAGTCCAAAATACTTACAATTAAAAAAAATTTTATATGCCCCAAATTTGGACCTATATAAGATTCATTAAAAAACTGAAGAGGAATAAATGAATAAGTAATACTATTCAAAATATAGTAACAAAAAGTTGAATAGTCATTACTAAATCCTATTTGACTGAATTCTGAATGTCTACAAAGGAAATAGCAGAGAGTACAATGCTACTCTTGAAGTGTCATGTGTATTATCTGCTACCCTGTCTCCTCAAATAAGAAGTATATAATTAATAAATTAAGAAGGTTGCTTAGTTTTAATCACTGAAATTATTGTTGACTGTTGAAAATATCAGTCCTTAAAAATGTGAATTATATGAAACCAGCTTTTGACCATGGTATCTCTTCCTCTGGATTAAAAACTTAGAATGTCTTTCTCATTCTTCCAAAGATATAGAATTTAAATTTTAATTAATTTGAAATAAATTTTAAGTTAAAATTATCTGCTAGTGTATATTTTTTCATTCTAAAAGTTGATTCTTCATATGAATACTTATACATCATAATTACCAATGCAGATTACTTAGTCTTGTTCCCAAGACTGATGACCTGAGATCAATACCCAGGACATAGATATTAAAAGGACAGAAACATATCTAAGTTGTAATCTGACCTCTATACTTATAGACAAAGACAACACAAATATACAAAAAGTAAGCAAATAATCAGTGCTAGGTTCTAAATATGTTTGACTATAATTTCTTAACAAAGGTAAAGGCAAAAATGTAAAGGATTTTGTGTTTATAGTTATGTCTTAGGCCACCAGATATAAGTTTATTAGGCCCACACCACAAAGAATAACAATGAGAGAGAGAGAGACAGAGAGAGAGAGAGAGAAAGTTAGAAGCCATATAGGAACGGCTATGGCAAGCCAGTGAGTTTTCTAGAGATGGCCTACCATTTTACATAGCTGTGATGGGTGTATTTTGAAATTCAGAGACCTTAGAGCTTTTATCCCATGATTGCTGATATGGCTTTTCTGCCACTATTACATAGCCTAACAATTACTGGGCATCAGCCCACCCTATTAAGGAGATCTCCTGCAGAATCAATGTGAAGATGTACTTTCATGTAGTAATGCTGTGTAGATGAATTAATGATGTTATAATTCCTTATCAAGATTTTATAAAACTCCTAAATTGATACAAGTAATCTTAAGCTCCTATAAAATAAAAGCTGCAAATAGAGCTCTGTAATGTCATGGGCTAATTGCACTAGGAAAAGAAAACAGTCTTGGGACAAATCTACAATCTAGGAAAACATTTCTTCTAGGTTAGGAATGAGGACACTATGTGGTAACTGAAGGTCATAATTTAGGAGTTTATTGTAGGGGTAAGAACACAAAATAAGTGATAGAATAGTCTATCTATACAAGACTTCAAAATAATAAAACACAGGCAGATAATTTGTCTCTTGACAAAACCATGCTAACATGACACAAAAATTAATGCTTTAAACTTATAATGAACTTATGGAGTTAGTAACAGATAACAAATGTTTAGTCAGGTACCTGTGTTAATGGAAAGACATGTAAACAATTCTTCTGGATCTCCTTAAGATCTCTATGACCTGAACTATTCCCTTAAACTTACGATGAACTTATAGAATGTAAAAGTGCTTAAAAAACCATGTTATCAATCATCCTGAGAAGGTACAAAAGCTAAGAGCAACAAGAAAGTGGTGATTTAAGACTTCTCTGTTTCATCCATTATGCATGTGTCTCAGTGTGTGCCTGAATTTCCTTTTTCAAACTTTCTTTTCTTTTCTCTTTGGCTCATGAAGAGTTAAGGAATTCCAGATCTCTTGCCTGGCCAGTAAGAGGCCTGAGTCAAAAACAAAAGTGTCCAAACAACTAAGTTGGTTTTTTTGGTTTTTGTTTTGTTTTGTCTTGTTTTTTTTTCCTTAATCCTCTGCTTCTATCAGCAGGAGTTAAATTGCCAGAAGCTATCCAGTTCTAGCCCAAGAGAGAGAGAGAAAAAGAGTTAAATTGCCAGAAGCCAGCAGCTTTTAACCCCAATCAGTGAGGTCATACCCCTTGCTTGCCCTTCCTGGGAACCTAATTGTTGGTGCAGGACTCCAGCAGGAGAGAGGATGGGTGTTAATACCAATTCAGCAAATAGATCATATTTTTCTATGTGATTCCCATTCTTTGAGTTGCAAACTTTAGTGCTATCTGAATATACCAATGTTTTCTCTGCAGTAAACAGCTAGGGAAAGATGTTTCTAAATGAGTTATTTCTGATCACTGTAGAATGAAGCTTCTAACACACAAAGGCAGTACACATATATTACATATCCATCCTCTAGCCAGAAGTCCATACTTTTAGCTGAACAGTATACACATCATTTTTCATTTGTTCAACTTCTGCAGGACACATTAGGATAAAGCCACTTTCTCATCCTGTCTCCTTTCACAGGCTTTTCAGTTTAATTTACCTGACACCAGAAGCTCCATCTTCCCCATGATTTTGGTGAACTTCACACTACTTTTACTTTCTTTAGTATCATTAACCTTGTTTATTATATGCTTTCCCGTTTCCATTCAGTAAGTGGAGTTGTTTGTATCCTAAATTCTATCATGCTGTAATGAATTGAGCTCCATGGACACTATAGTCTGTAACTCAGGATTACATTATTATCTCTATTTTTTTTTTCATTTATTATTTGATCACCAAGTACATCATCTCTTTGGGGAGCCTTTTATATATTCAGAAAACCAGCCAAACAATAAGTAATATAATCCAATAACAAGATGACTTCATTAAGATAATTTTGAATTCTTAACAGCATACAGTTGATGCTAATTTGGAACTTTGCAATTCATAAAAGATGTTTTTAATTCTAATTTGGCTTGATTGTCTCTTCCTTAGAAATATTAGCTCAAAGAATGGAAAGAAAACACATGCACCAGGATCATTTATTTATATTTGTATTTTGTACACAGTAATTTTTACGGAAAGAAAGTATAGCTTTCTCTTCATGGAGTTGATTCTCTTTGATTCTGCTTTGATTAATGATTCTCATTAAAGCTTACAAATAACTTATGTATTATGAAACTGCCATAATGTGTCTATTACCTTTATTTTTCCTAAAAGATATGCATTACATTTAGCAATTCTTATTTCTATTTTTTTTCTAAAGATGCAAAACCATACATTTAGAGGGAAAAGTGGTAAAACTAAAAAGTGTCAGATTAAATATCTTCATTTCTACTACCAAGTCCAGTATCAAACAACATGTCCTAGAGAGAAAACAGAAAACTAAAAATGACTGCATCACAGACAAGTAAACATAGAAAGCCATTTTTAAGCCAATGATGTAATTTAGACTTTGGTATCATAGTACAAAGAAGCTATATTTTTGGTTCCCACAAATATATTTAATAAGTTAGAAAGTTTTGTTTTACCCCAAATTATCTTGCAACAAGATTCCTTAGAATTTTGGAAATAAGAGAGAAGCAAGTAGAACATTTTTGGACTTGTTTTCTCCTCCTATCCTTTTCTTGTCCAATTGTGAACATTGGATAGCAAAACATTTTAAATTTTTGGATTAGAGAATATAATCGGAAGTTCTATAAGACTGAACATCTGAGGTCCAGAAAAGAAGAATGTTTAAGGAATTCTAAAATGGAAACATAAAACTCAGTAAAGCTTTGTCAGCTCAGTGCCCTCACTACAACTTCTTATCAATACCCATAGTGGGCACATGAAGTAATAATCACAGGTCCTGTGTCATTGGGAGATTTTGAAACTTCAGGTTCATTAACCCACAGAACTGCAACCTAATGTTAAGATGTGTCTAAATTCAAGTATTAGATTATTTCAGATATTTAACATAACATGTGTGCAGCATAATTTTTTTTTACTTTGCTTGATCCAATGTGAAATATAATCATTGTTGCCCTAGAATGGAAAACCACCACTGCCTGAAGGTGTAGAAATGTGTTTTTCCCTCATAGTGGAGAATAGGCAGGAACATGAGGTGATGACCATGTTCTACCTGGAAGCTTTCTGCCAACATTTTCCCAAAAAAATCCCAGCCAACGCTACTCAAGGTGAAGGAGGAAGAATGTACTCTGTTGAATATGGATTTCCCCTCAAATGGAAACTTGTGACTTTTTACTTATTTGAACGAATAGTTGTTGTTGAACAGAGTATGTGCTATAGATTATGTTACGTGATGATAAGGTAATGGTTCTTATACTTTATACCCAGACTGGTAACCCTAAGAGAAAAGCATAGGGTGAAAGCTTTGTTCACTCTTCCTTTATGAAGTCACTATTCTCTACAACATTCTCATCAAAACAACACTGTACTGAGAGCAAGAATATGTTTTCAGTCTAGCAGTGGTGATCACATCATTTAGCTCATTAATTAATGGGAGAAACCGACTTTTGATAATATTATTTTAGTCATTTGGAGGCGCATGAATGAAAAGTATATATAAAAATATATAAATAATGTTCAGCATGATAAATAATTCACAGTAATCTTAGTTACTGCTGTGTTGCTATGAAAAGACACCATGAGCATATATAACACAAAGCATTTAATTGGGGGCCAGGTTATAGTTTCATAGGTTTAGTCTATGACCATTATGGTGTGACGTATGGCAGCATGAATCTACATAAGTATGGTGCTGGAGCTTATATTCAGAGATAGAGACTGGTGCCTTGCATGGCCTTTTGAAACCTCAAAGCCCACCCCTCATGACATACCTCCTCTAACGAGGTCAAAACTCCTAATTTTTGCCATAATATTTCAACCAATTAGGGACTAAGCACTCAAAAATATGAACCTATAGGGGACCTTCTCTTTCAAACTATCCTAACAGTTTAATATATACTGCATAAATAAGTAAGAAGCAATACTTATATAGATTCTCTGCCCCCATCCTTCCTCCTGTTCTTTTTATTTTTTTTTTCTCCCTCAATCATTTTCTCTTTCTTTAAACATAACCAAATAAAAAGTATTGTTTTTCTTGACTAGAAACTTATCACATATTTTTCTTAAACAAGCATTCCTATTCTTTCTATTGCCCAAACGTATGTCATCTTCTTTTCTTTCTTTTATATAAAAAGAAATAAGACTATATATATATGCATTATATATTATTTTATACATTAGTTAACATTTTCTTTTTTTAATTAATTTATTTATTTTATGTAAGTACACTGTAGCTGTCCTCAGACACTCCAGAAGAGGGCATCAGATCTCATTACGGATGGTTGTGAGTCACCATGTGGTTGCTGGGATTTGAACTCAGGACCTCTAGAAGAGTACTCAGTGCTCTTAACCACTGAGCCATCTCTCCAGCCCCCAACATTTTCTCTATATTTATATTTATACTCCTTTGCTCTAAGACTACTGGTAAAATTTTTGAAGCTATGTTGATTAGAAAATGATATCTTACCAATCAATATAAGCATCTAATTTTGATAATTGTCTCACAACATAAGGAAATAGCCTTGGGGTTAGAAAACACCAATGTATTATGAATTAGATTTTGGAAATAAGGACTGGTCAGCTTCTTTGTTGCATGTCCTCAATCTTTTCTTCTTATTTGAAAAACATGCACTTCCTGCTCCAGAGATGGGAAAGGCTGAAGGTCTTTTACTATTCTATCACTGTAGCTTGCTTTCAGTTTAGTGGTTAGGGGGGTTGTGCTCTTATTTCTTTTCTAGAGACTTTCCTCTTGGTCCATTTGATTGACTGGTGTGGAAATGGCCAATGCATTTGTCTCTGGTTGTCAAATTGTGTCTTGTATTTTTGATCCTAGAAATATAGTACTGAGCATGAATACTAATGTTACTGCCACTCCCACAAAGTACCATAGGAGTGGATTTCACATGCTTCCAGGCTCTGGTAAGCAACGTAGATTTGGTCGTTAGAGACTTAAATAATGTTTGGAAATTACAAAATCTAGGATTGAAGAATGTCCTCCATGACTTAATGAACTAATCATCATTTAGAGGAATTAGTTAGCCTGTACTTCAGTTTAGACTTGCTAACGGGTGGGCCAGAGATAAGAACAAATAGCATAAGTTTAGTCTTAATTGATACTTTCAATCCACGCTCACGCTCACGCTCACATTGGTGAACCAAGAGCCCATGAGCTGCAGCACATTTTCTCTGAATCAATGATCTTTCTCAGACTTTCCAACACTAACTATTTGGAAATTAAATGTTAGGTTTGTGGTCTCAGAAGAAGCTCATGTTCTCAAATTTGCTTTATGGTTTGTTTTGTTTTATTTTTACATACTGCATATATTACTATATATGCTACCATGTATCTTAAAAATGTGTGAATATTAACTACAGATTTTTTGTTGTGATTGTTGGTTTTTCAGTGCCATAGCAGAAACTGACATGGAAACTGTTTCATTGTAACATGTGACTGTGTGTTACAACAATTCTCGTTGCAGAGAGAAGCAGGATATCTTCAACCTGTAGTTGTATGTGTTGAGAGATGAGCTGTAGCAGTTACCTTAAGTTAACGTACTTATTTTAAACCTAAATTGCATTAAATATTATTTATAGTAAGTCTTTGTGAGCTCTGGTATGTGTCCTGGAGATGTTACTGTTAATACTTGGAGACAGCTCTCAGTTTCTTTGCCGTTTATGGGCTAAAAAAAATATTTTAATTTGCCAAAAGCCACCACAAATGCATGTATCAATGATATTTGTATGACTAAACATATGTATACTATAAATTGAAATTTAGAAATGTTTTATCTACAGATTGAAGCACATAGAATCTTTCATGGTTTTGCAACAAAAGATGACTAAGAGACTACCACTTGGACCTGTTCTTTAAGCTTTATTAATTAAAACATAATGAACAAGTCAAGCATATATTTGTATTACACACTATGCTCTTTTGACACATGCATACACTTTAAAATGATTATTTCAATGATATTGACATATTCCTGATCTCCTTTGCTTGTCATTTAGGGTGAGTACACTGAGAACCCACTTTCTTGTTCCTTTATGTGTGGTACAATGTCCTTAATACAGCCACTGTATTATACAACGGTTTTCCTGAATATATTTTATCCACATAACTGAAGGAAATTTCACAAACTTAGACTAACTCCTCTTAATCCGCAATCCTAGCTCTGCTCTGGGCTTTGGAGTGAAGCCTTTTTAGGTTCCACTCTGAAATCATGCAGACTGTACCCTTCTCCACCTGGCATAGGTAATGCAGTATAAAGTCCTTTACATCCTGTGTCCTTCCCCCAGCCTTGAGCAGGCTAAATAGACCTTAAGCGCTTGCCAGGGATGAACCTTAATAACCCAGGTGGAGTCCATTTTCTCCAGGAGTAGATTGCCTGCTGAGCCTGCTTTGCAACTCAATCCAGCTGAAACAAAGGACTGGGTCTGTGGGGTCTCCCTATATAAAGGCAGTGCTGACTATTAAACTTTGAGCCTTGATCAGAAACTTTTATCTTGGCTTCATCCTTCTCTCACCTTCCCCCCCCCCCAACCCCCAGTCCTTTTCCATCCCCAGACCCCGTTTCAGGTAGACCCAGTTCATCCATTCCATAGGTAGTCTCTTCATGTTGTTATTTCAATGTCAACCAAGATGAAAATAGAAGTCCATAATTTGCATCAAGAATCAAGGACAGCAATGAGCCATGCAGATCCAGGGAGCATAGAAAGGAAGCCTAACGTCAGAAAAAGCCACTGGTAGACTTCTAACCTCAATGTGAATTTAATTTTAAAATAACTAAAAATTATACAGGAAGATGTCATCATCAAGCAGAGAATGACAATATATCCTTCCTGTATGTTTCCGCAGTGGATCCAAGTATATATCTAACCGCATTTGAATACCAAGAGCTGACTTTAAGATACAGCTCATTTTGTCAAATGTACATGCTCCTGAATTCCTGAGAGCTATCAGGGTGCAAAGTGTTTCTCTCTCTCTAGAAAACCTACATCATATTTCTCCTCTGTTCATTCACCATCTTGCTTCTTCCCTTCTTATCCCCAAATTCTGGCAACCATCAATCTGTCATCGCTCAAGAATAGAAACTATTATGCAATCATAAAACTGTACATAATCGTTAAAACTTTCATTCAAAACACACTGAGGTTCATCTGCATTCTTACCTGTATCAAAAATAGGTTTCTTTTCATTGTTGACACAGTATTATGGTACTAAAGCAAATTTTGTCATCTTGCCATTGAATTGTGGTTATTTCTTGTTTGGAGCTATTACAAATAAATTGTAAATAATTGTGTATAGATTCTTGTACAGATATAAGATTCCATCCTTACAAAGAAAATGCCAAAGAGTGTAAGTAATGAGCCTTCGAGTAAATTTATTTTTATTATAACTATTTCTTTTTTAAAAAAGATGTATATATGTGTATGTATGTATATATATATATATATATATATATATATATATATATATCTGCATGTACTCCTGCATACCAGAAGAGGGCATCAGATTATAGATGATTGAGAGCCACCATGTAGTTGCTGGGAATTGAACTCAGAACTTCTGGAAGATAAGTCAGTGCCCTTAACTGTTGACCCATCTCCAGTGCATTGTAACTATTTCTTAAGTGGCTGGATTATTTTACATGCATGTCAAAGCAGTGGATCTAGTTTTCTGTATTCTCTTCACAAGCTAATATTCTCATGTCATAAAAAAAAACTGATATTCAAACCAGTCACAAAAGAACACACATGGTATGTACTCACTGATAAGTGGCTATTAGGCAAAAAGCTTGGAATAACCATGATACAACTCAGAGACCATATAAAGCTCAAGAAGAAGGAAGACTAAAGTGTGGATGCTTCAGTCCTACTTAGAAGGGGGAACAAAATAATTACAGGAGGAAATGCAGGAACAAAGAGTGGAGCAGAGACTGAACTAAAGGCAATCCAAAGACTGCCCCACCTAGGGATCCATCCCATCTGCAGACACCAAGCCCAAACACTATTGCTGATTCCAAGAAGCACTTGTTGACAGGAGCCTGGTATAGCTGTCTCCTGAGAGGCTGTGACAGAGCCTGACCAATAAAGATGTGGATGCTTACAGCTAACCATTGGACTGAGCACAAGGACCGCAATGGAGGAGTTAGGGAAAGGACTGAAGAAGACGAAGGGGTTTGTAACTTCATAGGAAGAACAACATTATCAACCATCCAGACCACTCAGAGCTCCCAGGGACTAGGCCACCAACCAAAAAGTACACATGGAGGGACCCATGGCTCCAGCTGCTTATGTAGCAGAGGATGGCCTAATCGGACATCAATGGGAGGGGAGGCCCTTGGTCCTATGGAGACTTGATGCTCCAAAATAGGGAAATGCTAGGGCAGTGAGGTGGGGTGGGTTGGTGGGGAGCTCCCTCACAGAAGCAGGGAGTAGGGAGATGGGATAGGGGGTTTAGGGAGGAGAAGCTGAGAAGGGGAATAACATTTGAAATGTAAATAAATAAAATCACCAATAAAAAATAAAAAAAAACTTATTCAAATAATATTGAGTTATATATCATACAGTTTTTATTTCCATGTCCCTAATATATCATGGGCTTAAAGATCTTTTTATGTGTTTATATGCAATGGCCAAGTCTTGTTAAGTAAAATGTCTTTTTAGAGGGATCAATTTTATCATTAGGTTGCCACTACTGTTTTTTATTGCTGAGCACTGAGTTTTCCAAGTGTTCTAGGAACTATTCCTTTACCATATCAGAATAGCATTTTCATTCTGGCTGGAGAGATGATGCAACCATTGAAACCAGGCTCACAACCAGAATAAAAGAGACGGACAGCTTATTAATTAAGATTGGAAAGCACTGTGAAATATCTGTGGTCATCAAATTCAGCATGAGGAACATTAAGAAACATGAATAGTAAACACAATATGGGACCTTGGACAGGATTTGGAAAGAGCAAAGGATATAGATAAAGACTATAAGAATTGAGGCGAATAGATTTTGATAAATAACATGTATCAGCTCATTGTTCACAAAGACAAAGAACATACATTTTAATTTAAAATCTATCAATAGAGGAAAATATTTTGAGGGATAATCAGACCATCTCTGTATAAATTCAAATAATTGTATTAACCTAGAATTGTTCATGTATTGTGTAGAAGCTTACTGAGTTTTAGTGCTAAATTGTTCAGTGTTCAAGGAGAATAGAAATAGAGCTGGAAGTGAATGCAAGGCTTCAGCTATAGACCAAAGCTGTTTAATCAGGATTCCACACAGCATGCTCAGTATGATTCCATGACACATGCTTTCTAGGACTCTGATAGAGAATTACAACCAACTGAATCCTGCAAGCACACAGCAATACACGCCACAAATCTGTTTAACATAAAGAGAAATAGAGAATTTAAAACCCACCGACAGTCTAACTCTTTCATTATCTCTAAAAAGAAGAAATTACTTGATGAAGGAAACTGAGATCACAGATGCCCACTGTAAGTGAGAGTACAGAAATGACTGACTCGTGATTGGAGGGAAGGTTTATTTTGTAGATGAGAGAGACAGAGAGAGACAGAGAGACAACATCAGAGACACAGACAGACACACAGAAAGAGAAACTGAGAGAGAGTCAGAGAAAGAGACAGACACAGAAAGACAGAGAGAAAGAGAAACACAGGGGTCGGGGGAGAGAACATCTGAAGGCATCTGAAAGAATCCAAAACAGAGAGAGAGAGAAAAGAAGGCTGGGCATAGCCAGAGGTATCAGCATGACTTGGGTTTTTGTTTTGTTTTGTTTTGTTTTGTTTTGTTTTGTTTTTGTTTTGTTTTGTTTTTGTTTTGTTTTGTTTTTTACTGTGAACATACATAGCTATTGATTGATTGATTGATTGATGTAAATCCTGACCACAGTTTTCTCTCCCACTTCTCCTCCTAGCTTTCCCACCTCCTCTCAGATTTTCTCCCAAATCCATTTCTCTTCTGTTTCCTCTTCAGCAAAGAGGAGGCATCCATGGTTATCAATCAGTCCTGACATATCAAGTGCAGTAAGACAGGGAGCATCTTTTCCTATTGAAACTAGGCAGGCAAACCAGTAGGAATAAAGTCAGGCAACACAGTCAGGGACATCCCCTAATTCTACTGTTAGGAGTCTCACATGAAGACCACCCCTGACACTACTAATGATTTTCTGCTACACTTGCAAACAGGAGCCTAGCATAGTTGTCATCAGAGAGACTTCACCTAGCAACTGATGGACACATTCGGAGACCCATAGCCAAACACTAAATAGAGCTAGAAGAATCTTGTGAAAGAGAGGAATGAAGAATTGAAGAAGCCAAAGGAGTCAAAGACACCATAAGAAAACCCACAGAATCAACTAATCTAGATCTATAGGGGTTCACAGAAACCAAACAAAAAACCAGTGATCCTTCATGGGGCTGACCTCGACCCTCTGCACTTATGTTACAGTTATGTGTCTTGTAACCTTATTTTATTTATTTATTTATCTATTTATTTATTTGGTGACATTAGCCAACATTTATTAGATTTTTTTGTGCTAGGCACTATTTGAACATAGCCACCCCCACCCTTCATCTCTTCTTCTACTTCCTCCTTCCCTTCCTTTCAAGAAGATCTTAGTATGTAGTTCTAGCTGGCCTGGAACTGAGGATAACCTTCAACTTGGAATCCTTATGTCCCCATCTCCCAAAGGCTGGCATCATAAGGATGCAGTGCCACCGTAGGCAAATACTATGAGCCTTTCCATCTTGCCAGGTGAATGCAAAGGGGTTCCTGTTGTCACCACCATGTTACCAATAAAGAAATAGGATTTGAAGGCTTAGCTTGCTCCAGGCTTTGGTATGAGTAGACTTGAATCCAATTAACTTGGCTTTGAGTTAAGCCAGCCCCAATTAACTTGGCTTTGAGTTTGTACCTCCAGTCGCTGTACCACCCTGCCTTTTGGCACACTGAATCTCTATTAACTTTATGTGAATTCACTTTTCTGAGCATTCCTCATGGCAACTGTCTTAGTTACAGTTCCATTCCCGTGAACAGACACCATGCCCAAGGCAAGTCTTATAAAGGACAATATTTAAATGGGGCTGGCTTTCTGGGTCTGAGGTTCAGTCCATTATCATTATGGCAGGAAGCATGGCAGCATTTAGGCAGTCATGGTGCCAGAGGAGCTGAGAGTTCTACATCTCATCCCAAAAGCAAACAGAAGACTGCTTCCAAGCAGCTATGAGAAAGGTCTGTCAAAGCCCAACTCCACAGTGACACACTTCCTCCAACAAGGTCACAACTAATAATATCACTTCCTGGGCCAAGCATATTCAAATCACCATATCCATTCCCTGGCCCCATAGACTTGTTCAAGCACATGAGTCTGTGGGTGCCATCCCTAGCCATAGTATAATGCAAAACAATTTAGTCCAACTTCAAAAAGTCCCATAGTTTATAAGAGTCTCAACAATGTTAAAAGTCCAAAGTTCAAAGTTTCTTCTGAGATTCATACAATCTCTTAACTGCAATCCCCTAAGAAAAAAAAATTAAAAAGCAGATTATATACCCCCAACATCATACAGGATATACATTACCATTCCAAAACATCTTAGTGAGGAAATACTGGACCAAAGCAAGACAGAAAACTAGTTGGTTTTCCAATCTCCATGTCTCCATGTCTGATGTTAAACTGTTCTTCCGATCTCCAAATCCTTTCCTCCTTGTTGACTGCTGTTGGCAGATTTGGAATTCAGCAGAAACAAACTTGACTCTCTTGGGCTGTTTCCACTCACTGTTGGCAGCTTTCCTTGGCAGATATTCCATAGCTCTGGCATCTTTAACATCTTGGGGTATCCAAGTCAACTTCAGCTTCACAGCTTCTTGTTTCAATGTCTACGATCCACACATGATCTTCTGAGCTCTCCAAAGGGCTTGCACCACTTCTCCAGTTCTGCCCTCAGCAGGGCAGAGGTTTTGGATGATTCCACTCCACTGCTGCTGCTGTTCTTGGTGGTCATCCCATGGTACTAGCATCTCTAGTACAGCAGGGTCTTCTGTTGTAACCAGACTTCACCAATAGCCTCTAATAGGCTCTCTTTATGGTGCCAAGCCTCAACTTCTTTGCACGACCCCTTCAGTCCTGGGCTCTCAGTGGCAACTGAGGCTGTACCTTCACTAATGGCCTTCTATGGCCTCTCACAATGCCAAGCCTCAGCTGCTCTCCATGACTCCTTCATGCTTTGAAAACCAATATCACCTGGGTGATTCTTACACATTAACAAGTCCAGCTGAAGCACAAGGTACAACCTTGCCTATCTCTGGACACAGCTTCTTTGTGCTCTCAGAAAAAAACTTCCCAGAAGATTTTACCTCAGTAATGCTGGTATCTTTTGAATCACTACTAATTTCTTAGCTCCAGCTAACCAACATCAATTGTCCCAGCAGTCCCTTCTATTCTTCATTCTATAGCCAGAGCCACGTGGTTGAAGCTGCCAAGTTCTGCTACTTGCTGGGACTGGAACATGCCCCCTCCCATCCCCCTTGTAACCTTATTTTTACATGGAGAAAGAACAGGTATGTGGGAGGAGGAAAGCTTGTAACCTAAAATAGCCCAGGAGCTAGCATCATGAAGGAGGGGTGGGGGAGATGATAAGGGTCAGAAAATGAAAAACAAGTACATACGGATAGGGAAATGCAGAACATGTACTTATGAATAAGGACTGAAGGAGCCGGGAGGATAATGTGTGCTTTGATGTGTAACCCCCCAGCATATGCCTTTCTGGCAAGCAAGAACCCTTTTCACAAGTTCATAAGCAAAGCTTGGACCTAACACCAACTTTCAAAACATCTAATATAAGTCTATAATAAATGTTTTGCTGAAGTTTTCATCAGAACATTAGTTCTGTCTCTGCCACTAGATGCCAATGAGATATGAATATATCTATTTTCAACTTGAGTTAATAGGTACTCTTGTAAAATTTAAAAAAATGTCAAAGAAATATTAAATAATATTGTCTAATTACTACTACTTATTATGTTAGTCAGGTGTCAAATCATTAATTTGCCTAAATATTCCATTTATTTCATTTTAGTCAACTTGTAGTCAATCTCTCTAAGTTTATTAAGTACCTTCCCATTCTAAGTACTAAATATGTTTAGGTGGTTTTTCTCCTATTTTTCTTGTTTTATCCTTTCTTCTAAGTCTTTCCCCACTTGTACTATATATATTATCTCTTTAAAGGATTGTTTTAGGCAAATTAGAGCAAAGAAAGTCTCTGATAAACCAACTAATACTGGGGTGTAAATAAATGACTGGCAGATTCTAAAATGTGTTAACTCGTCAAAAATATGTACATATTAATAAAGGACAGAACATTTTTCTCCAAGGACTGAGGTTTTAACAGAAGGGATTTAATAATGTAAAATGGGTATTGAGCAGTCAGTGAGTGACAGGTTTTGAGAACCTGAAGGAAAATGAAATGGAGCTTCAGACACTGAGAAGAAGTTCATACGTGAATGACTGCAGTAACTGTAAAGTGACATGATTCCCAGGAAAGGCAGGGGAGTGCATGGGAAGTGGAAAAGAAAGGAGGAGCCACTGAGAAGTCATGGCATATGTTGGCATATGTGTGCAGGGCAAATTTTTAATAAAAAAATAGAATTCGTGGTGGAGAATAGGAGCCAGACTTGCATTCATAGGGTAAATTTGAGCATACTCTACAGATTTTGTTTCCTTAGAGAGTCTTTATCAAACCTTTATACAATATTTTATTTATGATACTAGAAAATACTTTGCTTTAACAGTGTCTTAGTTAGGTGTCTGTGAAGAGACACCACGATGAAGGCAACTCTTGTAAGGACATTTAAGTGGGGCTGGCTCACAGGTTCAGAAGTTCAGTCCATTATCATCAAGGTGGGAGTATGGCAGCATCCAGGCAGACATGGTACAGGAGGAGCTGAGAGTTCTACATCTACATCATCATCTGAAGGCCAATAGCAGAATACTGATTTCCAAGCAGCTAGGATGAGGGTCTTAAAGCCCACACCCACAATGACACACCCTTCACCAATGGCCTTCCATGACCTCTCACAGTACAGAGCCTCAGCTGCTCTTTATGACCCCATTCATGCTTCAAAACCAGTACCACCTCACACATTACTCTCACACATTACCAAGTCCTGCTGCAGATGAGATACAACCTTGGCTATCTTTGGAACACAGGTTCTTTGTGCTCTCAGAAAACCCTTCCCAAATGATTTCACCTCAGTAGTACTGGTCTCTTCTTAATCACAGTTAATTTCTTAGATCCACCTAACCATCAATTGTCCCAAAAGTCTCTTCTATTTTTTTTTACTCTAAAGTCATAGCCACATGGCCAAAGCTGCCATGTTCTGCTGCTTGCAGAAGCTGGAACATGGTCCCCTTGTTCTATTATATTATCACTAGCTATCTGTTTCCCAACTCTTTCACTGCATCAACTTGGCTAACCTGGATTATGCTCTGTAGATTGACCTTGAACTCAGAGATCTGCATGCCTGTCTCCTGGGATTAAAGGGGTGTACCACCATGCCTGGGTTTAAGCTTTTCTTCATCTATAACTTGCTCTGTCTCAGTCTGGCCTTGACCTCAGAGATCTGCTTGGCTTTATCTGCTGGGATTAAAGTTATGTACTACCTTGCCTGGATCTAAATTTGTTATCTCCTTGAACACTGGATTCAGCTCCATTTCACTTCCTAGTGCCCCTTTAGTACTAGAACCATATATTCTATATTTTTCCTTTCTCAACTTGCTACATTTGTTTAAAAAGCTCTTCATTAGACTTATCCAGAGAACAAAGTCTATGATGCACATTTCTCAGACTTCCTTTGTCAATGCAATTAATCTGAGTCTCTTCACCTTAGCCTCAGGCAGACTCTTAGGACAAAGGCAAAATGTGGCCACATTCTTCACCAAAATGCTACAAAAACAATCTCTAGGCCATATGTTGAATTTCTCCACTGAAACCCCTTAGGCCATGTCTACACAATTCAAATTACTCTCAGTAACACTGTCTTCCATATTCCTATAAGGATAGCCCATTAAGCCCCATTTAAAGCATTCCATTGCTTTCCAAATCCACATTTTTCCAATCAAAACCATGGTCAAGACTATCACAGCAATACCCCAATCCCTGGTACCAACTTTTGTCTTAGGGTTTTACTGCTGTGAAGAGACACCATGACCAAGACAACTCTTATAAGGACAACATTTAACTGGGGCTGGCTTATAGGTTCAGAGGTTCAGTCCATTATCATCAAAGCAGGAGTATGGCAGCGTCCAGGCAGGCATGGTACAGGAGAAGCTGAGAGTTCTACATCTTCATCTGAAGGCTACTAGCAGAACACTGACTTTCAGGCAGCTAGAATAAGAGTCTGAAAGCCCATACCCACAATGGCACACCTATTCCAACAAGGCCACACCTCCCAACAGTGTCACTCCCTGGGCCTAGCATATACAAGCCATCACAGTTTCTGTGAAGTTTTGTATCAGAGTATTAGTGACCTCATACTGGTTGCTTTGATGTATTTACTATAAATCTTGAACTCAGTCTACCTTCCAGGAATATAACATCTCATACAACAATTTCAAAAATGAGATTAATATGTAATGGTTAATAAAATAAGAAAATGTTTAATATTATAATAATATACGGCATGTGGTATAAATATGTATGTGAATGAATACTCATATGTTGGCACACTTAAACATATGTGTGCATGTGTAGACTGTTTTTTTAACCTATTTATTGAGACAGATCTCTCATTAAACCGAGGGCCTACTGATTCTGGCTCTCCTAGGTAGACAGCTTACCTGAGGATTCCTATCTCTGCTTTTCAAGTGCTGGAATTACAGGCAGCTATCATTTCTACTCAGCTTTCACACAGGTTCTAGACTCCAAACCCAACACTTGCAGGGCAAGCCATCTTCCCAGTCCCTCATTTTGCTTTTAATAGATGAATTCATCTTGCACCTTTCTTCAACAAAAAGTGTCAAGAAAGAGACATCTTTCTTCATTCAAAGTTACATAACAAGTTTCTAAAAAATATGCCAACATTTTAGTAAGTGTTATGACTTCTTAATTCATTGATAGAGGATATTTAGGGCACAGTCTATGGCATAACTCCTTCACTGGAATTCCTGTTACCACCCACCATGTAAGTGATATGTTGAAATCAATTTATTTCACCTTCAATCTAAGACACTGTACAGAATTTAATAAATTTAAGAAATCTGAATGGAGCTGGGTTGTAGTGGTGCATGACTTTATTCTTAGCACTCAGGGTTGGAGTTAGCAGGCAGAGGCAGAGGCAGAGGCAGAGGCAGAGGCAGAGGCAGAGGCAGAGGCAGAGGCAGAGGCAGAGGCAGAGGCAGAGGCAGAGGCAGAGGCAGAGGCAGAGGCAGAGGCAGAGGCAGAGGCAGAGGCAGAGGCAGAGGCAGAGGCAGAGGCAGAGGCAGAGGCAGAGGCAGAGGCAGAGGCAGAGGCAGAGGCAGAGGCAGAGGCAGAGGCAGAGGCAGAGGCAGAGGCAGAAAGGAGGATCTCTGAGTCCACTACCAGCCTGGTCTACATAGCCAGTTCTAAGATAGCTAGGGTTACACAGAGAAAACCTGTCTTGAAACAAAGAAACAAACAAACAAACAGAAAATCTGAAAGGTTTCAAAATATTACTTTGATCAGGAGGGTACATTTCCTCTATTGATAAGCTTGTCATTGGAATTATCTTTGCTTAGATTTATTTTTTTCTTGTCATCCTATTAAATGCTAAATAGGAGCAATATCATTAACAAAAGTTTTGTCCTAAGCCAGGTGTGGTGGCGCACACCTTTTATCCCAGCATTCGGAAGGCAGAGGCAGGGGGATTTCTGAGTTTGAGGCCAGCCTGGTCTACAGAGTGAGTTCCAAGACAGGCAGGGCTATACAGAGAAACCCTGTCTCAAACCGCCCCCCCCCCCAAAAAAAAGTTTTGTCCAGCTCAGAAAACTTCAAATATTGAGAAATGAAGTCCATGAGATCATGTATGCACGCTAAGACCAAGGGTTTATCTAAATTTAAAAACACGACATTTCACTTTGCTATTCTTGCTCTCTCTCTCCATTCCCTACCTTTATACCAAGACTTTAGCCTACATGTAAATGTGTTATTATCTAGTGCATGGACTAAACCTTAGGTATTTAAAGGAATGGATTTTTAGGAAATAGGTACTGAAAAATAAAGTAGCTCCAGGCTTGCACTGCCTAGAACTCAACATATGTATGGTAGGATAGCACATCTGCTTAATTTCACCTCTTTTCAGGCATGTTGCATTCAAACAGCTCCAGTTCTGTGTTGTCACTGAATCCTAAGCACAGTGCAATTTTTTACTGTATGCCCCTACTGGTAGGCACAAAAGTCTGAGACTAATCCCACAATCCCATCTCAATAACAGCTTTGGAAACAAATGGAAAAAGTAAAGGAAAAGAAAGAAAAAGCAGAGGAAACCAAATCGCAAAACAGCTATTATTTACTTTGTGAATGGGAAAAATGTAGAAAATAAACCCAAATAGGCTCTGACACTTTCAACCGCCACCACTGGAGATTTTAAAATGTTTCTGGGTCCAAATATAGTGAACAAATAGATAAGATGCTGTCAGCATATACGATTTTACTTTTAAACTTGCAAACTGAGCATTTTTTCAGAGGTTTCATAGTTTTAAATAGTATACATAGGTAACCAGGAAAATTAATATGACTAAGAGGAGGAACACTTTTGAAAGATTCAAACAGGGACCACATTCACTCAAAATTCAAGTTAACCTCCTATATCTTACAGATACGGTAAATTTGCTCACAGAAGGTGTGTGTGTGTGATATGTGTACTTTAAGATGTACAAACACATACACATCTAAACACACAATTGCATTTGATATTTATGTAATTATTTTTCATGACCAAATATTTTAAGGAGTAGTTATTTTCATCACTCACCTCTCTGATCAGTAAACTAAATATTGCAAAGGTGACCTATGAACTTACAGCAACTTACTTTGTGTTTCTGCCAACATCCTCCACTTAGAGCATTAGTCTCGTTCATGTAAGTACCACCTTTCTAAGCCAAGACTTCCATTAAGTCATGATTAATGTAGCTCATGAGTATTTCTTCCTTGTATTTGAGAACCCTCTCTCTTCATTCGGACTCCCTGTTTTTGATCTGTCATTTTGTCATGCCGTCTTAGAGATGGGAGATGCTGGGCCAAGCTTAGAAACTCTGTGACAGACCAATTCTTTTCTACCTGCATCCTCTCTTCTTCATCCTCCACCTTCTACAAAAGCACTATTGTGTGTGATTATTTTAAGTTAATAAATGCCCCTTGAAGGACTTGTTAAGAAAGTACAAACATACACTTAAAAGCTTTAAGCATTCATCTTAACTTACCAGCTTCTTAGTTATTCTCATGTCCCTAACTTTCATAGTTGGGCACTTTAACAAGAAAAATACAATTAAAGTTCTTCTCAAAATAAACCCCACTAATTGGGAGTTTGCAAAGGCGCGTGTCTAGAAATGACAAAATCCTTAACATGAATGTTTTATTTTGAATTTAAAATCATTGAAATCTTAAAGCTGCACTGTCTATTTTCCTATCACAGTGGCTTTAGGTGTAAATTTTATTACTATTTTAATTTACTTTTACTTGATGAAGACATAGGATTGCATTTACGAGATACCATGTAGTATGTTGTAGCTAGCTTTATTTTTAAAAAGAAACTCTAGTTTAGAGAATGTGATGGTTTGTATACCCTTGGACCAGGGAGTGGCACCATCTGGAGGTGTGGCCTTGTTGGAATAGGTGTGACCTGGTTGGAATGGGTGTGTCACTGTAGGTGTGGGCATAAGATCCTCACCCTAGTTGCCTGGAAGTCAGTCTTCCACTAGCAGCCTTTGGATGAAGACATAGAACTCTCAGCTCCTCAGGTGCCATGTCTGCCTGGATATTGTCATGCTCTCACCTTGATGATAATGGACTGAACCTTTGAATCTGTAAGCCAGCCCCAATTAAATGTTGTTTTATTAAGACTTGCCTTGGTCATGGTGTCTGTTCACAGCAGTAAAACCCTAACTAAGACAGAGAACAATTTTACATTGTACTAAGGGTAGATCTGCTTAGCCACAGAATAAGATTTTTCTGAAAATGGCAGGCAAGCCAGTGGAAAACAAAACAGACAACATTGTATAAGACAAATTCTAAGAATATACATAAATTCCTAGATAGAAACAACTCTAAACCTGGTATTTTTCCAACTTTTTTCCTCAAAGTATCTCATCCCTTAATTGTTTATTAATTAAAGGGTTAATGCAGAAACTGAAATCACCTTCTGTGTAATGGGACAACTACACTAAACAATGTAAGTGCAAGAGAAGAGAACATTCTCTCCTATACTGAGGCTTAGCATTTAAGTCTGTAAGGAGAACTGGCAGTAGATGAAGTAACAGGAGAAAATACATTATGTGTTTATTGCATGCCAGGCACCACAAGAAGGCCAGAACCCCTAAATGAAATTCAGAAACATACATATTTCATCATGGGAAAAAGGACAGTTAGGATATAGGCAAATTTAGAGAGATAAAAAATACATTTTAGTGACAGTGATTCACACACACACACACACACACACACACACAAAAGCAATGGCAAGAGACAAGGTTTCCGTATACTGCAGGTTGTATTGAACATATTGAACATTGAGCCTCTTGACTTTTGATCTCCTTCAGACGATGGAAGGATAGGGAGCAAGAAGAGGGCAAATATGTATCACTAGGTCGATAGAGGAACTTCAGGGAAAAGCCACTGCTTAACACCTGCTTAGGAGTATATTCAATTCAAAATAACACCTGCATAAAAGTGCATTCAATTAAGAATCACAACGACAGTAAGATTCTGTCTTTGCAAGTAATGCATCCTGGGCTCTTTTCTCAGTAAAGTCTCCAAGGATCCTCTAGGGATGAGTGATTTTTAAAGTCTTTTTCTTTTATGCCTAATTGTTAGGGACGCAAGAAGGACACACACATATCTGGTGAATCGTAAAATATTTCTTAACCGTTTTCACCGATTTATCCTTCAAAAGAGGGGCTTAGAGACCTGGAATTTATTCAAAAGGCCAAACTTTTATAAAACCTTTTAATTCAAAGGGCTCTATAACAGGGGAAAGAAATCTTGCTAATTGTCACAAAACAATACATGATATTCTTTTAGGCTTCTACCTCTGCCAGGTTTCCGGCTTTCTACCCATCCTAACTTCTTTCATGTTTCTTCTCCTTACCTAAAATTTCTATGTGAAATGAGATCCAGTAAGTCATAGTTCAGTGAGTAAACTTGTTATTGTGTCACGTGACTCCCTAATTATGCCTAACAGCTTCAGTTGGATGACAGCTCACTGGGAAAAGAATATATTGTCCACAGCACTGGTGTGAAATAGGCAGCAAATCAATTCACTTAATTGCATATTAAAAATATAGATGGACCAGACTTCGCAGAGTAAAAGATGTAACATCTTCTACTTTGTCATCCCCAGTCCTTATAACTAATGCTTGATTTTTATGAAGTAAGGAGTTTACAGCAGTACATAATTAAGAGAAAGTATAGTGCACTTTGTTTCCTGACAGGCCCTACTCCTTAAGAGTTGTGTGCTCCGCTGACTGAGTTAGTTAGGCAGGCCCCCCAAGACACTAGTTCTTAAAAAGTGTAGAAAGGTAAGAAAAGAAAAGTACATGGTGGATGCTGGGGAGACAACTCAGTGCTTCGTGCTGACACATGATGACCACAGTTAGTATTCCCAGCATCCACAGAAAAGCCAGATCTGCATGGTGTCCATCTACCATCTCATCATTTGCTGGGCAGTGACAAGTCATAACCAGGACACAGAAGTGAGTTAGACCAGCAAGAACTGATGAGCTTCAGTTTCACGGAGAGATTCTATATCAGTGAAGTGGCAGCCAATCAAGAAAAACACCCGATGTCGACTTCTGGCTTCCACAGCATATGCACACATGCACACCAATGTGACCAAGCACAAACAAATACACATGCACACCCATACACACATATGCAAAGAGAGGGAGAGAGGTGGAGGGAGGAAGGAAAGCAGAGAGAGAGGAATACATGAGAGTGGATGAGATGTTAAAGTCACCTTGGCATTTCTTGGTGTAGTAAAATGTTTAGTATTGTTCTAATTAAGCAATGCTTATTAGATTATTCTGACTAATTTTAAGTTGGTTTTCATTTTGAAATCACTGATTTCAACGTTTCCTTTAACCCACTAGAAAGTAAAGACCCAGAACTATTAATGGAGTCAGCATTCTAGTTGTTCAACTGGCAGTGTGGAGGTGCACAGTCAAGTCTTATCAAACTGTCATGTAGGCTTCTGGCCAGACTTTTTTTTTTAATTTTATTTTTAACATATAGAACAGCCAACACCTTTATTGTACCATGAATGAGACTTCTCTGCCTTTCCGGGCTTTGATCTTCCGCAGATAGAACTCCAACTCCTTCCCTTCGAGCACATAGCCGTCTGCTCTACCATGCACACTGTCCTGGTCTTAAGGCAATACAACCGAGAAGCTTGCCCTGCTGGAACTACTCCTTCAGAAGACTGCTGATTTTGGCATTCTTTTTCCTTTCGTCGTATTTCTTTTGAATTTTCTTTGATCGTTTTCTGTTTAAAATCTCTTCCTCCTCAGGTGTCAGCTTAGCCCACTACTTGCGACCCAGGGGGAGTGCATAGTGGGACCTGTACCACAGCATACTGTGGACCTGTACCACAGTATGCTGTCAATAAGCACAATGCAGTTTTTCACCAGGGTCTTGGTATGGACAAGCTCATTATTGGATGCATTGTAGACACCATCAATGATCCTTGTTTTGCAAGTACAACACTCAGATGCCCAGGAAAAGTTCCCCACATCTAATCTCAGGGCATGGTACTTATTGCCTCCTTGAGCTCGGACTGTGTGTATGCGGAGAGGGCCAATCTTAGTGTTGGCAGCAGGCCGTCTCAGCTCATACTTCCACTTCTCGTGGTAGGGTTTTCTCTTACTCTGGTCTTGCCGCACTTGTGCCAGTTATCCTGAGAGATGCCCATCACTCGGCGCTGGCTGGAAAGAGGAACCTGGTCAGACTTTCTTTTTCTTTCTTTCTTTCTTTCTTTCTTTCTTTCTTTCTTTCTTTCTTTCTTTCTTTCTTTCTTTTCTTTCTTTCTTTCTTATTTATTTATTAGATATTTTCTTTATATACATTTCAAATGCTATCCCAAAAGTTCCCTATATCCTCCCCTGCCCTGCTCCCCTACCCACCCACTCCCGCTTCTTGACCTTGGCATTCCCCTGTACTGGGGCATATAAAGTTTGCAAAACCCAGGGGCCTCTCTTCCCAGTGATGGCCGACTAGGCCATCTTCTGCTACATATGCAGCTAGAGATAGGAGCTCTGTGGGTACTGGTTAGTTCATATTGTTGTTCCACCTATAGGGTTGTAGACCCCTTCAGCTCCTTGGGTGCTTTCTCTAGCTTCTCCACTGGGGTCCATTTGTTCCATCTTATAGATGACTGTGAGCATTCACTACTGTATTTGCCTGGCACTGGCATAGCCTCAGATCCTACTACAAAAGGCTATACTCAACAAAACTAGAAAACCTGGATGAAATGGACAACTTCTTAGACAGATACCAGGTACCAAAGTTAAATCAGGATCAGATTAACGATCTAAACAGTCCCATTTCCCCTAAAGAAATAGAAGCAGTCATCAATAGTCTCCCAACCAAAAAAAGCCCAGGACCAGATGGGTTTAGTGCAGAGTTCTATCAGACCTTCAAAGAAGGCCTAATTCCAACTCTTCTCAAACTATCCCACAAAATAGAAATAGAAGGTACTCTACCCAATTCATTCTATGAAGCCACAATTACTCTGATACCTAAACCGCACAAAGATCCAACAAAGAAAGAGGACTTCAGACCAATTTCCCTTATGAATAATGATGCAAAAATTCTCAATAAAATCCTCGCAAACCGAATCCAAGAACACATCAAAACAATCATCCATCATGACCAAGTAGGCTTCTTCCCAGGGATGCAGGGATGGTTTAATATACAGAAATCCATCAACATAATCCACTATATAAACAAACTCAAAGACAAAAATCACATGATCATCTCCTTAGATGCTGGGAAAGCATTGACAAAATCCAACACCCCTTCATGATAAAAGTTTTGGAAAAATCAGGAATTCAAGGCCCATACCTAAACATAATAAAAGCAATCTACAACAAACCAGTAGCCAACCTCAAACTAAATGGAGAGAAACTTGAAGCAATCCCACTAAAATCAGGGACTAGACAAGGCTGCCCACTTTCTCCCTACCTATTCAATATAGTACTTGAAGTCCTAGCCAGAGCAATTTGACAACAAAAGGACATCAAGGGGATACAAATTGGAAAGGAAGAAGTCAAAATATCACTTTTTGCAGATGAGATGATAGTATATATATATAAGTGACCCTAAAAATTCCACCAGAGAACTCCTAAACCTGATAAACAGCTTCAGTGAAGTAGCTGAATATAAAATCAACTCAAATAAATCAATGGCCTTTCTCTACTGAGAAAGAAATTAGGGAAACAACACTCTTCATACTGGTCAGACTTTCTTAATGACAACCATTTACAGAGCAATTAAATAAACTACCCAGAACACCTTATGAATACCCATAGCACCTTAATGAATAATCAAGGATAAATATTTAAACACACACACACACACATACACAGACAGACTCTATCTATCTATCTATCTATCTATCTATCTATCTATCTATCTATCTATCATCTATCTATCTATCTATCTATCTATCTATCTATCTATCTATCAATTGTATCATTAACAATTTCTTCATTTGTTTTTAATGCAAGTGTTTTATATTTCATAGCCAACCTTTGTAAGTTCTGTGTACGTAATTCTTTCTGTTTTAATTTCCTCTGGAAATTCTTTCCTTATCCCATACTGTCTGTATATAGGTGAGATTATGTATCACATAAAACAATGATTTTTGTATGTACAGTCTTCCTTGATTGAAACTGGTTTCTCTTGACTTTATTTCTACTTGTTCAACACCCTCCAGGGATGCCTTTTGATTCAAGTTAAGGGTATTCCTAAGTTAGATGGGTCTTTTCTAGTAATACAGGAATAAAAACCTAAAAGAAACTGTATTTTTCTATGACACCCCATAATACTTAGCCTCACATTGAACTCTGCTTTATACCACAACCTTTCATACTTTCTCAATAAAAGCTATTACTGCAGTCTATCACCTAGTCTGAAATTTTTTAAATAGGTAATGTTTCCATTTCATCTTAAGATTATATTCAGTAGTAACTGTTCCTCAATTTTATGCCTGTTAAGATACAAAGAAGCCACTCGTTATGCTAAAAACATCATCCATATATATATATATATATATATATATATATATGGATATACATATATATAACTACATTTACAATTAAGTTATATATATACATATATAACTACAGTTATATATACATTTATATATATTACATTTATATATGTGTATATATATGTATATGTATATATATGTATACATTTATATATATATATTACATTATAATATTACACACATATATATATATATATATATAACTACATTTACTACACAACTACATTTATATAACTTAATTGTAAATGCAGTTCTCAGCCGGGTGTGGTGGCGCACGCCTTTAATCCCAGCACTCGGGAGGCGGAGGCAGGCGGATTTCTGAGTTCGAGGCCAGCCTGGTCTACAAAGTGAGTTCCAGGACAGCCAGGGCTATACAGAGAAACCCTGTCTCGAAAAACCAAAAAAAAAAAAAAAAAAAAAAAAGTAAATGCAGTTCTCTGGATTTGGTTTGTTTTTACATTTTTCTGTTTTAGAGAGCAAGAGGCTGATGATATATGTGTCAAGATTTCCTATTAAGGGTATAAAAATGGATAATGGACAAGAAACTATGTACTATTCTTGGTGTGTCCATTGTGAGGACTTCACGTCTTTCTTTTTTTCTTCTCTTCTTCCTTCCTCTCTTTCTTTTTTCCTTCTTTCTTTCCTTCTCTTCATCTTCTATTTCAAGCTGTTTCAAGTTCTCATGGGTAAAAGGTAGTTAAAGAATTTTCAAATGACTTTAATTTATTGTATTATTTATACAGCTTCGGAATATGTAATTCACAGCTTTTTCTTTGAGATTTTTAAATCAGTGAGTTTTGAAATAAAGCTTGAAATTTTCTTTAAAATATAATTATGACCTGAGACCAAAAAATAAAGTTTCTCAAGGGTTGTTCTTCATAACATTTTCAGTATTTGCCATAGTGGTTTTTCAAGACATGCTTGAACACTAACTTAGCATGTGATAAATGGTGTTATTTACCTGCCCAACATATTTTGTTGTAACTATTTCTCTAATGATTTAAATGTCAAATGGGATATTTCAAAAAAAAAATACTATGAGTTTTTTAGCCATATGGATCTGCCCACATAAAATGAGAAGACAACAACTCAAGGTATCACTTGATGAACTATAATAAAATGCCACATTTGTTCAGAGATTAAGAAAATCAAAAGTTATAGAAAATTCACACTCATTCATCATGACATCATTGCTAAGAACCTGTATGTGATACTGAGAAATCAGAGCTAAGCCAAAGTTCTTGAGTTTAAAAAATATTTTCGTTAGAATAAAAATCATCATTTTAAGTATGTAATAATGCTGCTAATGTGTTGCTGATGGAATTTCTCTAGGGAGAGTCTGTAAGAAATACAGCACAATACATGAATATGAATCAAATGATGATTTTCTATGTCTAAAACATTAAAATATTCAATATTCCCATTTTCAATATTCCCAGCACTCAAATGCAGATACTTAGTAACCTTTCACACAAATAATAATTGTCCCTTAGAATGAAGTGTGGGTGGGGGGAGAGGGAACTAAAGTATTTATGACTGTAACTGGCATATTTAAAGAGGTCAGAGAGAATGGCTCAATATTCCAAATGCTTATATGTAAGTTATTATTTCATCATCTCTAGAGGTCATTTGAAATGTACTTTTAATCCAGTTGTCAAGAGATGATTTAACTGGTCAATGAGTTATGTGGCAATCGAAAGTTACAATGTACAGAAATGTGTTTCAAGGTTGAAATTATATAAGAGCCCTCACATGAGTTGAATAGGGCACACACACTTGCTTATGGGAAGAACGAGTCCTGCTGTGTTTCATTGTTGTGGCATGCGCATTCAGAAAGTTATGTTCTTTTTAAAGTCCTCAACTTATCATTCTAAACTTTCAAATACTAAAATTTCACAGGCGTCCTACAATTTTTGCTAAGTGAGTTTCATAAAACACATTGACAAATGGCATGCTGGCTAGGGTGGACAGAGGAAGAGAACAATGCCAGTCAGAAATAGGAGTGCTTTTAAAATGACTTCCAATATGAAGGTATCAGTGTTTTGTTAGTGGGAGGCAATGCTCTTTAAAATATCAGGAATGGATTACTTGTATCCTGTTAGTTTTAGCATATTGATTTTATTTACATGATCTATTCATAAATATTATCTCAGAATAAAAGTATAATTTTCACTTATAAATATTAGCTCTCTGCATAAACTACAGAAATAAATTGGGACACAATGACGACAATGCTTTTACCTGAACTCAGACTACCAGAAAAAATTCTTGGTTCTTTATTCCTTAGTAATTTGAAGGAGTTCGGCTAGTGATTGCAGATGGTAACAGAGACAAAACAGAAAACCTAAGTATAATTGCATTATGGTGTCCTGCATGAAAGCTCAGAGGACTCATTCTGTCAGTAAATGCAGAGTGGGAGCTAATGATCAGAAATGGGAATGATCAGAGCTAGTTTTAGTTGTATTGTTATTATAATAAGACCAGATAAATACCTATTTTCTCTATATAGTATCTGATTAGCAAATCCAATGCATTGTCATAAATAAATATTCAAGAAGAACAGCTACAGTCTTTTAAATATGTCTTCATTTATGTTTTCAAATACAACCTGTAACATATAAGCTACAGGAATGTATTAGAAACATACTTTCAGGATATTTAAGATATAGCATAATTGTATTTTTAGCCTGAAACTTCAGGATAGCTTTAAATCATAATTCTTATAGTAAGGCTCAAGGTTTTCCTAACAAAGAAAAGCAGTTGTGTATTAAAATAAAAGTAACAGTTTAATGTGAACTGTTTTGAGACTGGAGGACCCTAATGGTAATATAATAGTATGCAGTATTGATGCTTCAGCCTTCCCTTTAGCCTTCACGATGGACATATGCTGATACTTCTCCAAATGCAGATCTCTTTCTCTCCGATAAAGATACAGTTTTGTAGCAGAATACAGAAGCTATACAAGAAATGATGTTCCCAAGTAGCTGTACTGCCAGGCCCTTTCCTCAGAATTATACCCCTATAATGAGCCTGTGGATGCTGGGTTTTATTTGCATATCTGAAGTACACTAGCATGCTAAGTCACTTAGACCTGCACTGCCACATTCCTACAAATGGACATTAACTTGATTTTCAGCAGAAAAAAAATAATTGAAGCAAAAGGTTATTATTCTATTTTCCACTAACTAAATAGGGATAAAGGTGGGATAGAGGCATCCATTAATTGTGGTTGCTGAGGCTACATATGAAATAATGCAGTCAAAGCAGAGAGATGCCCTAGATTCCTTCTCAGATTCCAGTACTTAGCCTCTTGGTTTAGTCAGGTGCAACAAGCACCCTAGAAAAAGCTTGTCTTGTCTTCAACACCCATTATCCTCTCAATAAATGTCTAGAGTTCCCTTGAGCGTGATGTCTGAGAAGGGAAAGTTGCCACTAGAACCACTATTGGCAGAGTAAAGAATATCATGCCCAGTCCAACTGACAGCCCTAAGTAGGTCAAGGATCCATTTCTAAATCGAAGCCAAAAAAAAAAAAAAATTAAAAAAAAAAAAAAGAAGAAGAAGAAGAAGGAAGGAAGGAAGAAAGCAACTAGATAATCACAGCTTGTTCAGACTCTGTAGCCTTTCATCATCTAAATCCAGAAAGGAAAATTGGCAGGCTGAGTGCCCTGCTCTTTGAATGAGGTAGCAGTTAAACATGGATCCATTTTCTTTCCTTTTAGAAAAAGAGGGAGGAAATAGGAGAATCACAACACCAATTCCTAGCTGATTTAATTAAATGGAATGCACAAGCAGGTGGACTTCTGTGCTTAGCAGCTCCGAGTGACCTTGGGAGCATCAACAAACACAGGTAATATTGAGCAGTATGCATTCAGGTGTTAAATCAGCAAGATCATTTTCTTCAATAAGGAAATGGACTGGGTATACACTCATTATTAAGAGAGATCTGAAATGTCAAATATTGTAATGTTGTGCAGATGTTTGAAAGCTCCTTGTTGCATAGATAATTAATTACAGCATTGTTTAACAACAACAATAAAGAGCTACATATTCAATATCATTGAGTACTAACAACTAGAAGTAAATGGATAGGGAGCAATGTTCCAGAGGGACCCAATGAATTTATTATTTTCCTTTTGTAACAGGGCTCCAGACCTTAGTAGGTGTCCAAAAGTTTACCATAACTAACTCCATGATGCAAGTACCATTCAGACCACAAAACTAACTATGGACACAGTAAGTATTACCTGTCAAAATAAAAACAAATACCTACTCCATTAAAGTCCATGTTTCTGGGAAAGTTGTTAAAATGTACTGACCTTGCCTTTTGGCTTCTGTAGTTCTGCTTCTGGCTAACGGTTCTTATTAAGTGAAGTATGTCAACCCATGACGTGGTTTTTGTGCTTAAAAGCTCACCCTGAGAAAGTCTTGTGAGTAACTGGGATCCCGAACACTAAGTGTAGTTGGTTAAGAGTTCAGTTGAGTTCAACAAACTTTATTGTTGATGAAAACATTAGGGACCTACTGCCCTTGATTGACAAGTCTTCTGCTCTGTGTTTTGACGGTGCACTATGCATCATAAAATATTAAGTCATTCCTTCACCTTTGCCAGAACACTGTCATAGTCAAGAACATAAATTTAAAGATAAATTGGACTCAAGTTTATTCCCCCTTAAAAACTGGTGACTGGTCAAAATGGACCTTTCCAGAGCTTTGGTTTCCTTCACTGTTTAATAGAGAAAAACAACACACTTTCATGATTAAATGCAATAATAAAAGTAAAGAGCCAAGAATGAGGCTTGGCACATGATATGTATCCAATAATGGTCAGCAATTATTATTTATAAACCCAAAGTTTTAAAGTTATGATTCATAAGCCAGATAACAAAGCTCTAATTCTGGGTTTTCAATGTGTTTTTAAAACTGTCCTACTCACTATATCTACATGGAGATTATAGCTATACTGCCCATCATTATGGGCACTAACAATATGTGACTTCTATATGCTGCAAATATAGCTACTTTAAACTATGGCATATCTTCAATAAATATTACAAAGCCTGGGAAGGTGGTTTAGTGACTAAGAGCACATACTACTCTTGAAGAGAAACCAAGGTCACTTCCCAGGTAGCTTGCAGGTCCAAGTGATTTGACATTTTTATGGGCACCTGCACACACATGATGCATAATAAACTCACACAAATACACACACATACACATGAATAAAAAATTAATAAATCCATAAAAACACAAAATGTATGTATACTTGGAGATTATACCATTCAAAAAAGTATTGAAATACTTCATTAATAAATATTATTTGCAGGTCTGATAAAATGTTGGATATAAGTTTAATAACATAAATTATTAAAATTAATTTGAACTTTATCCTTTTTATTTATGGTTACTAGAAAATCCAAAGTTACCTATGTAATTAATACTTTTGCATTTATATGTATTTATGTTTGTGAACTTTATAATATAGATAATATATTAATAATATACAATAGTTTTTGTTGGAGTAGTGGAAATGTTTGATATGTGTCTATATTCATATGTAAGATGTGTTCCTGTGCATGTGTGTGTGTGTGTGTATTCTGGACATTTAGAGGTTATAGATTGTGGCACATGCCACATCACTCATGTGGAGGTCAACAGACAAGTTAATCTATACTTGTCCTTTTGCTGTTATTGTTTGTGAGTGATTTTCCTGTCCCCACTTCTTTTTTCCCACAGGAATGCTGGGATTACCAATGTGTACTACAACATTCCATTTGTAACTTAGAGATAGAACTTAGTCATCAGGGTTCATGGTTAGTGCCTTTATCTACTGGGCCATTTCCCTGTTTTTGTATTCAATTTATCCTGAACACTACTGCTAGAGAAAAATCTCAAAAAGTGACATTGGTTAGCTATTTTTTCTTTTAAAAGGCAGAAAAGTATAAATTAAAAAAAAAAAACACATCGAAATCACACATATCTCTCACATCATAAATTTTCAGGAAATGTGAGATTGCCAATCCACAGATCTGTTCCAAAAATTAAAAAGATCAAGTGTTAATATCTAGAATTTCACCCTTCCGGTCCACTCCAGCACCGGAGTGCCTTGCCAGCGGAGTCTCCGGACACCCGCAAGGACCCACACAGGATTCCCCATGGGATCCTAAGACTTCTGGTGAGTGGAACACAAGTTCTGCCAGGAGGCAGGTTCAAACACCAGATATCTGGGCACCTTCCCTGCAAGAAGAGAGCTTGCCTGCAGAGAATACTCTGACCACTGAAACTAAGGAATGGATATAGAAAATGTGGTACATTTACCCAATGGAGTACTACTCAGCTATTAAAAAGAATGAATTTATGAAATTCCTAGCCAAATGGATGGACCTGGAGGGCATCATCCTGAGTGAGGTAACCCAATCACAAAGGAACTCACACAATATGTACTCACTGATAAGTGGATATTAGCTCAAAACTTAGGATACCCAAGATATAAGATACAATTTGCTAAACGCATGAAACTCAAGAAGAATGAAGACCAAAGTATGGACACTGTACCCCTCCTTAGAATTGGGATCAAAACACCCATGGAAGGAGTTACAGAGACAAAGTTTGGAGCTGTGACGAAAGGATGGACCATCTAGAGACTGCCATATCCAGGGATCCACCCCATAATCAGCTTCCAAGCCCTGACACCATTACATACACTAGCAAGATTTTGCTGAAAGGACCCAGATATAGCTGTCTCTTGTGAGACTATGCCGGGGCCTAGCAAACACAGAAGTGGATGCTCACAGTCAGCTATTGGATGGATCACCGGGGTCCCAATGGAGGAGCTAGAGAAAGTACCCAAGGAGCTAAAGGGATCTGCAACCCTATAGTTGGAACAACATTATGAACTAACCAGTAACCGGAGCTCTTGACTCTAGCTGCATATGTATCAAAAGATGGCCTAGTCGGCCATCACTGGAAAGAGAGGCCCATTGGACACACAAACGTTATATGCCCCAGTACAGGGGAACGCCAGGGCCAAAAAAAATTGGGAATGGGTGGGTAGGGAAGTGGGGGGAGGGTATGGGGAACTTTCTGGATAGCATTGGAAATGTAATTGAGGAAAATACGTAATAAAAAATATTAAAAATTTAAAAAAAGAAAAAATATCTAGAATTTCTCACTTTTCTTCACATTTAAAGACATATTTCTAAATGTCTTTCCTGGAAATTTTCAGCTGCATTTCTTTTGATAGAGGGGCATTTCAACATGTTCAGGCCATTTTCTTTAAAATGATGGTAATTTTCATTTGGAAAATTAAGTTCACGGGAAAAGGTCTAATTAGGTAAGCTCCTGATTTCCAACCTTGATCTCTCATCTGCCAAGCTCATTTCAGAGGTCTTCCAACACAGATCCACTGATACACTAGAGCAGCAATTTTCAACTTGGGGGTTGCAATGCCTCGGGATTTGAAAGACACTATCATTAAGGTAACATAACAGATATCCTTTATATCAGATATTTACATTATGATTTGTAACACCAGAAAAAATCCAATTATGATGTAGCAACGAAATGCTTTTCTGGATAGGGGTCACCACAGAATGAGGAATTGTATTAAAGGGTTGCAGCATTGCAGTAGAACTTTATTAGCAAATACAAATAACTCAATAGCTATTAGACAGTTAGGAAAAGCTAAGAGGCACATTGGGTTTTTTTGTTGTTTTTGGTTTTTTGTTTTTTAACTTTTTATTGGTTCTTTGTGAATTTCACACTATGTATCCCAATTCTGTTGGGAGCTATTAAGACAACACTATTGTCCTGATCTCTGAATTGGGCCTCTCCCCCAAGAAGAAAAGGGGGTCAAAAGCGGGCCACTGATGCACCACTCCGAGAACAACCACAGATTGTTCCAGCCCTAAGTCAACGCCAGATGTCCTGACTTCAAGATGTACCCTGGTACCGCCAAGTTCCTACTTCCCCGTGTAGTCGCCAAAAGAAAAATTTCCACTGCCCCATCCCTCCTGCTGAGAAGTACTTCCTCTTTTTCTGCTGCCCCATCCCTCCTGCTAAGGTGCATTTCCGCTGCCCCATTCCTCCTGCTGAGAAGTACTTCCCCTTTTGCTTGTGCATTTAAACCTTGAGCCTTACTAATACAGTGGGACCTTGATGCTACTCAGACTGCTTCCGTGTGTCGTTCATTGCACAAGGTTCTCGTCTCTCTCTACCCCCCATTTGGTTCTTAGGAGAAGGTCCCCTTGAGACCCTCGAATATCTGGACCTGCTGGACGGGTCACAATTCCATTCATTTCTCCCTCCCCTCATACCTGTTCTCTATGATTACAACCTCCTACACAATGTAATGTGCCATTGTGTGGTTTTTAGTAAGCCACTTTGTTCATACTTCTTTGCTTGCAATGTACATTGCAAAGACTCGTTGGTCTGTTATGAGGTCTCTGACTTTTTACTCTATTAATACTGGCACCTCACTGGGACTCCTCTCTGTTACCCTGTTGTTGGCCTGTGTCATAGAGATTCTACAGTTTTAGATCTGTAGGACTGGCCCCTTCATGAATTCTAGAAATTCACCCATGGGGTAGATGTTGAGGTGGACCAATTCAAAGCCCTGGGTCTGGGTCTGAGAAGTTTCTGAGCTGTTCAGCCCACTAGCTTTCCTGCTCTCATTCCATCTGGGACAGCTCACCAGAAACTCCTGACACCAAGACTACCTCTACACTGCTGCCCAGTCAAGGTGTCACCAGGGAAAGACATGGCCAGGTCTCCCACTCTCATGTTCCCTGAATCAGCTCTCCCATAGATGGAAAAGAATGAAGGAGAGAAAAGGGTTTCCCTTGTCAGTGCCAATGTTGAGCAGACAAGAGGCAGGGCCAGGTCTCCCATGTTCTTGTCCTTGGGGCCAGCTCATCTGAAACCCCAACATCCAGGGCCAGCTCTACTGTGCTGCCCAGGTGAGATGCAAGGCCTTCTTTTCTGAGTGATCCATCAGGTGAGGAGCAGGGCCAGCTCTCCTGCTTTGATAACCCCAAGCTAACTCTCCTACCTGCCACAGGTGATAAGGGGAGAATGGAGAGTAGGGTATCTCCCTCATCCTTGCCACCACAGGGGGGGAAAAGTCATAGGTCCAGGTCTCCCACATTCATACCCTTGGGGATGGCTCACACGAAAAGCCTGCTCTTAGGAGTGATATGCGCCACCTGCACATTACAGTGCTGGGCATGGGTCCTCTCAGGCATGGTCTGTACCACCGGGCCTCTGTGGTGCTCAACTGGTAGTCATCTGAAGCTAGCTCCCTGTCCAGATTCCGTGGCAATGGTCTGGTGTTCATCTCAGGCTCAATCATTCCCTGGCCCACATAAGTGTCCCTTTGGAAGATTAGTCTCAGGCTCACTCCCATCTGGGGCTCAGTCCCAGTAGGAGTTCTTCTGGTCTTCAGCTTGCTACTCATCCTAGGAACCATTGGGGCCTTTTTAGTGCTTGTCTCAGGCTAACTCCCTGTTACAGTTCCCTGGTGCCAGACTTGTGGTCTTCTCAGACTCGCCCCCTCCCTTCTCTCTTCAGGAAATGTTAGGCTACTAACATTTCTCAGATTCTCATGGGTTATAGCAGAGTGAAGACACGACACAGCCTCTTTCTACTGTGCCACCTACTGATGCATATGTGACACAGCAGACACACTTGTAATGCTTCTAGAAACAGGGCATGTTGCATTTTTAATGAGTCACTGTCATAAAATACAGTTCCATTTCAGTTATAGAAATCACACTTAGCAGGTGTTCTCTAGTTGCCTTGTCCCAATTAGAATTACACCACCTGAGAATAATAATCTACCATTTACCATCCAAGGTTGTAGCCAGTGTCTATAACAGTACCTGACACTGAAATAGTATTTCAGTTGTTAACTGAATATTGAGTTGTGTTTTGTCTTTGTTATATCATATCTTGTTCATGACATGGTCTTGATGTGCAGCCCAGGTTGAGCTTACTATCCTGCCTCGGGCTGTTGAGTGTTGAGATGACAGATATATGCCACTATATCAGGCTGACTACTAAGGATATCTTTAATGTAGGAGCTTTTCAAAAGTCCATACTGGCTCAGTGTTTCTTTTTGTATCCTGAGTTAAGGCCTAAGGATAATGATGTTGCTCTTAACTACTGCTCCAGCATTATACTTGCCTGCCTCCATGTTCCCTGCTGCCATGCTCCCTGCCATGATGATAATGGACCAAATCTCTGAAACTATAAGTAAGCCCCCAGTTAAAAGCTTTCTTTTGTAAGAGTTTCCTTGGTCATGGTGTTTCTTCACAGTAATGGAACAGTGAGTGATTAAGACAGACTGCATGCCACTACTGAGATTCTCACTCATCCACGTTTCCTTTGTTTTAATGCATATGTGCATGTATTGCTTCCTTTGTGCATCTGGGACAAGCCAGGGGCTTGGCTTGTCCCACCCCTTCACATGATCCAGCAAATTCCATTCCCCTCTCCCTCCCACCCTACCCACTCAAAAAGCCTATGAGTGGGGCAAGGGGGGTGGTGTAGGCCCAGTCTTGAATTCCTGACATTCCTGACAACTGTCCCAACACCCTTTACCTGGTCAGCAGATCCAATAAAGTCACCTGCTACCCAAGCCAATCCCCAGTCTATAAACAGCTTCCATGCCATAGTTAGCCTGTGACATTTCCCAGTTTCATCCTCTGAGACTGGAGAACTCACCTGGGAGCCCATTCCCAAATAAACCTGCCATTTGTACTTTTAATTCATCTGAACTGGATGACTTCTTTGAGAAAACCTATCATCTTGGTGCTGAAACCAGGAGAAGCTGAGTCTCTAGGCCAGTGGCCCAGGTCTTTCCTGCTCACATGGGGACCACACTTCATCTCCTATCCTTCTCTCTCCCACATACAGTCAATTTTACTCTCCATGAGATATGCCAAGTTGCTGACCATGCTTACAGGTCCAGAAACTCTTTGGACTTTCTCTGCTGAGTCGCAGCCATGCCAAAGCTAGCATATTCCCGAGTAGGTCTTTGTTCTGGGGAAGTATTTGATACAGTGATGTTTTATCTGAAGTTACTGCCCCCCCCATAAAGTGTTTCATTCCAGACTATGAACTGAGAATATACCATAGTTTCAGGATTTTCTGGCAAAGATGGATGCTGTTGGGTCTAAAATTAGTCCCTAGACACCTCTTGGATGTCTGCTGTGAAAATTATCCACATTGGGTTCATCTTAGAACTTGCATCCCCAACACCTGGGATACAACCCTATTTTGCTCTATGGCTTGGCTCCAATACACTCTAGTTAACCAATCTAAGTGGCCACCAGAAATCACTCTAGACTTTAACATCTTCCATGACCTTGGAATGTGCTGTCAGCATAAGGGCATGCGGACTGAGGTCTTGCCATTTCCCCTGTAATCAGTGCTTGATGGACCAAGTCTTGTTGGTCAAGGTTACAGTACCCCCAAACAATCTTTTATCTGGGGACTTGGACACCCCCTCCCTACATGCTTCTCCCCCGCTCCTCTGGGACATAAGCCAAGGGCCAGCCTCTTTCCCCTTACCTACTTTCCTCCTCTTCTGTCTCTCTTCCCACTGTACCCACCTCTTCCTCACCGCAGGCTCCACTTGATAATCAACTGTCTCCTCTTTACCCATCTTCTCCCCATCCTCTTTGTTCCCCCATGCCTACTCTGTACTATTCTTCTCTAACCCTATAACTCACATACTGGTCTCTGTCCACAGGCTTGCCTGCCCCACCTGGAATCTCACCTGTGCCATCTCATATTTGGTCTAGGAGAGCTGACACTCTCTTCTGCCCTCTTCAGGAGGCGGCAGTAGCTGAGGATATGAACAAGTGTTCATATCCCTTTCTCCTTGTAGGACCTCTACCAAAAACTTCTTCTCTACCAACACATCTGCCTATGTTAAAGAGTCCAAATTCCTTTGCCAGGCCTGTGACCCAACCCTGGCATGACCTTTATGTCATAAAGGCTTCTACCCTCACTCCTGAGGAAGGAGAAAGGGTTCATTCAGCCAGGAGGCAGTATGCAGACCAGACCCACCTAGGAGACGATACAATCCACATGGGTGACAGGGTGATAACCGCTATGAAACCCAACTGGAATTACCACCCAGGTCAAGACGGCTGCCAGGGATGGGACTTAATTGCCCACTACCTCCTTTAGGGATCAATCTCAAATAGGATTCTTAATTTTGATAAGCTCTGAAAATTACACAGCAAACACAAAAATCCAGGAATTTTTCTAAATTGAACATAGGAGACTGTGATCCAATACATAGGCTTGAACCCCGCCTGCCCAGTGGGAGTCATGGTCCTTGCTACCCATTTTATTTCTCAGTCACGGCCAGATATTCGAAAACATGAAAAAAATAAATGCTGAGGATGGTCCTCAAACCCCTATACAGAAGTTGGCAAAAAAGATTTTTAAAGATTTTAACACCTGAGAGAATGCAGCCGAGTCTTCCCAACAGCCTCAGCTAGAGCAGAAGGATATGCTCTAGACCCAAGCCTTGGAAGTTGCCCTAAGACCAAGTCATTATTGTAGAGGGAATAAGGGAGGTCTTCCAGACCCCATCCTGCCAGGGTCCAGGCTAAGTCAACTCTCTAGGACCTGTTTCAAGTGAGGCCAAGAAGGATGACCTGCATGCTGTCAGCCTGTCCCATGTGGTATTGTCCTCTATGCCCATTCAAGAAGGCCCAGACTCAACAGCACAGGCACCACGGACCCTTTTAGCCTTCGAGCTCCATAGCCAGGAGGAGGACTGATTGCTCCCATTCTCTGTGACCTCCATTACCCTTTCTGAGCCCAGGGTAACGCTGCAGGTAGTGAGTAAGTCCATCTTATTCCGGATGCATACGGGGGCTACCTTTTCAGTTTTAACCACACACTCATGTCCCACCATCTCATCACCAACTTCTGTCATAGGAGTGAACAGAACCCCCTCTCCACATAATACTCCGCCACTCCCCTGCATTCTTGCAGGATGATTTTACTCAAGTCCTTTTCTGGTCATGCCTATCTGCCTGGCTCCTTTATTCAGCCATGGTGTATCCTCAGCCACTTTGGAGCCACCCTCTTCTGAGCACCCATAACCTCTCCTGACTCCCATCTTCTTTCCCTAGTTGCCTCACAGATCCCGTTCCCAGACTGCCCTGTCCCTACCCTACGGGGTCCGGTTGACCCCCAAATGTGGGATATTTCTGTACTGGTGATGGTTACCCACTACCAGCCTGGCCTTATCCACTTCAAAGACCCCTTGTCAATCCTTTCCAGCAGCCAGTTCCCCATGTCTGAAACCCACTACGGAGGTCTCAAGCCTATCATTGCCCACCTTCCATCTTCGAGACTTCTAATTCTTACTGACTCACCTTGCAACACGCACGTTCTCCTGACGCATAAGCCTTCCAGTTCCTACTGCTTAATACAGAATCTCCCCCTTAAATGAGGCAGTTATCCCAACCTGCCCTGTAGTTACCAACCATACCCTCCTCTTTAACATTCCTTCTACAATCTCCTACTCTATTGTTATGAACCTAAAGATGCTTTCTTTACTGTCTCCCTATACCCTACTCATATTTCTTCTTTGTCTTCACTTGGAAGCACATTGATTCACCTTCTGGGAGACAGCTGACATGGACAGTTCTCCCTCAGGGCTTTTGTTACTTTTCAGGGCTTTGACTCCATTTTGACTAAGGGCAGTCACATGACTAGCAGCCATATTTGTTATGGGAAAGTGATCGCTTCATCACAACTTCAATTTATCTCACAAAGTTTTGCCTGTCTGTTTCAAATGTATGACACTGCATGCTTGCTTATGACTGGTCTTGAATGGTAAGAAAAAAAAATGCTGTTTCTTTCCCTTTCACAAGCTGCCTAGACTCAGAATTTACCTTTGGACTTTCTAGCCCCTCAATTTATTTAAGGATGTATCAAAACTGTACCTCCGTAAGGCTATGTTAAACTAATGATGGGTAACTAGAAACAATCAAAGTTTGTATGATTTTAGGTAGGTACATGTTCTTCAGGCACTTCAGAGACCTGCTGAATATGGCATTTAAGATGCTTAAACTTAACCATGACAGAGACTCCCAGATCCTAACACAGATCCCCCTCTAAGGTCTCCAAGAAGATAGGGCCATAACAAGAAAGGACTCCTGGATTGTGATACTATAACCACTGGGAAAGACTGTGCCATTGCCTTAATAGGTGCTGTGGGGAAACAGAACACTGAACAAGATCAGTTTCCTAAGTTGCTCTTCCACAGGAAGGCGTCTCAGATTTGCTGAGCCTGACACAGCTGAAGATTGACCCTGCCCTGGGACCCAAGTCCTCAGCTAAGCCATTGGCATCACAGGAACCTAGTGGTGTGGCTGCCTAGGTAATTGGTAAGTCTGTCATTTTAATTGATACCATGGCCGTTTAGATTACAATATATTCTTCCTAGGTCTCTGAGGAGTTTAAAAACTAGACTAATGAAAGAAGTAATCTTTCACTGCTCCTTTATCTAAAGGAACTCATTTTACAGTGACTGCTCCCAGTGATCAACCACCCGTGTCTCACGATGAATAATTAGACAGGAAAAAGTATAAAGTTTGAGGGAAAGTTTAAAGTTTATGTAAGGTCTGCTAGACATAAAAGCTTCTAAAAAAATGTTTGAGGGTCCAGAAAAGTGTTTTGAAGTTGGTAAGGGCAAGTTATGAAGGTTAGAGGATGTGGGGGAAAAAGTTGGGTGGTGATAGGAGATTGATTTAAGATATCTGGGAGGAATGAAAAATGCTTCATATTTCTTCCCCTCACTATACAACCATTGTATTAAGACTTCAAAGTTTAGAGCTTTAACATTAAACAGTGGTAATACTAACATATTAGAAGTTTATCTTTTTGTAAACTTAATAAAAAAAGATTATAAGCTTCTGGGAGTCCACTAGGATTTACCCATTACAGCTCAAATAGATTCCAGATAAGTACTGTCAATCAACAGCCTGTTTTCCTTCCCACCTGCCTGTTCCTGAGAGTAAGATCTATTCCCTTTACTCTGGGAAAATGGATATGTCTGTGTGTGTGTGTGTGTGTGTGTGTGTGTGTTCCATCATCATGCCAAGTCCAGATATTTGCTCAGAATCTGCTCCAAAGCTATTACCTATAGGTGCTCCAGCCCAGCCTCACAGACCACTTCAACTGGACCTGCATGCTCCTACCCCCAGATCGTTCCACACCCTGGACAACAGTGAAACAGCCAGTTCTTCCTGTACTTGCTCAGTATTTCAGCTGTTCCTCCACCCCATAATGACAGCCCAAGTTACTTCAGCAGGAAGTAGTCATAGACAATTACATCACCCCTTATTCATTTATTCTCAACAAAAGGCTGGGATGTTGGGTTGCAGACCTGTACAAGGAGCTAGGGTGCATATTTTACATACCAAAGCAGATCTGGCCTCCAGATTCTCCCAGCATCCCTTAGTTCCAACCTGGGATACCATGCCCTCTACCCTGAACTACTCAGCCCAGTGGCTGAGCTGCCCTTCTCCCAGATGCTCTTCCTTATAGAACCCAGACATTTTGGTTTCTCTCACCCCCATCCTCTGTCTTCTTCTCTCTGTCTCTCTGTGAGCCTTTCCTCTTTTTCTCTTTCTCTCATCTCCTGCAACTTCCCTGGCCTTGTTGCTAGGACCAGTGAACTTACCCACCTTAATCCTGCATTTAGTTTTCCAATAAACTTGCATTTTTATATACTCTAATCTGGCTGAATTGGCTCATTTCAGCAGAGAAATAACTTATCAACTCTCTTTTAAAACAAGTATTGATCTCTTTTCTTCTCATAGAATGGTTTCTCTGGCTGTCTTATTCTCTTCTTCACACAATCATGTTTCTCACTTGCTTCATTGTCCCTGCAGCATATTTACAAGCAGGGTACTATTCTTAGGCGAACATTCAAGAAAACTATAATTTTACATTAAAATGAATTAAATATAATCATCCTCAGTCTTTATTTTATTACCAGTCAGGTAGAGAAGCAAAGATGATAGTTTATGCTTGCAAATTTATTGGTAACAAAGTGTGAACTTGCTTTCAGTTGACCTAACTACTGTTTCTATGTCACTGCCAATTAGACTCATCTTTATTTTCTATTGGTTTTTGAAAAGATGTGCTCTGGTTTTATGGTTGTTTTTTTTTGAATGACTTCCTAAATCAAAGGTCTTGCAAACATCTGTAGCATAAATGAACAGCAAACCATGCTTTCTTCCACCTCTTTGAGTAGAATAATCACACTTACCTGAATATCAGCCATGGAAGAGCTATTCATGTCTGTCTGTAATCACAGATAGCAGATGTTGTTGGTTCAATTTCCCTGACTGCTTCGCTCATCTGTTCATGCCTTTTTCATCTCTGCTGCCATATAGGAGTTTGCTATGGCCCTTTTCTAGAAGCTTCTCAAACTCAAGCTTGACACCATTGTCAAACTCCTCTTCTGAAATAGAGGCATTTATGGTCATACCTCCTTTGACATATTTCAGCAACTGATCCTTCAATGTCTACACTCTCCTTCCTACATGATGTAACATAACTTAAAATACTATTTCTTTCAAAATTCCTTTCCTCCTTTGTTAGCTTTTCCAAATTTGTCATCATTTTTGACATTTCAGAGGAGGCTCCATATGTTAATTATGCTGGCAACCCTTCTCTGGTGACTCTTGTAGATTTTCTTCTCATTTTTCTTTGGTTCAGTCAACTATTATCACTAGATGTGTCATCTATATTGTGACTTCATTTTTGTTATTTCATCTACGGTTATGTCTCATTCAGTACGCTGTGCTCCCAATAATGTGTATTGCTTTTTTTAGCTACAATATTTCCAAAAGATTAGTGGCTCTGTATTTTTCCTCCCCCAACCTCCTGCCCCGTAGACAACTATTTTTCAGTCTAGTAAATTTATGTCATGTTATAACAGAAGATGAACATGGCCTTAATTGGTTGTCCTAATCCTGTTAATTACCAATACACTCTTCGGTCTCTAATCATCTTACTTTTTGTCAATAAGTGGAAGTACTAGTATGAGAATTACATGAGCTAATTGATGTGAAAGTGCTTTATAAGGGACTGAGAATTGGATTTTCACCTTGTCTTTGCCAATGATTAGTTACATGGGTGATACGTTAAGGAAAATGATGATCTACTACCATGCAATTTTCTAGAGATTACTTTGGATAAAGGTCCTGAAACTAAAACATTGGTGTTTTAGGTATAGATATTACGTGAGAGAGCTAAACCCATTTCCTTCATCTTTTAAGGTTTTCGTGCCAGCTCCTTTTGGATCCCTTGTGGAAATTATTAGGCCCAGAATTATGGGGCAAGTGGGTTTGTTGGATGTTTGTCTCTCTTTCCAGTGTAAGCCACAATAATAAACCATTTTCTGCTTTCCACTTTTGATTCGGCTCCTTTGCTTTGTTTTATTGAGGATGGATGGCTGGATCTGCCTTGGAGCTCAGGTTGTGACCCCAAGTTTGATACCAAAATGACAACCATGAAATGGATAAAAAGATATTTTGGGGCTTTCTGCCATTCACAGTGAGCTTACCTCAGGAAGAGGAAAGATGATAAGCTCTATTCACTTTACCCTGATTCTGGGAAAGGACATCTCTCTTTCTCTTTCTCTTACCCCACCCTCTCTTTCCATTTTAGAAGACATCAGCTGGTTTTTTTGTTTGTTTGTTTGTGTGTTTTGTTTGCTTGTTTGTTTGTTTTATCTCCATTTGGTGAAACAGAAAAACAATTGTGGCTTTGTTTCAGATTCTTGAGAACCTGACCTCTGTTAAGTTCCTGATCAGTGCACCTCAGGCTTTGTCTTCTTGTTTACCTTTGGGCCTTTGGATTCCTTTAAGCAGCTTGGGGATATTTTGAAACATTTGAGTGTAGTTGCCATTTAATGGCTATCTTTTTTTTTTGTATTTAAGGAATCTTTTGTTGAAAGATATTTGGTTATGAGTGTAAAACAGAGAAACACAGCAACCGTCATGGAGAAGAAGAGAGCTCTTAAAGGCACTGTGAACCTGAGTACAACACAAAGTCAGCAGTAGAGCTTGGGACACACTACTCTGTATTTCCTGTGGTTGGAGCCTTCCAATAGACATGGTTAAGTTTCCTGTGGTTTGGGTTTAGGTTTCCCCTCAGTGACTTGTGTATAAGAGGTCTGACACTTCCAGAAAAGAACTTGGTTTGTTTCTGTAGAGCGACAAGTTTCTTAAAGGTCTATTGAGGAATTTATCATATGACAAGAAAGGTTTCTGGAGCGCTGGGGTTCTGTTGGACCACTTGAAATAGAAAGTCAAGAGTATTAAACTCTGTTAGAAATCAGGTGCACCCCAGCCTGCCTTTGGTGACTCAGGGCCAGTAGCCAAGCCATCACTAGTTTCCCAATGCCCTTTAATGGTCCATCATCACAGGCCACTCTTTTGCTTATTCTCTTGCTCTCTCATTCTGTCTGTCTGTCTCTCTGTCTCTGTTTATCTCTCTCTCTCTCATGCCCCTATTCTAAGACAGTGTTTTGCTACCCCTATTCTACAATAAATCTCTTTCGTGAGATCAATTGCATGGTATGATCTTTGCAGCATACCGTGGCCCTGATCCACCAAGGTATTTTACCACATTCACCTTAACAAAACCTGTCATTATTCAAGTAACTGTTAAAATACTAACACTTCACTAGTTTGGTAAACCCCTGTAGAGAAGTGAATCATAGCTGACTAGTCTTTTATGAATTTTGGATGATTTCTGAGAGACAAAAACCAATGGAATAAAGAGAAAAATTACTCCAGTTAAATTTTTTCATTTTTTTTTAAAAACTTTTTGTATGTTGATTATCATGATTGACATTCCTTTAAAATGGTGTGTGTTTGTAGGAATGTTTTTAGGATTATTTTAGAATATATAAGAATAATTGTTTCTATGTCTATTTTTCAAAAATTCTAAGGATTCTGGAAATCAAAATTAAAAAATTAAATAGCTTGTTTCTAGACTTTACCTCAGGAATGTTTTTCCAAAATTGGTTAAATTTTAAGTTCTAGCTTTCTTCTTAAATGTTTGAGTCTGGTACTTTCAAATATAAGTTACTCAAACTCGGGTTCAGAGAAAATTTGACTCTGGAGTAAAGGAGTGGTAAGCTAAAGCTAGGCACCAAGTGAACACAAATGATCTAAACTGTTTTTCTATACAAACTTAAAAATGCTATAAATAATGTGTCTTGTGATCTTTATATGCTGTTAATATTTCCTTTCCAGGCTCTTAGTCTCCTTGATGTGTGAATTTGTAAACATGGCTCAGAAGGACAATTTAGTGTAATCAGAAGTAGAAAAAGAAGAGGGAAATGTTGGTACCCACAGGTTCTGCTACCTGTAGCCTCTGGTAGTGTGAAATAGTTTATTTGCATTAAGAAAATGGAGTAAAATAAATCATATGTATACTGTGATTGATACTGTGATTAAAAGTTGGTCTCAGGTGTTTATATAGCGAAAATAGACAAGTAAAGAAATCCCATACCTAACCAGTGGTAGTGGCCCACATCTTTAATCTCAGTATTAGACTGGAGAGACAGAAGGATCTCTGTAAGATAGAGATCAACCTGGTCTACACAGTAAGTTTCAGAATAGCCTGGTCTACATAGAGAAACCCTGCTTAAAGAAAACTAACAAACAAACAAACAAACAAAAATTTAAAAGAAATAATAACTATGTCCTATGCTTAGATGGATTCTCTGCTCTCCAGTTAGAAGTTCCTTAAACAATGGAGATTTCCTCAGATTCTCCTATAACTTTTTCCAGGCCTAGCCAAATCTTGCATCTCTATTAACACACTAAAGAAGGGTATCTGCAAGTCAGTATGGTGATAGGTGAGTCAGTGCTCCAGTCTCTTAGCTAAGGAAATTTTTTAATGCTATATTAGACCTTCCTAATTGTTTTCATTAGTTCTTTTAGCTGCTGCCTCCGCAAACTAACCAACACCTGCTTAAAATGGAGTAGAATCAGCTCTGTGCTATGTGACCATTGCCATTGGCTTCTTAGTGGGGTGTCGTGGTATCCTGCTCTAGGACAGAGCCAGGTTGAGAGCAGATTCAAATACCTACCATTTTCAACTATAAGAATGGCAGGGGTTTCTTCATCTGCTTGACCTTTCCAGGTTCTGTCTGGTGCCACAGTTCTACTTGCTGCATATTTAGTTTTTCTGTGCCTTGCTGTTAACTGCTGTAGGCCCTGGATACAAATACTTCCAGGTAATCCTTCTAAAGATTGACAGTTGTTAGATACTTGTAAATCTGTACATGAGTGCTTATTTTTCAAAATGTTTTACTATTGATGGTTGAGTTCTTGTAAAGACCTATAGCTCACTGTTGTATATTTCTCACTTTATAGCTGTGTTTTGTAAAACTTTATCAGTATGGTACCTACTGACACTCTATAGAAGTCCAGCTTCTGACAAAGGAACCTGAACAACCTTCTTAAGATATTTGGACATTACCCACAAGAAAGGAAGAAAGAACATCGGGTATACCTAACTTAAGAGCCAATCCCTATACTTCATCGGGTCTAAAGTTCAGTTAAGCATAGTTGATCAGCTTTGTCTCAAAGAACAATTATATAAAGACAGTGGTTAGGGGTGGGCTATTTCAACTAAAATAAAGTTACTTGGGGTATGGTAGTGTTATGTGTAATCACAGCACTTGGAAACCTAAAACAGCAGGATCATAAGTCTGAGGCCAGCCTATACTTCATGAAACTAATGTGATGGGTTTGCTTGTGGCAGTCCCAGCAAAAGTAAGTAAAAGCCAAAGGTTATGATAAGTGGTTCTTATACAGGGATACCTGGTACTAACAGCGTACTTACACCTTGGTCCAGGGCTACTTGGCACTAATGGTCCGCTTATCCTGGCCCATACTCTAGTTATGTTTGCCATGTTGATTTAGGCATGGGCATACTTCAATCAAATTGAGATATTAAAACAGAAATTGAGAAAATAAAACTAGACTGGCAGAAATTAATGTCTCTGCAAATCTCATGCTGGGAGGAAGGAAAAACCTCTGAATGAGACTTCATACAGGTCTAAGAGTCTATTAAATCATCTCATATGGTAAGACTGAAATACAAATAGTGATGGGACAGTATTGGACAAGACCATGCCTTAACAGATGCTTTTATTAAAGTACAGATACCAAACATCATGATGATGGAATATTTTATACTACCTGAAGGTTTAATACATCCTTGAGAGGAAGAAACTTTTTTTCCTCTTCTCTTCCTTTTCATACTTCTTGTTAGTAACTGAAGATTTAGGACTGAATATAGAGCACAGAGATAAAGTATGTGCTTAGCAATCTCTAACACACACACACTCACACACACACAAACACACACACTCACACACACACACTCACACACACACACACAGAGCAAGAGGAGAGAGAGAGTCAGATTTTCAAAAGAAATAACAAAGTTAAAATTGATAATGTTTTATACATATTTCATCCGTTTTAAATCTAGCTCTTGACTTAGCAGGTTTAAGATTTTTGTGGTCTCAGTAATGGAATATGTACATTATGTAAAGTATATAACAGTGTGGAAGTTTTATTGCTCATTTAATCCATTTTAATTCAGTTGATGGAAATTGTGGGTACTGTGTGAACTCAAGTGTAAGCCTTGCTTGATATTTTACATTTTCATTTATTCTGAATTTAGTGAAAAATAAAATAGCTTAGGAATAAAAACCGAGAACATGTATCTGAGAGTTCTATATTTATTCTTCTCCTCAGACCAAAAAAAAAAAAAAAGAAATTATTCTGTATATTTGTTTCCTAGATTTGATTTTCCTCCCTGTCATGATGATAAATTAAAATAGCATTTAGTACACATTTAGCTTCATCACTTTTTCATAGCTCATAGATTTGAATGTTTGAACATTAGGAAGTAGCACTACTTGGGAGGAATTAGAAGGTATGGCCTTCGTGAAAGAAGTGTGTCCCTGGGGGTGAGCTTTGTGGTTTCAAAAGCCCAAACCATGCCCAGTGGCACATGGCATATTCTCTCATATTCTCCCATATTCTTCCATATTCTCTCATATTCTCCCATATTCTCTCATATTCTCTTATATCCTTTCATATTCTCTCATAGCTCTCATATTCTCTCTCTCTCTCTCTCTCTCTCTCTCTCTCTCTCTCTCTCTCTCTCTCTCTCTCTCTCTCTCTCTCTCCTCTCCTTTCTTCCTGCTGCCTGTGAATCCCAATGGAGAACTCTCAGCTACTTCTCCAGCATGCTATCTTGCTCTCAACCCTGGTGATAATAGACCAAACCTCTAAAGCTAGAAGGATGCCTTAGTTATGCCCTAGTTACATGCTTTTAAAAATAAGTGTCCAATGGTCATGGTGTCTTTTCACAGCATTAAAACACCACCAAGACACTTGCTATGTAGTACAGAATTTCAGATAAATTTCAGATGAGTTTCTACTGAACACACACAGACCTACTTCTAAAGCCTTAATATTTAATAATTTCTTACTAACTTGAGGACTTTGAAAACATTCAGGGTTCTGTTATCAGGTGTAACACTGGAGCCTCCCAGTGAATGACTACTTAGAGGTTATTCTTCATATGAACATGGTATATATCCTTACGAAGACAACTAGCAGTTCCTGTCCCTTAAAGAAAAAAAGTCTAGGTCATATAAATTACCTCATAACAATAATAGAATGAGGACATTATTTAATTTCTAAGCTATCACTGGCATTACAATACATGAAATTCTATAAGATGGCAAGACAGTATAATTTGTATCACACATACAAAAATATAAAGGGGTGTCTTGGTGAAAGGATGTAGCTCAAGGCCTGTGAGACCATTCAAATATACAAGCTGCCACTATTGGGGATGAGCCGTACCATCTGAGTATGTAATGTGCACAAGTCAGTTGCAAAGTATTTCAAAATAGGCCTTCTAATTTTAGTATCCTGTTCTAAAATAGCAATTTGTGAAGATATCCAGCTGGAGTTATCTACTGAATTTCAATTTAAATGAACAGCTTGGCTAAGATACCATAAAGTAGGTTACCTCAAGATGTGTTCTCGAAATCTTTCATACACCAAATGGCCTTGACATGGATATAAGTTTTACATGTGGGGGTAGACAATGTCAAGTCATTTCTGAAGATGAAGTCTCTTCTGCACATGCCTTTTTTTCCATGTTCTGGTATGTACTTGGAAGTTTCTTTTGCATCATGCCAAGTATGAAAAATCCTCTGTGGTAAACTATTCCCCACTACATTTCTCCCTGTGCCCTTTGCTGAAAAATGTTGTTCAGGATGTTCTCTGAGATGAATGAGCCAAGAAATTAGCTCATGGCCCTTTCTGGTAATAAGTACACTAGCTAAAGCTCATCTGACATATGGAAATGAAAACCTCATTACTTCCTTAAAGTTCCCTGGGGTGCATCTTTATAATTTACTTAGTAAGAAAGCCTGGAATTGAAATTCTTAAAAGATCAGTCTTTTAATTGCCCCCAAGACCAGCCAAGTCTGGTTTTCCAGGGCCATTATCATCTTAGACAATTGCACTTAATTCCATAGTAAGTCAATGATTGTTATTCATGCCTAATGATAGCTTTGGAGAAGTAATATAAATAATATGATAATCATATATGTGTTATCTTACAGAGTATAATAACTTATAAATATTTTTCACACGTTCTGTAGAACAATAGCTATTTCTCATGAAGGGTAAATTTAAAATTTAAACTCCTTTCATTTTAAGAAAATACATTTAAGATGCAAAGGCAGATGGTTCTAACCGACTGCTATCATTATGCAACTCGATAATTTTCACATTGGTTAATAACACATAATGATGGTGGTGATCATGATGACAAAATGGATACTTAGCCACATCAAGAAACACAACTGAGCTTAAGTTAATGCTATAGAGAATCAGTGCCAGGGGAATTCACTTCCCCAAGAAATTTGAGTAATGGATAACTTGTGCATATGAACACAAAAATTCATTTACTATCTATCATGAATGTTAAAACAATTTTTTGTTTATACATTTAATCAGTATGTAACAGAAAAATATGTTTACCTTGAATCATCTGGAAGCTCCTATTCAGTTGTAAAACCAAGGTAATATTAGTAATATTATAGGATTGTTCTCCAATTTGGGGTTACAACTTGTGCCCCAAGTCAGATTTGAACCCAAATCCTCAATAAGTCAATTAAAAGGTCCAAATTTAAAAATGGTAAGCAGAAAAGGGAGTTTTATTAAACATGGCCACTCTGGGAAGACAGACAAAGAGACCCAACAAATCTCTCAAGTCCACAGGGTTCTGAAGTGAGATTAAAATTTAAAAAGCCTGTCAAGAATATAAATGTCTAAAGAGTCCTGGTTAAGGTGCAGTCCCACCCATGACTGACTCATCCTTCTCTGGGCTTAAGTTTCATCCTGCCAGGTTGTCTGACAAGTTGTTAAAACTCTGTGAAATCTTTCTGGCTAGGTCTCTTTTCTTCTTGGAAAACTCTCTCTGTCTCTGTCTCTGTCTCTGTCTCTGTCTCTGTCTCTGTCCCTGTCTCTCTCTGTGTCTCTTTCTCTTTGTCTCTCTCACTCTCTTGGTTGTTTCAACACTCTGATAGATTAAAAGTGTTTGCATATTAGCATTCCTTCTAGGCTCCACCCTGTAGTTACCTAGCAACAGCCAGAAGAGCCTGGCTTAAAAAAAAAAATACTGGCCTCTCTCTCTCTGACAACTCCCCATCTCATCTCTAGTCTCTCTCTCTCTCTCTCTCTCTCTCTCTCTCTCTCTCTCTCTCTCTCTCTCTCTCTCTCTCTCTCTCTCTCCTCTCTCTTCTCTCTCTCTCTCCTCTCTCTCTCTCTCTCTCTCTCTCTCTCTCTCTCTCTCTCTCTCTCTCCCCTTTCTCTGTCCCCTCTCTTTCTCTGCCTCTACCCCCTTCTCTACCCCACTTCCCATTCCCTCCTGCCCCCCAAATTTCATTTTATACTAGATTTGTTATATGGATGATACCTGGGGCAGGAAGGTGGGGCGTTCCTCAAGCATAGGCCTGCTAAGGCACCCTCTCCCACTGCATCTTACTGCATTTTACAAAACATATCATTGGTGCTGAGACCTGGATTTATCAACTTGAAGGTTCTTGGTCCTGCCACTGCATGGCCTCTCTAGCCATTGGATTGCTAGATCTCTTCATCCAAACACTGGCAAATTGTCTGTAAGCTACCCACTCCTGGTTCAATGGGATGGCTGTTAAGCCCTCAGCCACTCTCTAGTATCCTTGGGGATGGAGTTATTCACAGTCTTCATGACTGGCCCTTCTTGCTGAACCTCCACCTTAGGATCTCTTCCCTTGCCTGAATCTCTTTCTTCTCTAGACACTGTTCCTCTCTCATTGCTCGAAAATCTCAGTACTGTGTGACTGGTCTCCCTAGGGCACTGGCCCGACGACCCTAGTTACCTTACGATGACCTAGTAATCTAGCCTGTGCTGCTTGATCAGTTATTGAATTGCCACTAGCAATAGAATAATAACTTCTATTCTCACTCAATGTGTATGTCTTTGCTGTTATTTCTAGGCTCCTGACTGGGATGCCTCCTGGACTTAAAGGCTTCAAAATTTACACACTAAATTGGCCCCAATACCCACTAAATAATAATGATCACTTAACAACACTGTCAAAACTTTTACAACTATTGTCAGTGATCTAAACAATAGAAGATTCCCTATGTTCATCAGTTCTTTTCCCCACCTTTGTTCCAAGCCACTTTATTCCTCCTATTCCCCAACTCAGTTCCTGTCCTTGATCCAGCTAGCTCACTCTCTGCTCCCTGTGCCTTCAATTCTAAAAACACTCTTCAGATTTTGTTTCCAACTTAACTCACTCTCATTCTCACTCCCTGCCTGGTACCCAACTCTGCTACACTGCTGTTGCCAGCTGTTTGCTCCAGCGAGCAGTCTTAAACTTCTACTTCCTAGAAAATTTGTATCTCTGATTTCTTTCCATTCTAGTCCACACCAGCTCTAAGCCAGATGTGGCAGGAGAAGGACCAGATGGTTATTAGATCCCTGCTCAAACAAGCAGCAGAGCTGCACCATATGCCGACCTCAGACCTGCCACATAGCTTGGACTTGGACAGGCAGAGGCTGCCTGTGGTGATGGGGGTGGGAGGTTGGAGGGGTGGGGTGGAGATCTCCATACATGCTCATAATGCCCTATCTGCCCTGCAAAACATGTCTATATGTCTCTGTGCTGATACATAGCTATGCTTCTGTAAATACATGCTATTCCATTCTAAGATATAACAAACATGTGACTTTCCATGGCAGGTGGAACTATACCTTCAGCGATATCTTAGCTAAGGGCAGTCACATGGCTGGTTGTAGCTTCAGTGCCATCTTGATTGAAGGCAGACACATGACTGTCTGCCATCTTTATTATGGACAGTCCCCACTTCCAGGCTGTCTGTAGGAGAATAACCTGACTTAAGGTCTCCAAAGAAACTTTTCAATTAAGATAAGATTTTCATATAGTTTCTATCTTGCCTTGGTAAATAGTAATTTAATTTAATAACTACTTTAAAGATTTATAACAATAAAAAGTTAAAGATCACTGCCTTAAAGATATGTTTAGCTGTGGGGCATTGGGTTATACACAGACAGTCTGGTCTCCAGTGAGCTGAGATGTTGAACCCTGGGACCCAGTGGTGATAATTCACCTACATGGGATGGAAGGAGTTCTCTCATGTCTCCTGGAATCCTGGCTCCTGTCGAAATTACAGCCCCCTTAGTCCCCACAAGAGAAGGATGGTTAGTAGTCACATAGGCAATGTCCCAGGGTTCTGACCTTCAGGCTAGACTCCTCCCCAGTTACCTAGCAACAGTAAAGCTAGCAGCATATCAGGCTGTTTGGCCCCTCCTCACTCTCCTGTTCTCTTGCTTTCTTGCTCTTACTCTCCACTCTCTTCTCCTCTCTTTCTCTTTGTCTTCTCCTCTCCTCTCTCTTCTCTAGCCTTTCTTCTCTCTCTTTTTCCTTTTTCCCCCTCTCTCCTCTTGGCCATGGCCACTCTCTTCCTCTTTCTACATTCTCTCCTTTCTCCCTGACTTTCTATAATAAAGCTCTAAAACCATAGACTGTCTATTCATTAAGGCCCACTGCGCAGACTCTCACCTATGTGGGAATCTCTCTTCCCTCAGCCTTCTTCCACATAACCCCGGGGCTACAGGGTGTCACTTCGGGGACCCCTGGTTTCAGGGACTGCCCCTTGCCCAACCCCTGTCGAGTGGGGTCAGTGGCTTAGATGCCCAACCGGGGCCTAGTGAAAAGCTGTCCAGCAGTCCTCCTGCCTCCGCCTGCCCAGAGCACTGGAGGAACTCTGGCAGGGTGTGGGCTATCCTCACTTTCCCCTCCCTCCCCTGCCACCCTTTTAGTTCCTAAAAACATTTAGCCTTGTTTTTGCTATTGTCATTAAGTTACAATATATTCTTTGTTTGCTTGATACAATCTAGAGTAAATAATTGAAACAGACACAATTGTCTAACTTAATAGATATCAGCTCTTAATCTTGTCAGAAATCTACTAAATACAATCTTAAATGTTTAAGCTTATTATGACAGACAGTATCCCCCTACCCCAAAGTCTTTAAGAAGATATGGGGACAGCTACAAAGGACTCTGGATTGTGATATGATAACCACTGAAAAAGACTGCCCAATTGCTTTGTCCACTGTCAGGGCTTGGCGTAAACTGTAACACACAGGACTCCAGGAGAGTTAAATGTCTCATATTGCCAAATATAACGTGAGTCATTTCTCCCATGTTCCTCCTCCACAGGAAAAAGCCTCTCATCTGCTGGACATGATGGCCAGACTGACTCTGCACAAGTTTCTGTGGAGACCACAGGGACCTGGGAAAACTGTTTAGGTAGTGAACTATAGGCCAACCTCTGTATTTTTAATTAATATATGACATCTAGATTATAATTTATTCTTCTCAGATTTCTGATTACACTGATAGCTAAGCTAACCTCAGCTTGACAGCTAGAAATCAGACAACTAGCTCCTTACCCTAAGATAATCCACCATGCAATTAGCTCATGTCAATTTGATAACTACTTAAGACTCTCATATCTCTCATCAAAAAGACAGACAGGTTTGCTCTGCTCACAGTTATCATGATAGAGGATATATAAGTTCAGATGGAACCTTTTACAGGTGCAACCTTCTTTCTTATTTAAAAAAAACCTCAGTTTAGAGTGACTAAATGCTTCATATTTCTTACCATTGCTATGCCACCGTTATATTGAGACTTCAAAAGTTCAAAACCCTAACATTAACCAATGTAGTACTTATTTACTTTGATTTTCTTTTAACCATAGGCTTAAAGTATTTCTCATGTTAAATCTCCACAATCAACTATCATAGTATAAATTTAAGTGTCTTTTGGTTGTCTTTTAACTATCCACTTAAGGTGTTTCTCATGCCAAATGTATATGATCAACTATCATATTCATAGGGTCAAAATTTGGAGTTTCTTTTGATTGTCTTTTAAATGTCAATTTAAAAATGTTTCTCATTTTGCTAAATTTATATATGTCCAATCTTCTAGATAGAAGAAAAAAAAAGCCCTTCTTGTTCTTTCTGCTCCACAAAAGATTTTTGTCTTCCCTAAGCTCACATTAAAGGCTGTTCATGCTGTTAACTAATTTATCTCTTCTATAAACTTATAAGCTCCAGAAAACACACTCAGATCTACCTTTCATGCATCAAGCAGACTCCATCTGGATAGGTACTCTTGCCAAACAATAGGCTAAGCTCCTACCTGTTGCCTATTCCAGGGGGTGGGATTCCTCTTCTGTTCCCTGGTTTTGGGACTCCCCTAACCCACCAACACCTAAGGGTTTCAAATTTACACCTAAGAAAAAAACCTGCCTAACTTTATTTTCTGTCTGTTTCAGCCTCTTGCCAAGTTCAGGCATTTACTGAAAATCTACATCGAGGACAGCTACTGAGAAGCAACCCACAGATGCTCCAATCTGCTCTCACAAACACCTCTACTGGACCTGCACCATTCTTTCTTTTCTTTTCCTTTTTTTTTTTAACGTAGATATTTTCTTTATTTACATTTCAAATGTTATCCCCTTTCCTGCCACACCCACTGTGACTTGAGTGACAGCCCCAAAAGCTTGGGCGCAGTCCTGAGGTGAAAAGTTCATGGAAACTTAGTCTCCTGGAATCGTGGCATCCCATACAATGAATGCTCCAAATCTGTCCTTGATTTAGTCGGTGAATGGATCTGTGTGCTTTTCTTGTTTTATTGTTTTACTATAAATACCTCTAAGGATTGATTTTGACATATAGCTAAGTTAGATTAGCCTCCACTAGTGTTCCAATGTCCTAGGCAGTCCTTGAGCCGACCTTGGGTTTAGAATTCAGTAAGAATGTTACCTATTCAGTAACATTCAGAATTACCTCTAGTATTGCAAGAGAGACAGTGAAAGAAATCAGGCAATACAATTTACTTGAAGAGAGCTAGTAATCTCAGGACTAGTCTACAAAGTATACTTAGAACAACAGCAGAGTCACTCCCACACACAGGAATTTGTAATGACCTAGGAAGAAGGAAGGTTGTGGTCTAAGAAGGAACTAGAGTAAATACTTAGAACAATAGATAGCTGAGTCACTCCCATACACAGGAATTTTCAACGGCCTAGGGGGAAAAGTGGGCTATACAATAGACTAGAATTGGAACTATGGCAAGGGCATGAAGCCCTTGCACCTGGCTTCTAAGATTGAACTGTCCTTAGATGGGGCTGCTTTTGATCCCAGTAGTTAACAATAATTTTTATCCCAATTGGTACCTGTTAGCTTTTTGTATGCATTCCTCTGTTTTGTGTAAAAGTCACTTATAAGTATGATGCTCACTTTGAGAAATTACATTCAGATACAACACTCCCTTGTGTTCGTATCTGTCACTTTTTCGACAACTCCCTGCCCCCTTGTAAAGGGACCCTGATTCTCCTGTGGATTGAGGGGCCCAACTGAGTACAGTTCTCGGCACTTTCCTAGTTTTCCCTCCAAAAATTCCCTTTCCCCCCCTCCTCCCCCTGCTCCCCAATCCACCCACTCCCTCTTCCTGGCCCTGGCCCCTATACTGGGGCATAGAACCTTCACAGAACCAAGGGCCTCTCCTCCCATTGATGACCTATTAGGCCATCCTCTTCTACATATGCAGCTGGAGCCATGAGTCCCACCATGTGTTTTCTTTGATTGGTGGTTTAGTCCCTGGAAGCTCTGGGGGTACTGGTTAGTTCATAATGTTGTTCTTCCTTTGGGACTGCAAACCCCTTCAGCTCCTTGGGTACTTTCTCATAGCTTCTTCATAGGGGACCCTGGACCTGCACCTTTCTACCTGTAGATGGTCCAATAGACCCTGTACAACAAAGAAATGGCCAACTTGACCAACATCCCCATCCCCAGTTTCTTAGGTTTCCCAGAAACTTGTTACTCCATAGTCAGTAGGAAGCAGCTAAAGATCACCATGACCCAATTTCTGCTTCACCATCACCTCTTTCTAGTTTCTATTTTTAATTAAACCAAAATGGAGGAATGTTAGCATGTTGGTATCCCTTCTAGGGTCTGCTTAACAATTACCTAGCAACAGCTAGGTAGGAGCCTGGCTTGCTATATAAAGATTGTTTGGCCTCTCACACTCTCTTACCCCCACCTCCCATCTCTATCTCTGGTTTTCCTCTGGCTTCTCTCTCTCCTTCCCTCTCCCCTTCTCTCTCTCCACCAGTTCCTGTCCAGCCTCCTCTTCCTCTCTCTCTCTCTCTCTCTCTCTCTCTCTCTCTCTCTCTCTCTCTCTGTCTCTGTCTCTCTGTCTCTGTCTCTCTGTCTCTGTCTCTCTGTCTCTGTCTCTGTCTCTCTCTCTCTCTATCTCTTTGTCCATGTCTGTCCCCTCTTTTCCTCTGCCTCTACTCCCTTCTCAACCATCCTGCCCATGCCCCCAAATAAACTTCATTTTATACTAGACTCTTTGTGTGACTTATACCTGGGGGGAAGAGGATGACTCAGCATCGGCCCATTAAGGCACCAGTCCTGATCCCACTGCATCATACTGCATTTTACAAAACATATCAAAAAGGTATATGTGTTTCTTTAGAATATCTTCATCTCTGCTAGAGTAGTTATATTTTTTGTCTTAGCACCTGAATCTTGTGGTGGGATATGTTTATAGTTTAGAGAAAAATAATAAACAGAATGCAAGTAGGGACCAAAGTGGGGACATATTTAGTTCCTAGACATAAGTGAGAACCATTTTTAATAACTGAAAGACCCACAACGTGAGGACTCCCTCACGTTCTGACTCAGGAGAGGCGACACCCCAAAATCACCCACAAGAAACGGTCTTGCTGCAACTGCAAGAGGATTTTTATTCGAGAGCGTTCTCGGGCCCATGGTCATACACCACGCAGGGGTAGAGGACCATGGCGCCCCGAGTAGTTGAGTAAGGGGGTATTTAAAGGAAGAAACCACAATTCATGGAGGTGGGGAGGGTGTTGTTGGAAAATACCAAAAATACCAGTTAAGAGTCACAAGGAAGTATAAAGTCACAAGTGTCAGGTTATCTCTCAAGACAGTTTCTAAGAGCCCCTAACAATCTAAGAGCCCCTAAAGATAGCACATTTGCATTGCAGGTTCCAGTAATGGTCAGGGTGCCATTCTTTGAATTGAACCCAGGAAGCGGGTAGGTGGAGGAATGTCGCTATCTGTTTTATGACCAGTACCTGGAGCACTAAGCCACAAAGGCTACACTCCCAAGCCTGGGCCCAAAAGCCTCGAATTTTGTTTTTACTTTGCTATACTTTTTTAATACTTCTTCATAACCTCTTGTCTTTTTGTTACCTTTGAAATGGCAACTCCATGTCATGGCCTTCACAAAGCGTCTTGTCACAACCTAGACTGTCATCTAGCTTATGATCCTCCAGTCTCACCTACACACTGTAGTAGCTAAGGACTCCATCACTGAGGTCTGAGGCCAGCCCTGTGTGTAACTAGCGATTGTTTAGACAATACAAGGAATTCCAGGAATGCAAAAGATCCAGTATGTTATCTCACACCTGCAGAGGAAATTGTCCACCAAAAGAAACTGTGGTTTTTGCTTATTAAAGGCCCTGCCTCCCCTTTAAGCTAGGTGGCAGTCTCAAATCCCACCAAGGAGATTGGTCAGCTGCAACTTAGATATAATTCTTAAATTAAATCTCACTAGAGTTTAGGTAGTCTCCCTGGTGGCCTTGAATTCCACAACAGTACATTCCAGGTTTCTCAGCAAGCACTACCATACCCAGTGGGACTTGATTTCAGTTCTAATTTCTCATAACCTATGCTTTAGTAAGTCATGTCCAGCCACTGGTCCTCAATAAGCCAACTAAAACAGCTATATGAAAGGCAGAAAGCAGAAAATGATTTTTCAATGTGGTCACATTGGGAAGAGTGACAAAGAGAGCCAGCAAACCCCTCAACTTTGACTTGAGGATTTTAAAGATATGAAGATCATAGGCTATGAACACCTAAGCAGTCCTACTTAAGAAGGACTTAAGTGGGCCCTCCTACCGTTGTTTGGTTTTCAGTCTTACCCAGTAAGATTGTTTGACAAGCTGTTAGAACTGTTTTAAATTTCTCTGGAACCCTGTTCTGGCCAGTCTTGTGTCAGAATGACATACAAACTAGAGGTGTCTGAAGATGGGGGCAGGAAGGGCTTAATTGAAAAAAACAAAACAAAACAAAACAAAAACCCAACAAAGTCTCCATGAGACCCTACTAGTGATTAATGGGGGAGGGACCAGCCCATTGTGGGTAGTTCCATCCCTGTGCTGGTGGTCCTGTGTTCTATAAGAAAGCAGGCTGAGCAAGCCATGGGATATAAGGCAGTAAGCAGCACACCTCCATGGCCTCTGCATCAGCTCCTGCCTCTAGGATCCTACCACAACTGAGTTCCTGCCTCGACTTCCCTCAGTGACAAACAGCAATGCAGAAGAGTAAGCTGCATAATCTCTTTCTGCCCCAAATTGCTCTCTGGTTGTGCCTCACCACAACAACAGGCACACCCTTTCTATCTCCCAGCATAAAATGTCTGGGGAAATTCCCTTTTCTTCAGGATTCATTGTTTTAATAGTACAAGTAACTCTTTACAATATCTCCACTTCCATAGGAACAATAATATACATGGAAAGAATGAAAAAAAAGCATAATTTCCATTTATTTTTCCAGTGAATCTTACATTATATCTGGTGAAAATTAAAATCAACATTTGTTTTCTCATTTAAATCGTGAAGATAGCAAAGAGCTCCTTAGAAGCCTGAAACTGTTCAAAGGAGATTTAAATATGAAAAATATTCATCATAAAAGGTACGCATCTTGTTTATATGCCTATAAATGTCACCAGTTCTTTAATGTATTTAAAATATGTAAACCCTGTATTGTTCTCTTAGGTCTTAGTGTTTTATCTTTAGACCTAATTTCATGAAACCGGGAAAAAAAATAAACAGAAAAGTAAACATATGTTGTTACACCTGAGAACTGCAAGGAGAAAGAATCCATGATTGTCCGATGAAACAAGCTTTGTTTTGGGGTGCACCTGGGACTGACCATTCTGGGTGCGTCTCCATGTCAGGACTTTAGAAAGCAGCCCCTGCCAGCCCCTGGAGGCCCCTTTTATAGGAGAGATAAAGGTTCACTGGGGTGAGAGACTCTGCTATTATACATTGTTGGAAAAATATAATGAAAGCGAAGGAACAAGGATAAGGATACGGAGTATGACAATGTGGCTGCAAGTTTCATGTAGGTTGGAAAACATATTTTGCTGTCTACTTAAGATCCAAGTAACTTATTCTTAATTGCAAATAGAAACTTTAACTTCCAAGTACTAAGCACAGATCAAACAGAAATATATTCATGCATTCTTTTGTTAGTTAACAGCTGACACAATTTGTCCTTCCTTTCCTGGTTAAACATAATGTCCGAATTTGATTTTATTTTTTTCTATATTGTTCCCTATGGTGTTTTTTTTTTTTTTTTTTCTCTAATCATGTTCCAAGTTAGATCAATTCCTTTTTTTTTTCTTTTTTTTTCTTTTTTTCTTTTGTTAATGTGTTCTTCCTCTATGATCTTGTGTTTTCCAGATTGTAAATTCTTTCCATTGTTCCACAGTACGTTATGAGAACTGGTGAATAGCTAACTAAATTACTATCTGCCAACAATTCTGCTTTGGTAATCACTTGCTGTGTATCTCAGGCCTGGACTTGAGAAGGCAACCCTGCTTTAAGTCTTGGCTGATTCTGTGTCTTACAAATTTTCTGTGTAGTGTTAACCTTGAAACATCTCAGTGTTAGCTCCTGGTTTTTGACATCATAATATTCTAACTACAAACAGAAACTTTAACTGCTCAGTACAAAGAAGAATTTATTCTTAACTGCCTTAACTTCAAACAGAAACCTTAATATGCATGCTGCATTGTTCCTGTACTGGACTTACAAGTTCTAATTTGGAACAAAACAATAAACGAATAAATAAACAAACATAACAAAAAAAAAAGAAAATGAAACAGGTTCCTTTTTATCTAGAAAAAAGAAAAGATATAGAACATCTGTCTTTGTCACTCTCATGTGTGTGTTTGTGTCTGTCTGTCTATCTGTGGTATAACATCTGCATATGAATGTATAGGGACCTGCACATTGAGGGAGGGTCAGGGTACCAGGGTCTTCCTTGTTACTCTGTGCTCTAATGCCTTGAGACATGGCATTTCACTAAATCAGAAACTCTCTCAATGTTAGCTAGAATGTTTGGCTGTTTGTACATTTGCCTGTCTCTGCCCCCCAACCTTCATATTGCAATTAAAGAAATGAACAGCCATTCTCTGGGTTTTAAGTGAATGATGAGATTCAAACTGAAGCAACTTATCCACAGAGCAAGCATATATATCCCCTGAGCCATTTCCTCATCCCCCCACAGAAACTATTAAAAGAAATAAAAGCAGAAGGCTACCAGGATACATCTAATTTATTCATAATGGAAAGCAAGACGCAATCAGGCTCTTTGCATGGTGGTGTATCTGTGAACATTTACAAATTGCAGAAGTCAGGAGCAGAGGTGATTTTGTAAGTAAATTAAGACTTTTCAGGAAAACAACAATTAAGACTTCATAAATGTAGGAGCTAAATCAAGGTAAAACTCGTTTTGTTTTTCCTTATTTTGCCTTTAGAAATGACAGTGATTTGTGTTGTTTGATGTGTTTAATGAAAATGAAGATGATAAATCAGTTTTTGCTTACTCCATGTCTAGAGTAGGTTAGTGATTTTAATGTGCTGCTTTAAAATACCACGGCCAACAGTAACGAAAGGAAGAAAGAATCCTTTTGAGCTTACATTTCCAAGGACATAGAGTCCATCATGGAGGAAAGGTGACAAGAACATTTTTATCCACACACAGGAAACAGAAAGGAAAACTGGAAGTGAGATGAGGACATTGACATATGTCCTCCAACAAGTCTGCATCTCCCAAAAGTTCATAACACCCCTAAATAGGACCCCAACCATGTCTTAAAACACATGATCCTATACAAACCATCACTTAGAGCTTGTATTATTTAGATTAATTACAATGGTTACAAATGCTCTCAGCCAACCATTGGACTGAACACAGGGTCCCGAAATGGATGTGACTTTTGGTACTGGAGACTGAATCCAATATTTTGTGCATTGTTGTATGTCTGCCAGCAGTGATTTATACTCCCATCTCAATGTAATAATTTCTTGTAAATAAACTTTAATTTAAATAAATGACATTTCCTATAGATATGATTATTACTCTTAAATTGTTCTTGCCATTAATGATATTATCTATGGTGTTACTTATAGAAATATGTGTATTTCTTGTAATATGGAGTTTCTGTTATAGTCAAGTCACCTGATTAAATTCTAATGAGCGGCAAGGTCTTCAGCTATTCCTGTCAAGGGAAAGTTCTTTGTAAAACTTTGTAAGAATTTTTCTCTTAAAGGTAGATATGTTGAGGCCACGCATGGTGGCACACATCTTCAATCTGAGCATTCAGGAGGCAGAGACAGGTGGGTCTCTGATCCTTGAGGCCATCCTGGTACACAGAAATTTCTGGACCAACTAGGACGATGTAATGAGATCATGTCTCAAAAAACAAACCAACCAACAAACAAAAATGAAAAGAAGTAAGATTGTTGAGGCAAAACCACATACAGAGAGTGTTTAGATCAAAATAACTGAAAATATTTACTACTTATTTTTTTAAAGCAGTAATTCTCAACCTGTGGACCATGACCCCTCTGGGACAAATAACCTTTTCACTGGGGTTGTTTGAGAATTTTTCATATCAGATATTTATATTATAACTCATAGCAGTAACAAAATTACAGTTATGAAGGGGTAACAAAAATAGTTTATGCTTTGGGTCACCAAAACTTGAGGAGCTGTACACCATTTAAGAAGGTTGGAAATTTCTGCTTTGAAGTTTGCTGACCTTAGTTAGATATATGAATATAAAGTATCCTAATTGACCAGATGCTAAAGATCTCCTCCAATGTCTGAGAGTAAATAGCTGCCCACTATTTTCTTTATGTGGAAATTATATATATATACATATATATATATATATATGTATGTATATATAAACTTTATATCAATTGGCAAGTTATTTTGAGGTGGTACAATTTACATAGGTAAATATGCTAAACCAGTCTATTTTATTTCCCACATACTATGAACTGACTGGATTGCTTGATATCACAGAATTCAGTCCAACATGAGCAAGGAGCAACTGAGATCAAGGTATAGAATGTGTGTGCAGAAGACTTGAGATAAATAGAATATATATATATATATATATATATATATATATATATATATATATCAGCTTCCTCTTCCTTGCGTAAAAAAGGAAAAATTATCAATCCTCAAGAACTCATGTTTGTTAAATATGCCTCACTTTCCTTAGCACAAGAGCTTAACATGCCTGGAATAAACATTTAGGCCTGTAATTGTTCATTTGGGTTTTGGGAATCAAGAATTCCTGAAAAAACAAAATGTATTTACTCATTTAAGAGTATTTGAACTGACTGAATTGATGCAAGACCATCCATATCCTATATCTGTTGTAATGTCCACATATTTCTCTAAGTTTTATTAGTATGTGTGATTGTTGAATGTCGTTCATGCCTCTTTGGGTTTATAAGTTATATATTTAAGCAATATGCATTCATAATATGTATTGTTAGAAATCTGATAGTCTCAATCTATAACACACCTATCTATAAGTTTTTAAGATACCAGAATATGTGCTGTTGAGTTAGAAAAGGTCCCAGAGGAGGAACTCCATTTGGAGTTCCTAAGGCAAGAGGCAGCAGGCCATGTGCTCCCCTCTTCTCCCTGTCTATTACCTTGAAACCACAGAAATGAAAGACTAACCTCTAAAGGAAAAATCATAAGAATAACAGGGAAAAATAAAGATTTTAAAGCAAATTATGTTAGAAGTAAGAACAAACTTATGAAGTCAAATCTCAAAATCCATCAGAACTTCCCTATTGCTCTATGATAGATGGTTATATCCTATTCAGTGACATACTTGAGGATAAAGCTCAAAATCTGTGCTGAGCATGGTGGATTGTGCCTTTAATCCCAGCACTTTGGAGACAGAAGCAGGTAAATCTCTGTAAATGCTAGGCCAGCCAGAACTACCTAGTCAGATCCTGTCTCAAAAATAAATTAATCAAGCTCAAATTCCTTCATTTATTGAGCATTTGGACTGGTTATTCTTAAATAAACATGGTCTATGAAACCGCTTACTGGATAATCAGAAGAAATGAGTAAGCTTTGATTCTGCCATTAATTTGTTAATGATGCAGTGGGATTCTCCTTCCCTGAGTCTTGATTTTAATTGTCAATTTAACTTGATTGGTTCACTGATGACAAATTTGATATGTATAATGATCTGTCATAGAATGATGCTTTCTGGGGTATATATACTCCAAAGCATTTTCTGCCTCCAGATTGTTTGTAGTTTTTCTTTTTAAAGCAGGATTATTTACTCATTTTAGTTTAAAGAAACCCAGAGTCACAGCTACCACCTAGTTCTATGCTGAGTAGATGGCCATGCTCGCTCTCACCGCATATATCTCTACCTGACGATTCCCTTTAGCCATCCTACTACATCACTTTTTATATCGTCCTACTTACTTTTGTGGAGGAAGTTTGATACCACATGGACCATGCTTAAATACAACAAAATTGTTCTAAGTGTCTCTGCTGTCTCCATTAAGTTAATGAAACCAACTGTTAAACAAATTACTTAGGAATGTGACGATGTCTCCGTCTCAGAAATAAAGAAATACAGAGGTTAGAAAATGGCAGGGAAAAATTATAATCCATCTGATGTACTATTAATTGGCAAGGAGAAATATTAGCAGGGAAACGTGTCCGTGTATATGCGTTTGTACATGTGTGGATGTGTGGAGGTGTGTCTGCGTGTGTATAACACATTATAATATAATTATCTTTGATGAAAAGGGTATTGAAATGATAGAAATTTACTTTGTTTATTATGACCTCTATCTAGATTTACAGTGAGTTGAAGTGCAGTATTTTAAAATGCAATCACTGGATTATAAGACTTAATTCTATATTGACAATTCATACTCTAACTGTCCACCACTCAAATTTGTCATATACTGATATTCAGCTGCTCAGGATATTTTTAAATATCTTTATAAGACCACAGTAACTAATTAATATTAATTTTAAGTAAGCCCGCTACTATTTCCACGCTTGAGAAAAACAAATATAAGGATAAGTACATATATGAAATTAAAATAGCATATTATATATTATGTATGTTTTCCTAACATGTTTGCATATCGTCTTTAGCTACATAAAAATAGTATGGGAAAATGTAATTTTTGCTTTTAAACAAAAACTACCTGTATATGTGATCTAATAACATCTAAAGTCACAGCAATTTAAGAAGATAAAGAATGAAACTCTCAAGTATGTTTCAGGAAGCCAAACGATCCTTCAGAATGCCAAGGAAATGATACTGATGGTGGTGGCATTGAGATTCTCTCTGCCTGTCCTTTAAAAGCTCATCTACTACATGGGACTTGGCAGCCCACCCTCTTCCAGATACAAGGCTGGCTGTCATAAGGACACATAAACATTAAAAAGTAAATCAAGCTTATCCATTTAATAAGGTTAATTAAAGATATTGAAGAAATAATAATATTAAGAATGTTTTGGGAGGGATCATCTCAGAAGAGGGGCAGAAAAATTGTAGGAGCCAGAAGGAAAGGATGACTCTCTAGATATAGTGCTCTGGACATGACAAAGAGGTTGAATACATTATCACAGTGGCTGTGATGACATACATGACATATGTTCAAAATCAAGCCAGAGTCCTAGCATGAATCCGGTAGAGGGTCACAAAGTTCCACCCCTAACTGAGCTGCTATTGGTAATTGATGGCTGTTGAAAGAAAGAGAGCCAGTTTTCTTCAAGGATGCAGCTGCTGAGAGCTTACTCATGCTCCAGTAGATAGTCCTGCATCATGTGCATACTGGCAGCATTAAATGGACTCAGTGTGTCTTTAAAAATAGCACATGAAATTTAGAGGGAATAGTGGAAGAGGGGATTGGAGAGGAATTGGAGGGGAGGGGATGGAGATGGATAAAACCCAAACAAACCATAAGCATGTTTAAAATTACCAAATAATCATAACAAAATTTGTGAACAAATGATAGCTTAGAAGAAATCAGTGCTGTGGTGACCGACTACTTGCAAGCAGTTGCTGTAGCATGGTATTGAAACTGTATCACTTTGTTTGCAGATATGTTTCAGTCAAGTAATAGATATTCAACTAAGCCCCCATTTTCTTTCCTTATTTTCTGTGCCTGTTTTTCTATTATATTCCCCACCACTACATTATGTGGTGGTAATATTTCTTGAATATTATCCTTTTATATGTTTATTTAATTCAGTCCGTTTTCATTAATTATGTTAAGAATTATAATTAGCATAGGAATTGAAATCTGTAACAATTTTAGATATAAGAATTCTAATTAGCGTAGGATTTGGAATCAGTAACAAATTCAGTCATTTGTATTCATAGAAATGCTGAGTGTATGAGTTTTCTAGAGCTGCTTTAAAGAATTAGAGCAGAATGTAGCAACTTAAAACACCAGTCTATGGGGGCTGGAGAAAGTTTCAATGGTTAAGAGCACCGGTTGTTTTTCCAGAGGACCTGGGTTCTTTTCCAAAGGCATACATATAGTAGGTTACAACTATTTGAAACCACAGTTTTATGGGATAAATAGCCTTTTGCTGTCAGTAGACACGCATGCATGTGGTACACAGACATATATTTAGGGAAAACATAAAATAAAAATTAGTTAAGGATAAATTAACAGCAATCTATTGTAGATCAAAAGTCCTGGTTCATTAAGGCTGAGCTAGGGCTTCTTAGACTTCTGTGGTTCTGAAGTTAAAGTGTTGGCACAGTATAAGAAATAAATCTTCATAAATTTCTCTTTCGTAAGGTTAAACTACACTTGAAATGCCCCTTTACTATTTGAAGATATATTTAAAGATTCCGAGATTTGGATATCTTTTTGTTTTTAAACAGTTATTTGTGGGTTTGTTTGTATTTGTGCATATGTGCATGTGTGTATGTGTGTGTATATATGTACATATGCATGTATAGGTTCATATACATGTACCATGGTCCACTTACAGAAACCATAGGAAAACTTGCTAAAGTTGGTTGTTCCTATTACCATCTGGGTCACAGGGATTGAACTCAGGATTGACAGCTAGCATCTTTACCCATGGGGCTACCTCCTGGACAAGATTTAAGACAGATTGAGAGCAATATTTCCTAACACAATGAAATTCAATGGTATGTTATCTGGAACCCCATGAATTTTGATGCAAAGTCACATTTTCAGTCATGCTCATCCCCAAAATACAAGAAAACAATCTCCCCTCAAACTGTAGACTTATCGGCAACTGATAGTTGATGGGAAAGTGAGAAACAGTTTCCTCTAAGATCATAGCCCCTTATAAGATGACCTCTCTTCATTAGAGGACTACATGTCCAAGAATATTTTGACATCACAAATTGGACTTGAATGATTACTAAAAAACAAAACAAACAAAACAAACATAACACAACACAAAACCAGAACCTACAAAAGACTCAAAAGTCGGATGAATATGGAAAGAGAGTGAGTTAGGAAAAGTTATGCAAAGAAAGGAGATATATTTTAAAAAGTAGGGGAGGGGCATATGGCACTGAAGAAGTGATTTAGTCTATAAATACTGCATCACAAATGTGAAGGTCTGAGATTGGACTCTCAGCAACAGCTTCATAATTGTTCATTCATGTGTCTATTCCCAGCCTAGGGGTTTGAATGTGGCAGGGATAGGAGGTCAGGCAGATCTTTGGATCTCAGGGGACAGAGAAGAAGCAGTAAGCTTCAGGTTCAGTGACAGATCCTGTCTCAAAAAGTAGGGTGGATTAATCCCAGCACTCAGGAGGCATAGGCAGGCAGATTTCTGAGTTCGAGGCCAGCCTAGTCTACAAAGTGAGTTCCAGAACAGCCAGGTTTATACAGAGAAACCCTGTCTCGAAAAACCAAAAAAAAAAAATTAGGGTGGAGAGAGATGGAGGGAGGGAGGGAGGGAGGGAGGGAGGGAGGGAGGGAGGGAGGGAGGGAGGGAGGGAGGGAGAAGGTTGGGCAAGGGGAAAATATGCCTAGTAAAATCAATGACACAATAAATCAAGATCTCTGGCATTGTATTGTAGTGTTTGATTAACCATAACAATCATCAGAACTTGATTAAAAACTTTTATTATTTTATTGGCTTCCAGCATATATATAAGAGCTTAAAGAATTTCTATAACCATGTTAAACTAATCTTAGACCCTTTTAAACTGGAGAAATAACATAGCTTAAATCTGATTTCAAATTTTGATTGTTCAATGTTCTAGATATAATGTTAATTTTGATTGTAGATTTCTGGGTGGGGTTAATTATTTTAATTCATTGTAATAATCAGTAAATATCAAGGTCTTGAAAATTATCATGTATGTCCATATATACATGATATATATATATACATATATATTATATCTATATGTATATTGTATGTATTTTATTGGAAACTTAAACACATACTTTTGTTCTCACTTTACATATATTCTTCTTTACCCTTAGACCTTCAGTGAAAGTGGTACCTCATGAGACCTATGGGCTTAACACCATCATCTTCAATGCTATTTGGTTTATTTATTCCATTGGTTTTTGTTTTAAATTAAATATTACTAGAATCAGCAGTCTTACCCATCTATGAGGTATATGAAGTATAAGAATGACCAGCAGGACATTATAAACATGCAGTAGTGGCATGTATACATTGGCAGCAACCAACAACTTTCTAAATGTACTTACATTCTGCTCAACAAGACAGAAGCCATGACATCCAACTACCCAGGGGTAGTGATTTCATGGATCTTGGAGAAAAACCTCCAACTAGCACTTTACTATATCATCATAATCCCGAACTAAGTATTGATCGTTATACACGTAGATAAATTCAGTTGTTAGCCCTCATCCAGAGAACAGAGACCATAACAGAGACCATAACTTCTCTTTAGAACAGAGACCATAACAAAGGGCCACAACAATCAAAATGCAAAGTCGTGGAACCCAGTTCCAATGGATACATCCAAAAATATAGCTCTTACAGTCTCAAAGACTACTGCAGAATGCGGCGTTGGGGGGGGGGGGCAGAAAGGTTGTAAAATCCAGAGGACAAAGGAGTTTGATGGAAGATTGTATCTCTTAGAAATGTCAGATATTACATCCATAAAGTCTCACCAGTATGACTAAGCCTCAGCTGAATAAGGATCTCTCAATCCTTTACAAAGATTACATCAACTAAGGAATGCCGAGAGTTGAAGAAATGAGCTTCCTAACAGCAAAGCATACTGACTAGTTATCCAGTAACAAATGTTCATCCATGAGAACATAGAAGCAAGTAACATTATACAGACAGAACCGATTATTTTTAGGTATATGTAAATACATATATGCCTGTAATGATAATTAATGAAAAAAGGCCATGAATTTGAAAGAGAGAGAGGGGTTTTGAGAAGTTTTGGAGGAAGAATTGATAAAAATACATTAATCTAAAAAAATATGTTAGTACCTATTCTTGATTCTTTTTTTTCCAGCTATAAGTTTACATGTTTTATTTTTCATTTTTTTATTAGATATTTTCTTCATTTACATTTCAAATGCTATCCTGAAAGTCCCCTATACCCTCCCCCCTGCCCTGCTCCCCTACCCACTCACTCCCACTTCTTGGCCCTGGTGTTCCCCTGTACTGGGGCATATAAAGTTTGCAAGATCAAGTGGCCTCTCTTCCCAATGATGGCTGACTAGGCCATCTTCTGATACATAGGCAGCTAGAGACATGAGCTTTGGGGGTACTAGTTAGTTCATATCTTGTTCCACCTATAGGGTTGCAGACCCCTTCAGCTCATTGGGTACTTTCTCTAGCTCCTCCATTGGGGGCCCTGTGTTCCATCCAATAGATGACTGTGTGCATCCACTTCTGTATTTGCCAGTCACTGGCAGAGCCTCACAGGAAACAGCTATATCAGGGTCCTTTCAGCAAAATCTTGCTGGCATATGCAATATTGTCTGTGTTTGGTGGTTGTTTATGGGATGGATACCTGGGTGGGGCAGTCTCTGGATGGTCCATCCTTTCCTCTCAGCCCCAAACTTTGTCTATGTAACTCTTTCCATGGGTATTTTGTTCCCCATTCTAAGGAGGGACAAAGTATACACACTTTGGTCTTCCTTATTCTTGGGTTTCATGTGTATTGCAAATTGTATCTTGGGTATTCTAAGTTTCTGAGCTAATATCCACTGATCAGTGAGTGCATATTATGTGTGTTCTTTTGTGATGGTGTTACCTCACTCAGGATGATATCCTCCAGATCCATCCATTTGCCTAAGAATTTCATAAATTCATTGTTTTTAATAGCCAAGTAGTAATCCATTGTGTAAATGTATGACATTTTCTGTATCCATTCCTCTGTTGAGGGACATCTGGGTTCTTTCTAGCTTCTGGCTATCAGCCGTTAGGTATTCCTTAGTTGAGAATTCTTTGTTTAGCTCCGTGCCCCAGTTTTTAAGGGGTTATTTGACTTTCTGGAGTCCAGCTTCTTGAGTTCTTTGTATATATTGGAAATTAGTCCCTTATCAGATTTAGGATTGGTGAAAATCCTTTCCCAATCTGTTGATGGCCTTTTTGTCTTATTGACAGTATCTTTTGCCTTACAGAAGCTTTGCAAATTTATGAGGTCCCATTTGTCAATTCTCGATCTTACAGCACAAGCCATTGGTGTTCTGTTCAGTAATTTCCCCCCTGTGCCCATATCTTTGAGGCTTTTCCCAACTTTCTCCTCTATATGTTTCAGAGTCTCTGGTTTTATGTGGAGTTCCTTGATCCACTTAGACTTGAGCTTTGTACAAGGAGATAAGAATGGATCAATTCGAATTCTACATGAAAGTGTTCAACATCCTTAATCATCAGGGAAATGCATATCAAAACAATCCTGAGATTCCATCTCACACCAGTCAAAATGGCTAAGATCAAAAATTCAGGTGACAGCAGATGCTGGTGAGGATGTGGAGAAAGAGGATCACTCCTCCATTGTTGGTGGGGATGCAAGGTGGTACAACCACTCTGGAAATCAGTCTGGCGGTTCCTCAGAAAATTGGACATAGTACTACTGGAGGATCCAGCAATACCTCTCCTGGGCATATATCCAGAAGATGTTCCAACTGGTAACAAGAACACATGCTCCACTATGTTCATAGCAGCCCTATTCTTGATTCTTGAAGTATATTAAATAATAATAAGTAAATAACATAGACAAATTCTATGTTAATAACTTTAAAGACTCAATACTGTTTTCATATTAATTTTTTCTAATGTCTCTTAGAGATTCAAGAAATGCAATCAGATGCCCCAGCATAGCGGGATGCTGGAGTGGTGGGGTAGGAGAGGATAGATGGGTGTGTAGCACCCTCACAGAGGCAAAGGGCAGGGGGCAGAGATGTAGAATGGGGGGTGTTGTGGAGGGATAACTGGGAAGTGGAATATCATTTGAGATGTAAATGATTGGAATGATTAATTAATTAAAAAGAAAAAAATCATAGGTGAAAATAGTAAAAAAAAAAAAAAACAAAAAAAAGAAAGAAGAAAAAGAAGAAGGAAAGAAAAAAATACCAATCACAATATACAGAAATACACCTAATACTCTTCATAAATATTAACTGAAATTGAATCACGAATATAGATGCAACTCAAAACTATAAAACTCTTTCCTACAAAATGATGTAGGAACAATTCTAGCTAATCTTGGGTTCAGGAATGACATTTGATGCAACCTAAAAGCATGATTTGTAAAGTCATCAGTAGGATGGACTTCCTTGATGTTTAAAACTGCTGTGTCTCAATGCTGAGGAAACAAGTCAAGCCACACAGCGAAGGTATTTTTAAAGACACATCCAATAAACTACTATTTATCCAAAATGCAAAGAAGCAGTTAAAATACAAGGTAGAAGCAAATCAGTTTAAAAAGGAGACAAAGGCCTTAATTGACTTCTAATCATGAAAGATATAAAGATGGAAAATAAGCTTTGGAAAGATAACACTTTCAATATTATCAAAAATGTAAATTCAACAGTGATGGGACAAGACTGTCAAACATTGAAAATGCCAAATTCTGAGAAGGCTTTTCAGCTCATATGCATTACTTAGAGACTGAAAAAATTATACAGTCTTTTTGGAAGATAGTCTGGCAGTTCCTCACAAACTAAACATACCATACAATACATCAGTTGCACTCACTGTGTAACCCAACATACATTCAAGCAAATTTACACCCAAAACTGCATAAGGATACTTTAAATAAATGTATTCATAATTCCCAAAATGTGGAATCTTCCAACATGTTTGACATTGGAAAATCATCAGAGTGCACTTAGACAGTAAGATATTTAGCAGGAGGAGTTGTCACGTCATGAAGTGGTATGGAAGCGACTTACAAGAATGTTATCAAGAAACAAGTTAATATGCAGAGGTGATATATTAGAAGATGCCATATAAGTGACATTTTGAAAAAAATACAAGCAAAATTTAAAAAAAAAATGAGGTGAAAATATCAGTTACCAGAAGTTTGTGGGTTGATGAGAAGGATGATATGGAGAGAGACACAGGATGTTCAGAGCAGTGCAATCGGTCTCTGTATACTCTAAAGTTGGCCTTAAGTCATACAGTTATAACCCAAAGAACGTTCAACAACAAGTGACATCTCATGTAATGGATAGGCTTTAGGTAACAAGGATTATCTGTGTAAATTTTCATTGTGTACTGGCCGAATTTGTGTGTCAACTTGACACAAGCTATTGTAGTTATCACAGAGAAAGGAACCTCCCTTGAGAAAATGCCTCCATGAGATCCAGCTGTAAGGTATTTTCTCAATTAGTGATCAATGTGGGAGGACCTATTGTGGGTTTTGCCATCCCTGGGCTGGTAGTCCTGGGTTCTGTAAGAAAGCAAGCTAAGCAAGCCAGGGGAAGCAATGTAAGCAGCACCCCTCCATGTCCTCTGCATCAGCTCCTGCCTCCAAGTTCTTGTCCTATGTGAATTTCTATCCTGACTTCCTTTGGTGATGAACAGCAATGTGGAAGTGTAAGCTGAATAAACCCTTTCCTCCCCAACTTGCTTCTTGCTTATGTTTTATGCAGGATTACAAACCCTGACTAAGATGCATTGTGACAAAATGCCCCAGTCTGGTATTGATATCTATACTAAGGAACCTGTATTAGAAGTCATATAGTCATATTTTTCTTGTTAGCAGAATAAAATAAAAAAAGACCTAACTACTGCTATTTCATTTGAGTGTTTTCTATTCTTAAACTAATTATTTAAGTTTTCCCGAGTCTTGGTTTTCTGGCTTGAAAATATAGACCAAAAAAATCGACTGGACAATTTGAAGACATAATGGTTGGTATTATTGTCAATTTTAATCTAGATGACCTGGGAGACAGGACTCTGGGAAAGCCTTTGAGGCATTATTGTGTTAAGTGTTGTGACAAGATATTCCATCTGTGGCTGGGATCAGAAAATATACAGCTAAAAAATGGAAGCAGAGCAGAACACACTTTCATTATGTTCTCTTTTCTCATTACACATGTGTTTGTAATTACTTCAATTACTTCAAATTCCTGCTCCCAGGATAACTCCCATAGTATGATGGACCATACCCTTGAACCATGTGGCAGAATAAATATTTTTTCCCCTGAAGGTTCTTTTTTTTTCTGAATATTTTATCATGGCAATAGGAAAATAAACTAAGAAGACTTCAAAAAGATAATTTGTAAAACATTAATAGATACTATAGTTAAAAATAGTAAGTGTATTTTCTTTATAAATATTCTTTTAATTTTTTAAACTGGTCCCCTGTGGGGCTGAGATGGGGGAAGAATCTTTATTTAAATTCTCCTAAGTCACAAAGGCAGCAGTGTAGCAATCTTCAGATCTCTTTCCTCAGGTCAGTGCTTGCTTTAGGCTTCTCTAAAGTCTCCTCTCTCCATGTGCTTTCCAATTCATTAGCAGTGTATGTTGTCTGCCTCTGATTTACCACAGTCTTAATTAACTCAGTTCTGGAGTTTTCCCTGTGCTGGCTCCTGTTTTTCTCTCCTCCTCTCCCAATCTTTTTACTGTGCACCTGGATTCTGCATTCTTCTATAAACACTTGATGTGATGTGTATCATGATTGAGCCAGAATATAGCTCCTTTTACCTCTACAAAAGGAAATGTGCATCTGCTTCTAAGCACAAGCACAAATTCATTCCTGCTAGATTATTACATAAATCAAGGGAATTCCTTCTGTTTTTTTTTTCTTTCTGTTTTTTTTATTAGATATTTTCTTCATTTACATTTCAAATGCTATCTCCTTTCCTAGTTTCTCCTCCAAAAATCCCCTATACCCTCCCCTTCCCTCTGCTCTCCAACCGACCAACTTGAGCTTCCTGGCCCAGGCATTCCCTTATACTGGGGCATGGAATCTTTGGAAAACCAAAGGCCATTCCTCCCATTGATGGATGACTAGGCCATCCTCTGCTACATATGCAGCTAGGGAGATGAGCTCTGTGGGATACTGGTTAGTTCATATTGTTCCTCCTCCTACAGGGCTGCAGACCCCTTCACCTCATTGGGTACTTTCTATAGCTCCTTCATTAGGAACCCTATGTTCCATCCAATAGATGACTGTGAGCATCCACTTCTGTATTTGCCAGGCACTGGCAGAGCCTCACAGGAAACAGCTATATCAGGGTCCTGTCAGTAAAATCTTGTTGGTATATGCAATAGTGTCTGGGTTTGGTGGTTGTTTATGGGATGAATCCCCAGGTGGGACAGTCTCTTGATGGTCTTTCCTTCAGTCTCAGCTCTGAACTTTGTCTCTGTAACTCCTTCCATGGGTATTTGTTTCCCTATTCTAAGCAGGAACAAAGTATCCACATTTTAGTCTTCCTTCTTCTTGAGTTTCATGAGCTTTGCAAATTGTATCTTGGGTATTCTAAGTTTCTGGGCTAATATCCACTTATCAGTGAGTGCATATCATGTGTGTTCTTTTGTGATTGGATTACCTCACTCAGGATGATATCCTCCAGATCCACCCATTTGCCTAAGAATTTCATAAATTCACTGTTTTTAATTGCTGAGTAGTACTCCATTGTGTAAATACACCACATTTTATGTATCCATCCTTCTGTTGAGGGACACTTGGGTTCTTTCCAGTTTAAAGTTTTCTTAACAGTGTCATTCGAACACATGGAATGAGAGCTCATGAACTGATCAAGGAAGAGAGGAAATGCAGGTCTGAAAGTGTTTCCAAGCACAAAAGAGCAAAAATGGACTAGTTCCTTTATAGTACTTATATCAGAGTTGAGGATATTGGCAATACAGAAAAATTTAAAAAGGTAGAAAATATTGTAAACATAAAAAATAAACATTAGCACACTGTTTCTTATTTCCCCCTTGAATATCTGAATAAAAAAGAAAGTTATGTGATTGGATGGAGTGATGACTCAGGGATTAAAAGAACTGACTGCTCTTCCAGAGGACCATGGTTCAATTTCCAGCACCCACATGAAAACTCAAAACTGTTGGTAACTCCAGTTGCAAGGGATCATATACCCTCACACAGACATACATGCAGACAAAACACTAATGCACATACAATTCTATTTTTTTAAAAGGCTTTATAAAATGTTAAGGATCATGTCTGGCCACGAATGATTCTGCCCAGGTTGGCTAGAGGACACTGACATAATTTTCTCATAAGTAGAATGGTAGATATATTTAACAGAACATGGCTGTTTGTACAGAAGTAGAGTGGAAATATTCCATGAAAAGGACAACCTGTAAATGCAAATCTAGCTTTTCACTAGTTTTTCTACAAAGCATGACTAACAGTATTAACATCTAATAAAAAAGTCCCATATCTAATGAATCCAACTCTGGAAACTAGCTTCATTTCCTACATTAACTATTGTATCCATGACATGTGTTTAAAATGTAGCTTGCTTTGTTGTAGCCTAGTTCCTAGAGATCATTTTTTTAGGCATGGTAGGGGAAATATTATTACTTAACATAGCAAAATTAGATCTAATAGAAGCATGTTTAACAGAGAACTTATATATCTCTTACTGCCTTGCAGAATGCTGATGCTACATACGGTTTATCCTATTTTTAGTTTAGAGAATGAGCAAAACGTTATATTCTAGCCCTAATTATTCGAGCAGGTTTGCAAGAGCTAATGAGCATGCCTGAACATCCATCTGGACTTGTGACAAGCATAAGGGGAGAAGATGAAGAATAAGATCACCAGCCTTTGTTGTTACTGAAGGAACGTTGTGGAGAAGGGTGGTCAATTAGAATAGAGATTGTGTGAAGAGGATCTGCTGATTCTTCTCATTATTTTCATTGCCAGATGACACTTCACGGGCAGATAGAAGCACCTGTGTTCAGATGTAGTGACATCATCTTAGAGTGAAGATTCTGGTCCCCATTAAAACATGGAATATTATGAGATATTGAGTATAAAAGAAATATGGAATGCTCTAGATTGAATAGCTTCAAAATTCTGCCCTACTGGGCTAATGAGAAGAAACATTTTGAGGCACTTAAAGACAGAAAACTTTCTACCTCTGTTCATCTCCAAGTGAGATGAATTACGACAAGCCTCTTTTACACTATGGCTTTCAGTTCCTCAAAGAAAATGAGAACCTTTATTGTTGGCCCTGTGAAATAGTGATGAGAGAAGAGAAAACTGTCCCAGATACTGTCAGAGCTCATATTTGGTCTAAGCCCTTCCACATCTGGTTGTTCTGACCTAGTGTTCTGACCAGAAAACAACAAACATGTGTTAATACCTTAACTCCTAGTAATTTTTAGATTGTTAGATGAGTTGGCAGTTTGAAAATCTGATTTATGGTCAAATGCAATTTCTAGAGGCCAAATTTATAAAATTGAAAGGATTGTTGATGGTCACCTACACAAGAACAGAGCAAGTCAACAGAGCCTAGAAGCAAAACCTGCCAACTAATTGGAATAAAAAACCCACAACAGACCATATGGCACAAGAGAAAAGAAGCAGAAATGTATCTGAATTGTTATGTTTCCAACAGGGATTCATCATAGATCATTTGGTTTCAAGTAACAGAACCGCAACATGCATCTTAGGAAATTAGTAGTGAACTTCTTAGACACATGAACTTCTTTTTCACATATCCAAAAGACGATGATAAATATTTTATAAGACTAAATTTTGGCCTGGAGAGTTAGGGAAAGACAGTAAGGTCAATGCTTGTGTGTGTGTGTGATTGTTTGCATTCTTCCTGCTCATTGACATTCTTGCTTTATCAATAAGTGACTAGTGTATCTTCCTACCCTCAGGCATTTATCATGATCTGTATTAAAAAGCATGTTGAGCAAGCCGTGGAGGACAACCCAGTAAGCAGCTTCCTTCCATGGCTTTGTCTTCAGTTCCTGCACCCAGGTTCCTGCCTAGAGTTTCTGCTCACACTTCCATCAGTGTCAGAGTGTGATCTGGGAGTTTCAAGGTGAAATAAACTCTTTCTTCTCCAAGCTCTTTTTGGATCATGGCATTTTACCACAGCAATAGAATACCAAGCTGAGAAAATAAAAATTTTAAATATAACTGAAGCTGAAGTCAACATTTCTAGGACCCAGATGATTTTAACCATAAAGAGGAGTTTATGAATTTCATTTTGTTATTAGTCTTTGGGATAACATTAAAGAAAGCTATATTAAGAACCAGAAAGCATGGTTTTAGACACAGAATGAAAGTTCTTGTTGAAGTCTTGAGCCACTAACACTTCTATATGTAGAATTACTATAAACTTTGAAATCAGTCAACTTTGCTAATTAAGTTGATGCCAAACTTTATCTTTTCCTTTCCTAAATAGTGGATATTACAAGCCATGATTAATTATATTGTTCAAATATGCTTGTAACCTCCCAAAGGGGGAAATTTAAATTTAATGATGTTACATTTTGAAGTGAATTCTGCCAAATGATATAATAATATGAAATATGACATCTGTTTTTTTGTATTTTTCTGTTAAATAATTAATTTATTCACTTTGCAACCTGACTACAGCTCTCCCTCTCCTTCCAGTCTCCCCTCAAACAACTCCTCTGCAATTTCCAATCCCCACTCCCTTTCTCCTCTGAAAGGGGCAGGCACTGTGCGTATCGACCCATGCTGGCACATCAAGTCACTGCAGGACCAGGTTCATCCTCTCCACTAAGACCCTACAAGGCAGCTCATTTAGGAGAACAGGATCCACAGGCGGGCAAGAGGGTCAGGGACAGTTCCTACTCCAATAACTGGGGAACCCCACCAGAAGATCAAGCTATACATCTATGATTACTGTGGATTGCAAAAGTTACAAATCCTTAAATATGCATTCTATTTACAATAAAAGCTATAGAAAATACATATTTCTGAAACTGGACCTAAAAATTTTATCCTTAATTCTTCTCACAACTGGTTTGTAGTTAAACATCAAGATTAATAAGCCAGCAAAGGACAATTTTTGATAAACAACAGCCCATAATCATGATGTCTTAACTCAAAGAATATAGTCTTTGACTTTTGTGTTTGAACTCAGCCCTGCTTTCCACTCAATTCGAGTGTGAAAATTTACTGTGTTCAGACCAACTTAGAGGTTGTTCTTACAGATTTATTACTTAATTATAAGACTTAATATGGGTGCACTTGTGTGTCCTATGTACTCAAACATAAATCCTGTAAGGGCAGGGTCTTGTCCCTACTTTTTTTTTTTTTCTTCTGAATCCTAAACTAATGCTCACTGATTCTGTGTTGTATTATTTTATCAGTCACTATTAATGAGAAATCATGGTTATAGAACACTCAAACATTTGTTGGGTTGAATATAACTAATTTATGAAGGTGGTATTTTTGTGGCTTGGTGATTCCTGTTCTGTTAATGTGCTTTCTCATTTTTCCACTTCATTTGTTGCAGTTATCTGATACTCCAAGAGAGCAATAGAGTGGAAAGACTTAAAGATTCTCAAGGTCAAGTGTAGGATCCAACCTCTCCTGACTTCTGAAGTTTACTAACCACTGACATTCACAGTCTCAATTTAAACTGTATTAAAGGATTATATGCAGCATTAGAAAGGCTGAGAACCATTGCTCTAAGAGAATTGATAAGTTGCAGGGAAGCTTGTTAAGACTGGAAGTAAGGAACTCAAAATGGCCCCAGGAAGACCCTGAAACTGAACAGATTTACTAGGCCCTTCCCTCCCAACCCACAAGTATATAAGCAATAAAGCTAATTTATAGTCACTTCAGATGACTATATTTATATATTTTATATATTTGAACATGTTTATATATCTGTGGAAGGTCTATGTGGACAAACAGGTGGGCTGATCTGAAATTGAGAAGATAAATAAGTAAGGCAGTATTGGCTTGGAACATTCAGCAAAGTACCAGCTGTCACTTGAATAGTGTGTACTGTGTGTTATAAACTGCTTTAAGCATTCAAATTCAGAGCCTAATTCATTTATTGCAGAGATTTGTACCATTACTATCAACATCTGCCTTTTATAAAGGAGGCTCATTAGGTTTGCTGAGTAACTTGCTAATAATTACTTATGTGTAAAGAGTTAGAGCTATGATAATTAATGTGTTTCAGAATTGAAAGACTCTAACCACTACCCTGTTCCATATAAAATGAGAAGCTCAGATATTTAAGATTCCTAAAGAGCAAGGACGGGAGCATTTTTTTTTTTTTGGAGCATTTTTAAGGGATCATGAAAATAACTATCAAAGGAATTTTATTTAATGATTTTTCTCTTTAACCATTTTTTAAGAATCTAATTCGTCACTGTGCCTAACACTGAAATCTGACTTAATAGTATTAAGAACTTTTTAATCTAGGTTGGGAGACATTTACATTAATCAATCCATTCGTGAACAACACAACCTTACTTATATACACTTAGTAGGTAGCATAGACCCTCAACTCTGTAAGTGCAAAGGACTCAGAAACTTTAGATAGAGTTATTGAAGCTATTAAGATTATAGAATTCTTCAAAGAGTTGTAGAAATTGCCTACAACTGTAATCTGAGAATGTGAAGCATATTAACATAGGGAATGATTTGTGTAATTAAGAAAACAAAATCTGGTGGGCTATATAGAGATTATAAAATTCATCATCAAGTAAAAGAATCAGCATGAGGGGAAGTTATGTAGGAGGGATGGAGGGGTAGCACATTCTACTAGGTAGTTCTAGATGACTCTAAATAGCAAAAAGTAATAATAATAAAACAGTTTATAATGCTTTCCCATGGGAATATTTCAGAACCTCAAAGATTACCCTCAATTGTTAGAATTAGGAAATGTTGGAGAAATTGAATTCAGAATTAAATATTTATTAAACTGGCAAATCTTTTTTCTTTTCTTTTTCTTTTTTGTTTTCTCATTTTGAAACATGATCTCTTTGTACATAGCCTGGAATTTACAGAGATCCACTTGCTTCTGCCTCCCAAGTGGATAGATTAAAATGATGTGCCAGGATGCTCAGCTGCAAATCTTGGGTCAATCACTTCTCTCACTATAACAGGAAACAATTGGATGCTTTATGCATACTGCAATGCTTAGAACAGTTAATAATTTTCTTTCAAATGGCAACAAAATTGAGAAATAAGTGTAATTAATTAATTACTCTAGACATTTGATAGCAAATTCAATCTGAACTGATTAAGATGCTAAAAATATTGTTAAAAAACCAATTATTTCTTTATCAAATTTTACATGAGATTTTTTCTTCTCTTATTTTATTAATTTATTTTTCTCTCACATATTACATCCTGACTGCATTTCCCCTCCTTCTTCCCCTTCCAGTTTCCGTTTTCTAGTATCCACTCTTCCTTCCCCTTCAGTAAAGGGCAAGTCTCCCAGGGATATCAACCAGACATGGCATATCAAGTTGCAAACACTAGGCACCTCCAATCACATTAAGGCTGGACAAGGCAGCCCAGTAGGAGGCAAAGGGTCCCAGAAGCAGGCAAAAGAGGCAGGGACAGCCCCTGCTACCACTGTTAGGAGCAAGAAGACCAAGCTATACAATTATAACATATAAGCAGAGGGCCTATGTCAGTCCTGTGCCAGTCCCTTCGTTGGCTGTTTGGTGTCTGTGAGCCCCAATGAGGTCAAGTTTGTTGATTCTGTGGGTTTCCTGTGGTGTCCTTGATTCCTCTGGCTCCTTCCTCCCTCTTGTCCTCACATTCCTTGAACTTCACCTACTGTTTGGCTAAGGGTCTCTTATATGTTTCCATCACTTGCTGAATCAAGCATCTCTGATGATGATTATGGTAGGCTCCTGTCTGTAAATATAGGGATACATCATTAGGAATCATTTCATTTCAGAGTCCCACTCACCCCCAGCTGTGGTTCATTCTAAGTCTGTCAGGCATTGCCTCCCTCTTTTTTTTTTTTTTTCCTAAATTAGGTATTTTCTTTATTCACATTTCAAATGCTATCCCCTTTCCTGGTTTCCCCTCTGAAAACCCTTTTATCCCATCCCCCCTCCTCCTGCTCACCAACCCACCCACTCCTGCTTCCTGGCCCTGGCATTTCCCTATACTGGGGCATTGAGCCTTCACAGGACCAAGGGCGTCTCCTCCCATTGATGAATGACAAGGCCAACATCTCCTACCTATGCGGCTGGAACCATGGGTCTCTCTATGTGTACTCTTTGGTTAGTGGTTTAGTCCCTGGGAGCTCTGGGGGTACTGGTTAGTTCATATTGTTGTTCCTCCCATGGGGCTTCAAACCCCTTCAGCTCCTTGGGTCCTTTTTCTACCTCCTCCATTGGGGACCCTGTGCTCAGTCCAATGGTTGGCTGAGAGTATCCACCTCTGTATTTGTCAGGCACATTGGCTCCCTCTTGTGGCTTGGGTGTCAAGATAGACCACTCATTGGTTGACCACACCTACACCTAGCTAAGACTCCCAGAAATGGGGGTAAGAATCCTGAAAGGGCCATCCCCTGTAACCAGGCAAGACCTCCAGAGGAGGGATTGGGACATTAAAACCAGCCATAAAGTCTTCAACCTACAATTTGTCCTGCCTGCAAGATCCCTTCCCTGATAGATTTCCCACTTTGAGACCTCCTCGTCATAGTGTCTTTCTGGGTCTATAGATTGCAGCGTGGGCATCCTTTACAGCTAATATTCTACACAAGACTTTTTAATAAGAGTCTGATAGAGCACCACATTTTACCGGAGCACATCTTGCAGGCAGGACAAATTGTAGGTTGAAGACTTTATGGCTGGTTTTAATGTCCCAATCCCTCCTCTGGAGGTCTTGCCTGGTTACAGGGGATGGCCCTTTCAGGATTCTTACCCCCATTTCTGGGAGTCTTAGCTAGGGTTGCCCTTGTATATTCCTGAGAGTTTGCATAGCACTAGGTTTCTACCTCACTCTCAAGATGTCTGCCACATATGTGGCTAGAGCCATGGGTCCCTCCACATGGGTCCCAACCACTCTTTGTTTGTTGGTTTAGTCACTGGGAGCTCAGGGATGCTGGTTGGTTAATATTGCTGTTCCTCCTATGGGGCTGCAAACCCCTTCAACTCCTTGGGTCCTTTCTCTAGCTCATTGGAGGACCTTGGTCCTGTATAGGGGACCCAATATAGGGGAAATCCAGGAGCAGGAAGTGAGAGTGGGTGGGTTGGTGAGCAGGGGGAGGGAGGAAGGGGATAGCGAGTTTTTGGAGGGGAAACCAGGAAAGGGGATAACATTTGAAATGTAGTAAAAGAAAATATCTAATAAAAATTAAAAATAATAAGTCCAAAAAAGATGTCTGCCAATACTAATTGTCCCTCTCAGTACACTCTCCCTCTGTCCTCCCCTCACCCATCCATTCTGTTCTTATCCCCTCATACACCCCAATCTACTCTCAATATCAATTATATTATCCCTTCCCTGATAGATTTCCCACTTTGAGACCTCCTCGTCATAGTGTCTTTCTGGGTCTATAGATTGCAGCGTGGGCATCCTTTACAGCTAATATTCTACACAAGACTTTTTAATAAGAGTCTGATAGAGCACAAACTGTTACTGTTAGGCAAAGCTCATTTCAACGAAATCTTAAATAATGGTTAATGAATCCACAAGCTTTGGTGGAGACTTTTGCTCAGCTGGAACAAGTTGTGAAACAGAAAAGAGACATGTAAACAGCCAAAGCCACCATGTGCCTGTGTCAGTTTTTGTTGTGTTTATTTTCTAAGTACTCTGAATCTCCTCTTGCTCTTAATTCCATCCTTGGATCTTGACTTACATAGCTAATTCAAACACTAGGTGTGCTATTTTATTCCATATTTAAGCAGAGAGAGGGGGAGGGGGAGGGGGGAGGAGGAGGAGGTACAATAACACAGCAAGAACATTAGGGACAAGAAATACTCCCAAAAGATCAAGAAATACCTGTACAGCCTGCAATAAGGCTCTAATTTTTAGCTTCACCATCCCCAAAACAACAGAGTTAAGTGATTAACCCATGAATAAACTGTCTTATTGATTATTATAATGTTGATTAGTTTAGAACCATCATGATTCAATTCTGCCAAACCCTATTTCTAAGTATTGTCTTAGGAATCAAGTTCTTCACTCATGAGCATTTTAGGAGATACTACTGTTGTCCCAGCGAAGTGCTAGTGATCTCCCAACGCACACACAAGAGCCAATCTAAAGCAACTCACAGCAGGTTCTTTATTCTATTCAAGCTAGCTCAGGCACCACCAACACACTGCCATCACGCAGGATGGTTTTGATAGGGGGGAGCCCCAAATGTCTATCAGGGCAAGGCTTTATAGTAAGCAACAAGTAGGGATTACATGTGCAAGCATCTAATTGGAAAGCTCCTGTGGCCTTTAACATCATTGACTGATGATGGGGGTCATATCATAAACTTAACTTCTGCTCCCTTCTGCATTGGGTTGTTAGGGGTGCAGGTTTGTTGGGTGAATAACCTGAAGACATGGAACATGGAAACTCTGGTCTGTTGGGGATTAGGATAAAGACTGGAGCTAGGCTCAAGTTTTGTTGGGGGACAACTTGAAAATTAATGCTAGGTACCAGCCTATTAGTTTACCTGAGTTCAAACTTAGGTCAAGTTCTCTAAAATGGAGTCTGAATGTAAAAACTTTGGCATCTCACTACCAATGCACTGGATGGTTTTAGCTCCTTTGTCAAAAATCAAGTAACTATAGGTATGTGGGTTCATTTCTGGGTCTTCAATTCTATTCCATTGATCTACCTACCTGTCTCTGTACCAATTCCACACAGTTTTGTTTTGTTTTGTTTTGTTTTGTTTGTTTTGTTTTGTTTATATCATTATTGTCCTGTACTACAGCTTGAGGTCAGGTTCTGTAATTCCCCCAGATGTTCTTTTATTGTTGAGAATAGTTTTCACTGTCCTGTGTTTTTTGTTATTCAAAATGAATTTGAGAACTGCTCTTTCTAAGTCTATAAAGAATTGAGTTGGAATTTTGATGGGGATTGCACTGAATCTGTAGATTGCTTTCAGCATTATGGTCATTGTGACTATATTAATCCTGTACATTGCTTTTATTATATTTAGGTATGGGCCTTGAATTCCTGATCTTTCCAAGACTTCTACCATGAAGGGGTGTCGCATTTTGTCAAATGGTTTCTCAGCATATAATGGGATGATCATGTTTTTTTTTTTTCTTTGAGTTTGTTTATATAGTGGATTATCTTGATGAAATTTCGTATATTAATCATCCCTGCATCCCTGGGATGAAGCATACTTGATCATAATGGATGAACATTTTAATGTGTCCTTGGGTTTGGTTTGAGAGAATTTTATTGAGTATTTTTGCATTGATAAGGGAAATTGGTTTGAAGGTCTCATTGTCTGTTGGGTCTTTGTGTGGTTTAGGTATAAGCATAATTGTGAATTTGTAGAACAATTTGGTACTATTCCTTCTGTTTCTATTTTCTGCAATAGTTTGAGGAGTATTGGTAATAGGTCTTCTTTGAAGGTCTGATAGAATTTTGCACTAAAATGATCTGGTCCTAGGCTTTGTTTTGTTGGGAGTCTTTTGAAGACTGCTGCTATTTCTCTCTCTCTCTCTCTCTCTCTCTCTCTCTCTCTCTCTCTCTCTCTCTCTCTCTCTCTCTCTCTCTCTCTTTCTCTCTCTCTCTCTCTTTCAAGATATTTTCTTCATTTACATTTCAAATGTTGTTCCCTTTTCTAGTTTCTCCTCTGAAAATCCCCAATCCTCTCCCCCCTCTCCCTGCTCTTCAACTCACCCACTCCTGCTTCCTGGCCCTGGCATTTCCCTATACTGGGGCATAGAACCTTCACAGGACCAAAGGTCTCTCTTCCCATTGATGACCAGCTAGGCCATCCTTTGTCACATATGCATCTAGAGCCATGAGTGCCTTCGTATGTTTTCATTGACTGGTAGTTTATTCCCAGGGAGCTCTGGTTACTGGTTAATTCACATTGTTGTTCCTCCTATGGGGCTGCAAACCCCTTCAGCTCCTTGGGTACTTTCTCTAGCTCCTTCATTTGTTACCCTGTGCTCTGTCTAATAGATAACTGTGAGCATCCACTTCTGTATTAGTCAAGTACTAGCAGAGCATCTCAGGGGACAGCTATATCAGGCTCCTGTCAGCAAGCTCTTTTTGGCATCTGCAATATGTTTGGTGGTTATTTATGGGATGGATCCCCAGGTGGGTAGTCTCTTTCATTCTCAGCTCTGAACTTTGTCTCTGTAGCTCCTTCCATGGATATTTTGTTCCCCCTTCTAAAAAGGATTGAAATATACACACTTTGGTCTTTCTTCTTTTTGAGTTTCATGTGTTTTGCAACTTGTATCTTGGATATTATGAGCTTCTGGGTTAATATCCACTTATCAGTGAGTGTATACCATGTGTGTTCTTTCGTAATTGTGTTACCTCACTAAGGATAATATCCTCCAGATCCATCCTTTGTTTAAGAATTTCAAGAATCCATGGTTTTTAATAAGCTGAGTAGTTCATCATTATGTAAATGTACCACATTTTCTGTATCCATTCCTCTGTTGAGGGACATATAGCTTCTTTCCAGCATCTTGCTATTATTAAAAAAAAAAGGTGCTATGAACATAGTGGAGCATGTATCCTTATTACAAGTTGGAGCATCTTCTGGGTATATGCCTAGGAGTGGTATTGCTGTATCTTACAGTAGAACTACATCCAATCATCCAACTGATTTCCAGAGTGGTTGTACCAGCTTGCAATCTGGCCAGCAATGGAGGAGTGTTCCTTTCTCCATATCCTTGCCAGCATTTGCTGTCACCTGAGTTTTTGATCTTAGCCATTGTGACTGGTGTGAGGTGGAATCTCAGGATTGTTTTGATTTGCATTTCCCTGATGATTAAGGATGTTGAACATTTTTTTTAGGTGCTTCTCAGTCATTTAAGAATTTTTTGTTTAGCTCTGTACCCCAGTTTTTAAATAGGGTTATTTGGTTTTCTGGAGTCCAACTTCTTGGGTTTTATATATATATATATATATATATATATATATATATATATATATATATATATTCTGCCTATTGGATTTAGGATTGGTAAAGATCTTTTCCCAATCTGTTGGTTGTCATTTTGTATAATTGACAGTGTCCTTTGCCTTAAAGAAGCTTTGCAGTTTTTTGAGGTCCCATTTGTTGTTTCTTGATCTTACAGCACAAGCCATTGCTGTTCTGTTCAGGAATTTTTCCCCTGTGCCCATATCTTAAAGGTTCTTCCTCACTTTCTCCTCTTTAAGTTTGAGTGTCTCTATTTTTATGTGGAGTTTCTTGATCCACTTGGACTTGAGCTTTATACAAGGAGATAAGAATGGATCAATTTGAATTTTTCTACATGCTAACTGTCAGTCGAGCTGGCACTATTTGTTGAAAATGCTGTCTTCTTTCTACTGGATGGTTTTAGCTCGTTTGTCAAAGATCAAGAAACCATAGGTTTGTGGGTTCATTTCTGGGTCTTCAATTCTATTCCATTGATTTACCTGTCTGTCACTGTATCACTACCATGGAGTTTTTAATCACAATTGCTCTGTAGTACAGCTTGATGTCAGGCATGGTGATTCCACCAGAGGTTCTTTTATTGTTGAGAATAGGTTTTGCTATCCTAGGTTTTTTGTTATTCCAGATTAATTTACAGTTTGCCATTTTTAACTCCTTGAAGAATTTAGTTGGAATTTTGACAGGGATTGCATTGAATCTGTATATTGCTTTTGGCAAGATAGCCATTTTCACTATATTAATCCTGCCAATCCATGAGCATGGGAGATCTTTCCATCTCCTGAGATCTTCTTTAATTTCTTTCTTCAGAGACTTGAAGTTCTTATCATACAGATCTTTCACTTCCTTAGTTAGAGTCACGCCAAGGTATTTTATATTATTTGTGACTATTGAGAAGGGTGTTGTTTCCCTAATTTCTTTCTCAGCCTATTTATCCTTTGTGTAGAGAAAGGCCATTGATTTGTTTGAGTTAATTTTACAACCAGCTACTTCACTGAAGTTGTTTATCAGGTTTAGGATTTCTCTGGTGGAATTTTTGAGGGTCCCTTATATATACTATCATATCATCTGCAAATAATGATATTTCAACTTCTTCCTTTCCAATTTGTATTCCTTTGATCTCCTTTTGTTGTCTAATTGCTCTGGCTAGGACTTCTAGCACTATTTTGAATAGGTAGGGAGAGAGTGGGCAGTCTTGTCTAATCCCTGATTTTATTGGTATTGCTCAAGTTTCCCTTCATTTAGTTTGATGTTAGTTACTGGTTTGCTGTATATTGTTTTTATTATGTTTAGGTATGGGCCTTGAATTCCTGATCTTTCTGAGACTTTTGTCATGAATGGGTGTTGGATTTTGTCAAATGGTTTCTCTTCATCTAATGAGATGATCATGTGGTTTTTTTCTTTGAGTTTGTTTATATAGTGGATTATCTTGATGGAATTCCATATATTAAACCATCCCTGCATATGATGAAGTCTACTTGATCATGATGGATGATCATCTTAATATGTTCTTGGATTCGGTTTGCCAGGATTTTATTGAGTATTTTTGCATCAATATTCATAAGGAAAATTGGTCTGAAGTTCTCTTTCTTTGTTGGGTCTTTGTGTGGTTTAGGTATCAAAGAAATTGTGGCTTCATAGAATGAATTAGGTAGAGTACCTTCTGTTTCTATTTTGTAGAATAGTTTGAGGAGTATTGGAATTAGTTCTTCTTTGAAGGTCTTATAGAACTCTGCGCTAAACCCATGTGGTCCTGCACTTTTTTTGGTTGGGAGACTATTAATGACTATTTCTATTTCTTTAGGGGATATGGGACTGTTTAGATTCTTAATCTGATCCTGATTTAACTTTGAACCTGGTATCTGTCTAGAAAATGGTCCATCTCATTCAGGGTTTCCAGATTTGTTGATTATAGGCTTTTGTAGGAGGATCTCATGATTTTTTGGAATTCCTCAGATTCTGTTGTTATGTCTCCCTTTTCACTTCTGATTTTGTTAATTAGGATACTGTCTTGGTGCCCTCTAGTTAGTCTGGCTAAGGGTTTATCTATCTTGTTGATTTTCTCAAAGAACCATTTCCTGGTTTGGTTGATTCTTTGTATAGTTCTTTTTGTTTCTATTTGGTTGATTTCAGCCCTGAGTTTGATTATTTCCTGCCATCTACTCCTCTTGGGTGAATTTGCTTCCTTTTCTTCTAGAGCTTTCAGGTATGCTGTCAAGCTGCTAGTGTATGCTCTCTCCAGGTTCTTTTTTGGAGGCACTTAGAGCTATGCGGTTTCCTCTTAGGACTGCTTTCATTGTGTTCCATAAGTTTGGATATGTTGTGGCTTCATTTTCATTAAACTCTAAAAAGTCTTTAATTCTTTTCTTTATTTCTTCCTTGATCAAGTTATCATTGAGTAGAGTGTTGTTCAGCTTCCACATGTATGTGGGCTTTCTATTATTTATGTTGTTATTGAAGACCAGTGTTAGTCTGTGGTGGTCTGGTAGGATGCATAGGATCATTTCAATATGTTTGTATCTGTTGAAGCCTGTTTTGCGACCAATTAGATGGTCAATTTTGGAGAAGGTACAATGAAGTGCTGAGAAACAGGTAAATCCTTTTGTTTTAGAATAAAATGTTCTATAGATATCAGTTAAATCCATTTGTCTCATAACTTCTGTTAGTTTCACTGTGTCTCTGGTTAGTTTCTTTTCCCTGGATCTGTCCATTAATGAGAGTGGGGTATTGAAGTCTCCCACTACTATTGTGTTCGGTGTAATATGTGCTTTGAGCTTTAGCAAAGTTTCTCTAATGAATGTGGATGCACTTGCATATGGAGCATAGATGTTCAGAATTAAGAGTTCATCTTTATAAATCTTACCTTTGATGAGTATGAAGTATCTTTTCTTATCTTTTTTGGTAACTTTAGGTCAAAAGTCAATTTTATTTGATATTATAATGGCTACTCCAGCTTGTTTCTTGGAACCATTTGCTTGGAAAATTGTTTTCTAGCCTATTACTCTGAGGTAGTGTCTGTGTTTGTCCCTGAGGTGGGTTTCCTGTATGCAGCAAAATGGTGGGTCCTGTTTATATAACACATCTGTTAGTGTATGTCTTTTTATGGGGGATTTGAGTCCATTGATATAAGGAGATATTAAGGAAAAGTCATTATTGCTTCCTGTTATTTTTGTTGTTAGAAATGGAATTTTGTTCATGTGGCTATCTTCTTTTAGGTTTGTTGAAAGATTACTTTCTTACTTTTTCTAGAGTGTAGTTTCCCTCTTTGTGTTGGAGTTTTCCCTTTATTATCATTTGAAGGGCTGAATTTGTGGAAAGACATTGTGTAAATTTGGTTTTGTTATGGAATAGCTTGATTTCTCCATCTATGGTAATTGAGATTTTTGCTGGGTAGAGTAGCCTGGGCTGGCATTTGTGTTCTCTTAGGGTCTATATGACATCTGCTCAGGATCTTCTGGCTTTCATATTTTGGGGAAGAATTCAGGTGTAATTCTGATAGGTCTGTCTTTATATGTTACTTGACCTTTTTCACTTGCTGCTTATAATATTCTTTCTTTGTTTTGTGCATTTGGTGTTTTGATTATTATGTGATAGGAGGAATTTCTTTTCTGGTCTACACTATTTGGAGTTCTGTAGGCTTCTTGTATGTTCATGGCCATCTCTTTCTTTAGGTTGGGGAAGTTTTCTTCTATATTTTGTAGAAGATATTTACTAGCCCTTTAAGTTGGAAATCTTCCTTCTCCTCTACACCTATTATCCTTAGGTTTGGTCTTCTCTTTGTGTCCTGGATTTCCTGGATGTTTTGAGTTAGGATCGTTTTGCATTTTGCATTTTCTTTGATTGTTGTGTCAGTGTTTTCTATGGTATCTTCTGCACCTGAGATTCTCTCTTCCATCTCTTGTATTCTGTTGGTTATGCTTGCATCTATGGCTCCTGACTTCTTTCCTAGGTTTTCTATTTCCCTTTGTGATTTCTTTATTGTTTGTACTTCCACTTTGAGATTCTGGATGGTTTTGATCAATTCTTTCACTTGTTTGTATGTATTTTCCTGCACTTTAAGGGATTGTCGTGTTTCCTCTTTAAGGGTTTCTATCTGTTTACCTGGGTTCTCCTGTATTTCTTTAAAGGAGTTATTTATGTCCTTCTTTTAGTCTTCCATCATCATCATGAGAAGTGAATTTAGATCCATATCTTGTTTTTATGGAGTGATGTTGTATCCAGGACTTGCTATGGAGGGAGAGTTGGATTCTGATGGTGCCAAGTAACCTTAGTTTCTGTTGTTTCTGTTCTTATGCTTGCCTCCCCCCATCTGATTATCTCAAGCGCTCACTGCCCTTGATATATCAAATTGGAGCTGTCCTTCCTGTAATCCCATTGAGTCAGAAATTCTCAGAGTCCAGCTTTCTTTGTGATCCTTTGATTCTGGGATCCTGTGATGCTGAGATTCTGGGTGTGTCAGAGTTCTTGGCAGTCAAGCTTCCTCTGAGACCCCAAGATCCTGGTGTGACCAGGCTCCTGGGATCCTGGAATCCTGGGATCCTAAGATCCTGGGCTTGTTAGAGCACCTGGAAGTGGTACCTCCTCTGGAGATTGTGGGACTGTTCTCTGTGTTCAAAACTAAGGTAGACCAGTGCTGATTGGAAGGAACCTGAGCCACTGGTGGGGTGGGGTTCCTGTGTCTATGCTTCACCTCTCCCCAGGCACTCCCAGTTCTGTTAGAACAGATGTTGTTTGTGTTCCACTTACCAGTGATCCTAAGATCCTGGTTGTGTTAGGGCACCTGGGGTGGGTGGAGAGTCCTCTGGTGATTGTGGGACTGTCTGCCAAGTTCCGGCCCAAGCACTCCTATTTCCTTTAATGACTGCTGCTATTTGCCCTGAGTTTGATAATTTCCTATTGTCTATTCCTCTTGGGTGTATTTGATTCTTTTTGTTCTAGAGCTTTCAGGTATGCTGTCAAGCTGCTAGTGTATGCTCTCTCCACTTTCTTTTTGGAGGCACTTAGAGCTATGCGGTTTCCTCTTAGGACTGCTTTCATTGTGTTCCATAAGTTTTGGTACTTTATACCTTCATTTGTATTGAATTCTAAAAAGTCTTTAATTTCTTTTTTATTTCTTCCTTGACCAAGTTATCATTGTGTAGAGCATTGTTCTGCTTCGACATGTATGTGGGATTTCCGAGGTTTTTGTTGTCACTGAAGACCAGCCTTAGGTCATGTGGACTTGATAGGTGCATGGGATTTTTTCAGTCTTCTGGTATCTATTGAGGCTTGTATTGTGACTGATTATATATGATCAATTTTGGAAATGGTATTATGAGTTGATGAGGAGAAGGTATATTCTTTTGTTTAAGGATGAAATGTTCTATAGATATCAGTTAAATCCATTTGTTTCATAACTTCTGTTAGTTTCACTGTATCTCTGTTTCGTTTTTGTTTCCATGATCTGTCCGTTGATGAGAGTAGGGTGTTGAAGTCTCCCACTATTATTGTGTTAGGTGCAATGTGTTCTTTGAGCTTTAGTAAAGTTTATTTTATGAATGTGGGTGCCCTTGCATTTGGAGTACCAAAGTTCAGAACTGAGAGTTCATCATGGTAGATTTTTCCTTTGACAATTATGAAGTATCTTTTATTATCTTTTTTGATAACTTTATGTTGAAAGTCGATTTTATTTGATAGTATAATGGCTGCTCCAGCTTGTTTCTTGGGACCAGTTGCTTGGAAAATTGTTTTCCAGACTTTTACTCTGAGGTAGTGTCTGTCTTTGCTACTGAGGTGTCTTTCCTGTATGCAGCATAATGCTGGTTTCTGTTTACGTATCCAGTCTGTTAGTATATGTCTTTTTATTGGGGAATTGAATCCATTGATGTTAAGAGATATTAAGGAAAAGTGATTGTTGCTTCCTGTTATTTTTGTTGATAGAGGTGGAATTATATTTGTGTTGCTATCTTCTTTTGGGTTTGTTGAAAGAAGATTACTTCCTTGCTCTCTCTGGGGTTTAGCTTCCCTCCTTGTGTGGTGTTTTCCATCGATTATCCTTTGTAGGGCTGGATTTGTAGAAATATATTGTTTAAATTTGGTTTTGTCATGGAATATCTTGGCTTCTCCATCTATGGTACTTGAGAGTTTTGCTGGGTATAGTAGACTGGGTTGACTTTGTGTTCTCTTAGGTTCTTTGTGACATCTACCAAGGAACTTCTTGCTTTTATTGTCTCTATTATGAAGTCTGGTGTAATTCTGATAGGTCTGCATTTATATGTTACTTGACCTTTTTCCCCTACTGCTTTTAGTATTCTTTCTTTTTTTATACATTTGGCATTTTGAATATTATGAAATGGGAGCAATTTCTTTTCTGGTCCAGTCTATTTGGAGTTCTGTAGTCTTGTATGTTCATGCGCATCTGTTTCTCTTTAGGTTAGGGAAGTTTTCTTCTATAATTTTGTTGGATATTTACTTGGAAATATTTCCTTTAACTTGGGAATCTTCACTCTCTTCTATATCTTTTATCCTTAGGTTTGGTCTTCACATTGTGTCCTGGGTTTCCTGTATGTTTTAGGTTAGGATCTTTTTGTATTTTGCATTTTCTTTGTTGTGTCAATGTTTTCTATGAGATTGTCTCTGATATCTCTTGTATTCTGTTGATGATTGCATCTATGACTCCTGGTTTCTTTCCTAGGTTTTCTATCTCCAGGGTTGTCTTCTATATCTCCTTTTGTGAGTTCTTCATCATTTTTATTTCCATTTTTAGATTCTGGATGGTTTTGTTCAATTCCTTCACCTATTTGATTGTGTTTTCCTGTAACTCTTTAAGGGATCTTTGTGTTTCCTCTTGAAGGGCTTCTAGCTGTTTACCTGTGTTCTCCTGTATTTCTTTAAGGGATTTATTTATTTTCTTCTTTTTTTAAGATTTATTTATTTATTATATGTAGGTACACTGTAGCTGTCTTCAGACACTCCAGAAGAGGGAGTCAGATCTCGTTACAGATGGTTGTGAGCCACCATGTGGTTGCTGGGATTTGAACTCTGGACCTTTGGAAGAGCAGTCAGGTACTTTTACCCACTGAGCCATCTCACCAGTCCCTATTTATTTCCTTCTTAAAGTCCTCTATCATCACCATGATAAGTTATTTTAAATAAGAATCTTGCTTTTCTGGTGTGATGTTGTATCCAGGACTTGCTGTGGTGAGAGAACTGGGTTCTGATGATGCCAATTACCCTTGATTTCTGTTGGTAATGTTCTTGCTCTTGCTTCTTGCCATTTGGTTATCTCTAGTGCTATCTGCCCTTGCTGTCTCTGACTGGAGACTGCTTCCCTCTACCCGCCTTGTAATCCTGGTTGTGTCAGAACTCCTCAGAGTCCAGCTGTCTCTATGATCCTGTGAGATTGGGATACTTTGATCCTGAGATCCTGGGTGTATCAGAGCTCCTGGGAGTCAAGCTCCCTCTGGGATCCTGAAATCCTGTGATCTTGGACATTTTAGAGCACTTGAGAGCAGAGCTTCCTCTGAGTGTTTGGGACTGGGTGTGGATTTAGCGCCCAAGGTCTGCTCAGAATATTGGCACTCACCTGCCCATTTCCCATTTTATGATTTTATGATTTCCTTTTGAAATGCAAACACACCTTGGGAAGACTCAAGAACTAAATAACTCACATGGAGTTTATAGAGATGCCATATTGTTTTATTTTTGGTTTTGTTTTTTGGTTTTGTTTTTTAAATCTGTTAAAACCAAGGAAGTATTAATGGATTTTGAATAATATAGAAAATGGTAATTAGAAAATCAAAGACAAGTTCACTTTTATTATAGTATACTAAAATAAACATTTTGGGTTTTCCATATATAGGACAATCAAGTTTTCACCTGCAAATAAATAATAAATGACTTCAATACTAATAATTGACCAGATCATCAAAGAATGAAATGTGTGAAGGGCATTGGCCTTTTATACTATGCTCCACAAAAAAATCAATGCATATAAATTTTATGTTAAGCCAAATTTTGAACATATATCAACTTTTTTATATTTAGACAAAAATAAGCCAAGAAAGGTAACAGAATATATCATTTGTCAATGCCAATTATCTCCCCTAAAAACAACATTCTATTTTTTACTAGCAACTGCCTTTAATCTGGCCATAAGTATTTTAAAAACTAGACAATACCTAAAATTCACAATTTTAATAGCAAGTTTTTATTTTTATTTTTGTTATTTTATTTTTTAAAAGTCTGTGTAGTTTTGAGTCTCTCTGGCCATGAATACAGGTGTCTGAAGACACCAGAAATGTTGGAAGCCCCGAAGAAAAGAGCTATAGATGATTGTGAGCCACCATCGGTCTGTGCTGAGAATCAAACTCAGATCCTCTCTAAGAGTAGTATACCCCATTTGCGGCTGAGTCATATCTCTTCAGCCCTGCAAATAAAATCCTGTGTCCCCTAAGTGCCTTTAATTTTAGCATCCATTTTAGCAGGAAACTTGCAATGCAATGAGCAGCTCTCAGCCTCTGTAACCAGGCCCAGCACCTGATTATATGGAAGCTGCTGACATAAAACTCCTAGAAGCTTCAATTTTCAGACTTCACACTTCTCTGATTATTTTAGTCCTGTTCTTTTATCATCTGTCTACAGATCTTTGACAACAGTGATCATCACAGTAACATTAAAGCACTCTGACACAAAGTGGGTGTTGGTTTTTTTTCTCAACTTTTACATTTTTTTCATTATTTATTTTATTTTATTTTTTACAGAAACCATGAAATGACAGTGGAGTTTAAATCTTACTCCATGCTGTGAACAAAGCTTTTAGAACTGAGTCCATATGACAGCAAGGAGATCTTATCCACCTTAAGGGTTATGTGGGTTTGCCATTGTAGTAGGGTATTTTAAAGTACAAGTTACCAAATAAAAGAATAATCTTATATCACCTTTATGAGTTCTAACTCTCTAGCAATGATCCTTAATTTAAAGACAGAGAAGGAAGGTCAAAGATGCTTTCTGTGAACCAGAAAAGTTGGACAATCCTTAGACACCTACAGAGCTCCAGTCACACGCTGGTCACCACTTTCAGCAACTCAATCAGGCACATACCCCTGAACAAAACCTCATACATCCAAGGAGAAAACTTGGTGTGGTATTTTCAGGAAGCTGCCTCTTCCTAAGTAAGCCACACAGAATACTTGGCTCTGTGTGTAGCTAAATGCAAATGTATATAGGTGCATGTGCACATGCTGTAATCACTATACTCTACCAGCATGATGACTATTATGCTCCATTATTTAACTACAAAAGGGTTGTATACAGTATCCAGTTAGAGCTGAACCCTTCATGCAATAGACATCAGGACATATTCCACTGTCACACTGTATACATTAAGAAGCAGAAAAAAATCTACAATCCTTCTAGCATCAGATACTCCTAGCTCAAGGAGAGTTTTGTTGAACTGATTGTGCCAATCAAGGGATATCATCCTAATAATTGTCCTCATTCATTCTCTGACTGCCCCTAAGACTATTGATTATGTAATATTGGCTGCTCATAAACTCATCTGGAAATATTGGAGCAGAGACTAAACCCTGGAACCTGTGATCCAAAGAAACATTGCACTGAGTTTAGGTCTAGGTTTCTCTGGAAATGAAGTTGGCTTATGGGTGTAGCCCTTTCCACTGGAAAGGCTCATATGACAGATCAGTTCCCATATAATTCAGTGTGTCACTTAGAAAATTCTGCTTGTTGCACATAAACTATTGAATGTAGGCCAGTCATTGGAATAAAACATTTTGTAAGATTTCTATTACAATATGCACTCCATTAGGTAGAAGTTGTATACCAGTCTCCTTTTTAAAAATATTTAAGGTTTACTTTTAATTGTGTATATGTGTGAGCCTATGTAGAGCTATGAGGGTGTGTGCATGCAGGTGCTCCCTGAAGCTAGTCTGACAGATGGCTGAAAGCTGCACTAAGTCATAGGACCTGGGAATACAAATAGCGTCCTTTGCAAGAGCAGTGGGTACTTCTAACTGTACTATCTTTTTTTGTATGCTCTCTCTCTCTCTCTCTCTCTCTCTCTCTCTCTCCCTGTGTCTGTCTGCCTGTCTGCCTCTGTCTCTCTATGTCTCTGTCTCTCTGTCTCTTTCCCTAAAGAGAGGTAGTAATGTGTTTATGAACAGAAATCTCTTGTTACACAAATTGGACAACTTGTGTCAAGACCTCCAAAATTCAAATGAAAACAGGATTCATAGGAGAGTCTGCAATTCCAGTGCTCTATGGGAAGTGAGAGGCAGACAAAGAGTCTCCAGAAGCCTCAATGACCAACTTGCCTCAAGGAAGAGACTTCAACCCAAATGAAATGGAAAATCAAGGACCAATACCCAAGTTTGTCCTGTAACCACACATATACAGTTGCATATGTGCTTGCTCAGATATACACATTTACAAACATACTCAAACATCTCCCTGTGTCTCTGTCTCTGTCTCCATCTGTTACTGTCTTGTCTGTGTCTGTCCATCTGTCAATCTCTCTCTCTGTGTCTGTCTCTGTCTCTCTGTCTCTCTCCATAAACTGATTTATGGAGGTGCTATGGTGATAGATCAATGGGTAAATTACTCTATAATCATGACTATCTGAGTCAGGTCCCAAAACTCATATAAAGATTTATAGTGCAAGCCTTAAACCCTGTGCTGGGCAGCAGAGAGACAAAATCATACCTTTAGGTTTGATGAGGAACCCTGTTTAAAAAGCAAGGTGGAGGACTATAGAGAGACATCAGATGTTGACCCCTGGTCTGTATAGGTGTATTATGGGTATGCACACCTGCACACAGATGTACATCCATTCATAGAACACACACACACACATACACACATATAAAATAAAGAAAACTGAGTTATTCCTTAAGTACATAATTAGAACACAGACAGAGAAGTATAGATAACAGAACCAGTCACTATAGCCAGACTTTCAAAACACCGCAAGTGCATAGATTTAATGGGGAAATAGAAGCATATACAGAACACTGGACAACATATTTTTACAGTGATAATGTGTAGTTGTTAACATGAAACAGTAGCTGGAGAAATAAAATACCAGATTATGTATACCAAATCATTGTTGACAGTGACAGCGAGAGTTAAAATGAGGAAATTTTAACATGACCGTTATTCTTTTCTGGTCCCATAGAAGTACCAGGAGGCAGGCTGTGGAAAGGAGTGCAAGCTAAAGCGAATACTGCGTGATCCAAATTTAAAATGATGGTATGTAAAATTGGTCATGACTGTCAGGATCTAAATGTTTATCTGAGGCCCCCTTATTCTTCCTGTGTAGCCAGGGTTCTTTATTGTGAAGTGCCATTCCCAGAAACATCTATTTAATGAAAGTTTTTTTTTTCCTCTTCTAGGACTTTACCATGTTCATGCATCTTCATAGTAAAACACATGTTAATTCCCCAGGACTGTGCTAGAAAGCACATTTTCTGCCTGTGTGGCATCAGGCCTAAGATCCTGTTCTTAATACAAACTCTGGAAGATTCCAATGCTGCTAATCCATGGGTCACAGTCTCAGTAGTAAGGTAATGAAAGGGATAGACTATTAGATAGCCTGCCTGCCTGTGGCCATTGGTTATTGTTTGCTTTTCTCTCTTAATCATCCTTGACCATGGTACTGAAAATAGGATCTCCTCCTAGGTACTCCCTTGCACCCCTTTCTTCCAATGCTTTATTCATGTTTATCTATGTCTTTGCTGTGTTGGTTATCATCTATTTCTTTCTTTAAACATAAACTTAGGGCACAACACTTTATTTTTCTTTGTAAATATTAAAAAGAAAAGATTTATATATTTTTATTTTTGTGCATTTTTTTTCTGCACGTATGTATACCATGTGCTCAGGGTACCCTTAGCAGACAGTTGAAGACATTAGATTCCTGGATTTCTTGGAAGTGTAGTAAAAAACAGTTGTGAGCCACTATGTGAGTATACAAACTTAACTGAGGTCCACTACAAGAACAGTAAATATTCTTACCAATGAGTCATCTCTCTAGCCTCAAATACTTATTTTTAAAGTCATAACCATATTCACAATACCTAGGGTTTCTTAATGACACATTTCACTATTCAAGTAATTATTTTTATTAGTTAATGCACACCTAAACAAGGAGCAAAAATAATAGCCTGGTTTTGAATATATATATATATATCAAGAAAGTTGACATAAGCAAAAGAAAACAAAGTGGCTAAATAGCAGGAGTTCCAAACAACATAAAAGTAACAATACATCTAAATGGATCACTAGATATTCTTCAGATGTTACCATTTGAACACCTCTGTCTAAGCATCCAGTTCCTAATAGGAATTTGTAAGCTTCATTAATTAGAAAAATCTCGTTAGATGAGATCCATGCTTCCAACTATAATTCTCACTAATTACATGTATAATATTACAGATTTTATGAATCTGGTATTAGGAAACCTGTGGAAAATATAGTTAGTCCACTTTGATGTTTTCAAATTAATCTGAGTTTTCCCCTTGGTCTTTCTGTTACTCACTTTATTTCTTCTAAGTCAAATATTTTTTATTGTGTAATGTGCAATTTTATAAAAACTAGACTTTCAATCAGTTACAGTGGTATGCACCTATAATCCAAACATTCAGGAGGCAAGAGAATTTCCATAAGTCCAAGAGCATCTTGGTCTATACAATAAATTCTAGAATAGCCAGGATTATGTGGTGATACAAAAATAATAAAAATGTATAGAAAACAAGAAAGTAGAAATAGAGTGTGTTGGAGGAGGACGGAAGGAAAGAAAGGAAAGAGGAAGAAATATAAAGGAAAGAAAAGAAAATATTGAAATGTTCACCAGTAAGAGAGTTATAGGAAGAAATGTCTTTGCCCATTAACACTGATGATGGGAGTTCTTAATCCTATTTATATAGGGAAGATTTTATCATGTTTCTGAAATGATAGCTATCAGTAGAGCAAAAAGAACCCTTAAAATAACTAAAAAATTTCTGCACACATACTGTAAGACAATTCTTTGTCATGCTGTACAAACCTTTGTTATGCTATTCCCCTAGACACTCCCAGCATCTAAAGATGGAATGTCCAAAGCAGATGATCTTTTCATGAAGAGTGGTATTGATCCTAACGGGAATGACAAATGATTAACACTTGTGAGCTTACAGTCAGGACAGAAGCTTGCTGTTGTAAATGTGGGAGAGGAGATAGACCTTTGGCATTCAGTTTTTTTGTGAGCACTGATATCATTCTATGTTATCACGTATGGTGTGGGAAACCCCGTCACAGTGGAACTTCAGAGACTCTCCATGCGTTTGTGCATCAGAAGACCTCTCTCTTTAACACCGCATGCTTCCCCTGCTTGTAGCTTTGCTTCTGTGCTTGCTTGCTTGTTTTTTCAACAAATAAGGCACATCTTTGGCCTATGTCTATTCTGGATTCTCTGAACTTTATCCTTTTCCCAGTAGCCATGTTGTTCTGAGCCATTGAAGTTCAGCCTTAAAGTCTATACCTTCTGCTTCCACAAGTTTCTGATTAACTTCTTCTACTTCTTTTTAATTTATTCATATTTAATGATTTAAGTTAGGATGGCTATCTTGGCTTGAAGTAACCATTCAGGGGGTATATTTTAAATAGAGCACTTGACTCTTTGAGTAGTTTTTTCATCATATACAAGACAATTTTGGTCTGGACTAGGGAGAAAGATCTACAGGGAGGAAATAATCTGTAAAAATATACTGTAGGAAAATCAGAAAGGTGTGTGAGGTTAAGTGATGACAGCTGTCAGCCCCCACATAATTAAAAACATTCAACTCACGTAGTTTAAAGCAGTCTTTCTACCCAGGTCAGTGCTATGCTTCTACTTGCCTGTAGAACAACCACTGTATACAGTACAGGACAGAAATGATGCTGAATGATGCCCTCAGATCTACCTCTGTATCATTCTCCCTCTTTCATGGATCCGAGTTGGATGGCTTTTGCAGTTTATAGTTCCTGTGTTCTGAATTGCTTTACTTTAGAACCTGAGGCCTGTAGATATTGTTTGTGAGTTAGATATCAATTTGTGGCTGGGATGTAAGGAAATCAACTGCAACAATTTGTTAAAAATACAGATTAAGAACTGAAATGTGAGTTTTCTTTTCTTCAGTGTCTCTTTCTTCCCTATTCTCATATATAATGTGAAGAGCTAATAGGATACTTACAAATTATCTGCACACATAGCGTACTTATTCATAGCAAGCCTTTAAAGCTTTTAATGGATTACTAATTTAAGAGATATAATGTTATTGAAAATATTAAAACTTTTCCTGCCAGAACTATATATTTTTTGCTATCACAGTAATTTTTTTTTACATAAACATGGTGTGCAGAGTTGGTGAAGAGAAAATCTCTTGGATAGGTTTTCCAAGCTGTTTCAGGTTTAACAGATATAACCTCACTTACTGGGGAGACATACAAACTGACGTCAGTTGAATGATTATAATACCTAAAATCAACCTAAAGCAGTGATTCTCAACCTTCCTAATGCTGCAACCCATGAGTACAGTACTGCCTGTTCTGATGACTCCAAACCATACAATTACTGTCATTGCTACTTCATAACTCATTTTCTTCTGTTATGAATCGTAATGTAAATATCTGCGTTTTCTGATGGTCTCAGATGACTACTATGAAAGGGTTATTTGACTCCTCAAAAGGGGTCATGACCCACACAAATCTAGAATATCTGACCTAAAGGAAAAAAAAAAGACTATCTTGAACTAAAACCCGAAATCTTTCTATAACACCCGTGACTGCTCACTTACAAACTGACTACCATTTCTAATAAAATGCTTGAGAGGTTTTCTGGCAAGGTCAAGATTTCTACTGAGCATTTTCTCACATCAAGTTGACATTCAGATGTATGATGAAGTTAACAATCTATAATCAACTGACTAAAAAAGTAATATTGTTCGGGAAAATCCCATACCTTTCTTCCTCCTCTCTCCCTCCCTCCATAATGCCCTTTCTCCCTCTCTTTTGCTAACAAAGAATCTTTGTCATCTTTCTAGAAGCCCAGTCAAGCTTAACATAAAACACTGAGATGCAGGTAAAAATAATAATGGTCAAATTCATTTTTAGTTTAGCTTGACAAAATAATGTAATAGGCTTTTACTTGTATACTTTTAATAACGGCTAATATAAAGATAACCCACTTTTTGCCATTATCCATGTTACAACTTCCTCTAAACAATCAAAACTCAACACCATTTAATCAAAAAAAAAAAAAAACCACAACCATTCATCCCATTTAAAAATGTGCAACATCACTACAGGGACATGGTTATTTTTGCCTCTTAGAAACTACAAGTATTTTATATTTTACGTCTAGCGGCCATTCACCCTTTTAATGTAAAATCCATACTGCTTTCATTCCGCATAGTCAGACTCTATGAAACTGTATTTGTTGATGCTTTCAGATCATCTGTAGATCTTTAGGGATAGCATATGAGCTACACGCTCTAACCTGACCATTTATCAGATTGAGGAAATATGGCTTGAAATTAATTTTGGCTAACTCCCAAAATGAGATTGCTGTTGCCAAGAAGAAATAAATCACCACTTTGAATAGTTATATTAACTTGGCACTGACCCTGAAGGCTGTTGTTGATTGGGAGGGCAAAATCATTTTGATTTATGTTGTTTTGGGGCTCTGCATCTTACGATTACACTGAGGAACACTATGAGTGAACATTGCCATACTTTTATCTGTGAGCCTATCTGGTTAATATATATTGGAACTTTGCAATAGAAATATATGGAAAACATGCTACTTTTGCTGTGTGAATATTTTGTGTATAAGATGCTATTTAATCTTCCTACATCCAATATTTTAACTTATATATCAGAATATCATACTTTCATCAATTCAGAACTGCATGTTTTCTCTAGAATTTTGTATAAGACATTGGCAGTACAACTTAAAGGAGTTCAGCAAGCAATTTTTACTTTTAAATACTGAGAAACAAATGCTTTCACTGTATAAATTACTAAAAATAAATGACACTATACATTGGGCAAATCGGTTTTGGCTCTCTCAAATGAAGTATGCGATTATTTCCTTAAAAATTATGTTTCCCATTTCTGAGGGGTTTGCCACAGTCTAATTGTAAACTAGAAAATCTTTTAGGAAAATATATTTGCCTCTACAAATATGAATTCTCTTTAAAGAGACCTCCTTTAAATCTGACAAAAGTTTAACTTCTGTTTTGACAAAAGCCCATTCGTTCTGCTTAAGAAATATGCATAGGGCTTGGAGAGATGGCTCAATGGTTAAGAGCACCAGATGCTCTTCCGAAGGACCAGGGTTTAATTCCCAGCACCCATATGGCAGTCCACAACTGTCTGCAACTTCATTTCAAGGGATCTCAGACTCTCACACAGACATACATATAGGCAAAATACCAGTGTAGAGAAATTAAAAATAAATACATTGCTAAAAACAAATAAACAAACAAATAAAAAAGAAAAGAAATATGAGTAACTACATCATTTTAATAAATCTAATAGAAACACTAATGGTCCTTACTTTTGAAGAACTGCTGTATACATCAATTTTTGTAGGTATGTCCAGTAGCATTGTCTACTCACATGTTATAATAATAGTTATAATTACATATTAATAAAGAGTCAGTTCACATTGAGCTGAATGATCATTTATGATATATTAGAAATAAAGTATCAGCAAGGACTGGCTATGTTTGATTAGACATTGTCGCCAATGTCTGTGGAACAGGATACTACCAGTTAGGTTGGAGAAACTAGCTTCCTTCGAATCTGCATCATTTCCCTGTCATATATTCTAATTCCCTTTCATTCTTGGTTCTTCTTGCCCTTGTCCTTCACCCTGTACTATTTTTATATGCACAGCTGATACATTTTTGGTTTTCCAAACTTATCTGCACTCTTTGGCAAACCCAGGGTCTTTCTTCAGACTCAGCCTCCTCACAAGTAGTGTGAGGTAACAGATAGCCTTATTTCCTGCTCTGTCACAAATGAATTTTATTTCTTTGACATTAGCAAAACACAAATTTCATCATGTAATCTTTGATCGCTCTACAAAATTAAGATTAAAGTATAAAATTATAAAACCTTTGGCTTGATAATAAAAATGGCTTTTTAGGAGTGTTTAAATCCAATTTTACCCTTTCAAATGCATTTTTGACCTATAATACACTCTAACTTCAATAAGATGCTAATATTACCAATCACCAGTGTTCTGATAAGCAGTCATATTTTTGTAGTAAAATATTTGAAGTTTCATTCATCACTGCATATAGATGCTTTCTTCAAATTTTATTCTTTCTACATCAAGTATCCCAGACATAAATTAATAGACTTCCATACATTTCCCTTTATTATCATCTTTAACAAGTCTCATGATAGGCCCAAAACAAGTCTTGGCAAGGCTTCTTTCAACAGTCTTTCAAGTCTTTATTTGTCACTATGCACCCGCCCTTGGTTAAGGAAACTGGGATAGGATTATGGTGAGATAAGAGAGGCATGTTCATGTGATTGTGGGGTTGGGTCCTGTCTTAATTTAAAATGGAATACTTGGGTTATGGCTATCAAACTTATTTTGATTTTATAAAACATCATTTGTCTTGTTTTGAGACATCAACATTTGTACATGGAACAAATATACCATTTATCTCATTCCAGATTTTTTTGGAAAATTATCTTCATTCCTCATCACCTTGTGTTACAGAGTCTATTTCAATATGAAGAAAAGATAGTAATAACATTTCATTGATAGAGCTGCACAAAGCATTAAGCAACAGAGCAAATATCACAGACATATCCTTTGAACTAGAATGAGAGGATCTATTGTGGTGATATTTATTATTCAATCTGAATATTTTTTACTATATGGAGAAGCTTATGGTTTTTTACCTGAAATCTATAAATGTGATCAAGGCCAAAATGACCTGTTCGTGAAGATATCAATACATGCAATAAAAATGTTGATCCTTTCCCCCAGGAGAGGGGTGGGGATATGGAAGAGAGTGGTGATGGGGAAGGGAAGAGGCTGGGGGAAGAAGGGGTTGGGAAAATTGTATCAGAATATAATATATGAGAAAAGAATAAAAATGTGTTATTTATTAAAATGAAATAAAACTGCTTTAGAAAGTCACTATTTTCAAGTGGTCACAGCAACTACAAATCACCCTTAAATTGATAAAAAAAAATCTTTGAAAGAAAATTTCCAACATGATTTTGAAAATATTTCAGGAACTATTTTGAATAAAGTTAAAATATTCCCACATAATTTGGTCCACATATTCAACTGCATGTTTCGTGACAATTTTTGACTATTCGGGAATAAGTGTAGTTTAATACTTGAGTATACTTTTTTCTTATGGCACAGACTTATGGATATTTAGGTATATGTACCTATCATATAGAAAATTTTTTGTTAGGGTTAGTGAATATTAACAGCAACAGCAGCAGCTGCAGCAGCAACAACAACACATCCCACACTTGCATGGCATGATACAAGCTCTACAAGGATGGAGAAGATAAAAATGAGAAAAGTTTTAGTCATCTAGTTTAATATTATAAAAATAAGGAAAGTAAGATCCCAAATAGCAATTATAGTAAACGTACCAAATAAAAAACATAAGTCATAAAAATATATGGAGGTATTTTACACAATAATCTTGACAAGGAGTCAAGGTGACTTATATGTTGAATCATAACTAATTCTGATTTCCGTATAATGTATCTAAAAGTTGAAACTCATCATATTGTTTAAATTGTTCATATACTGTAGGAATTATTAGACTAGCGACTGCTTTCTTTGCAGTGTCCTTAAAATACCATGTTCATTTAAGTCTGTAAATGATAGAGTAACCATCTTTTAAAAGTGGAATGGCATCCACTTGGTAACCATTCACTTATGGAGAGGTCACGGAGACCTGGAGGCAGGCTGTGTGTTTGAGGAGGACAACCAATTGAAGAATCACATTTTATCCTCCTTGTGTTTAGGACTGCTTCGCTATTTATCCTCATTGTGACAAATCTCATCTGAGGCCTTTGAAAAGCCCAGAGAAAACAGGTCATGTACATAAATTAAAAACCATCCCCATATCCAATAACAAAGACATGGCTGCGTTTTAAAACTGGAGAAACACCACATACTAAAGAGGCATGGGGTAAAGAATAAAATAACCAAATTTTACATTATGAAAAAAGGAAAACAAAGAGGTGACTGAGACATCTATGTCCTATTTAAATTACATTCATTCTATATCTGTAGAATATCTATAATAATTGTATGGTGATTTTCAAAAACAAATCTTTTTGGAGATTATACAAAGAGAGAACAACAAGCAAATCTGTACTCCTCAATGAGTTAAACATTTGATTAGATTTCAACAACAAAATAAAATATTCATAATTTGGTTTATTTTCTTTTGGATTTATTAATAATCTTAATATATATTTATATAAGTATGGCTTTGAGCAAAGACAAAAGAAATACCGTAACTCTTCCCTGGTCATACAGTGCAAAGTATAAGTTATTGTTCTACTTTCTCAGCAGTGAAAGACCCTAATACAGCTCTTCCCGTACAGATTAAAACTCCGTACTTGAGCTTAACTATGTACAGAGAAAAAAGGTCATGTTCTCCTAGCACTGTACCTTTACAAACACACACATTCATACATATGTGTATATAATATACCCTGTATGGTTTTGTTACTTTAACATATAAACCTTAGTGTTCTTTGTCCATTCGAGTACAAAGTGAATAAAAATTTTATTGGTTGCACTGAATAACCATGCAATTCAATTTTGCGGATGTTCTCCAATGGTGCTCAAAAAAATTGATATATAAAAATATTTTACTACGAAATGCATTAATCCTGCCAAAGGTAGACCTTTAATAATTTAAAGGACTAGTACATGATCTTAACAAGAAGCTAGTTTTTAAATTTAATAAAATAAAGGAGTTTTGTACTGATAGTAAGTGATATAGGTCTTGCAACTTTCCCATAGATTTTACGTAGGCGGCACGATCTCTCCCTTACATCATTCCTAACAGGATGTCATTGGTCACTAGCATTCCAGGAATAACATCACTTTACCTAGCATTGCTGATTGTTTCACACAAGGTAGGATCTGTTAGCAATTAAGTGCAACGACTCGTTTTGGTTTCATAAAAGGCAATGTAGATCCACTTTAAACCTCTTGCTTCTGCTTTTGTTCTCGGTCCTCAAGGATACCTGGAGGCCCTGTCCCAGCAGAATGTACGGTCTTTGTGTTCCTAAATAGATCATTTGTGCCTGTAATGTCAAAGACCTCCGCTCGCATCAGCTCACTCTCTTGAGTTACATATAGAAGTCAGGCACTAGAGAGCTTGCTACTGTGTTCTACTCACCCACCACTTGTGTGAGGTGCAGCAAACACACATGATCGCTAAGGGACTTCCCTAGATTAGGCTCCATGATGCTCACAGGAAGAATTAAGGAAACAAGTGAACAAACAGACAATGCTTTCGGACAGCTCAATTCCGCCCCTGCTTCCTGTCACCGAGTCCATATAAGTTTCAGCACATTTGAAAGAACAAACCTCCTGTCTATCTAAGGACTATGTAGGTTACCACATGCCTTAAGATTTACTAACTGCTTAGTTACAATATACAAAGGGCAAAATGTGTATTTCCAAACAGATGTGATGATATATAATATTTATTTCTTCACATTAACATCACGATAAACTACCAACTAACATGAAGACACATAACACCTTTAACTCCAAAACAAGCTATGGTTTGCAAATGATTGTTTAAACAATAAGAACAGCAACAATATCAAATGAAAGTGAAAACCTCACTTCTAGATTTAAGTCAGAGAGCCAAGTCAGCCTTTTAAGAATTTTAAGAGAGGCAATTAATGAATAGTTATACTCATCTAGAAGTGAGAAATACTGTAAGCCTTTTCTTACAATGATTGATTTGAATCTACTTTTTTTTAAGTTATTTTATTTTATTTTATTTTTTTGCCCCCGAAAGCATGCCAGGACTAGGTTCAGATGCTTGATTATGTCAAGAAGGAATAAAAGTAATGATTTTTGGTGTCATACAAGCAATTTGTAGGTTCAAGCATACAATTTTTGCATTAAAGTATCGCAGGTTAAAAATGATATTGTAGGTCTCAAGCCATTGCATTACATTTGAACAGCTGTCACAATTAGAGTGTTTTGTGAAATTTAAAACTCTAACTTTTGAAGTGAAGCAGGAAAACTAAATTCTTAAACACTGACTTTTACCTTTCTACAACACAGAATAGTTACTTTTATTCGGGTTGGGAAAGTTATTTACAGCTAACAATGACTGAGTCTTGGTAAAAGTCCAGTGACACATGAAGACAAATATCTCCTCACTTTTCTCACAAAATCAATGAACATGTTTGAGGTTAGAGGAAGCCTTATCAATGGCAATGTTAGTCTCCTATGGTGGCTGAGCATGTAGCGTGTTCCTTCACCTAACTCAAAATTTAAAGCACCAAAATACAATTGAGAGCTATAAACTGGGATTTGTTTATTGAATCCCGCATAATTAACAACCTAGACGCAGAGGCACAGCTAATGAAAGAAAGCTTTGATTGGTGCTATGCTGGATCTAATTGGAGTTGCCTTTTTAAAAATCAGAGTTTTGTTTCCATTGACTCCAAGAACTCTTCATAAAAGGGAGAAACACATATATCAAAGGAATTAAGTAAAAGGTGAGAAATCAATGACCTTACAACAATGTGTTAAATCCTTTAATGGTTTTAAAGAAAGGAAGACATGTAACACTGAATGTTATACAAGTCTTTTGAACTTCTCTTGGGCATTTAGATATATATATATATTTAATTATATATGTATATATGTTTTTACATTTGCATGTAGGCCACAGCTTCTAAAATATTTTTTTTCAGAGTAGGCTATAGGGATCTATCGTGAGATAGAATAAAATAATATCTGAGAATATTCTGTTTATTAGAGTACTTCTTTTCTGCTTTGACAATCAGCAAGAATCATAAATTCGAAGCAAAACGGGGTTTTTCTGCATCTGGGTCTGTATTTAGGACTGAGGGAGACTCTCTCTGCACAGCTGCTGGTGGAGGGGGTGCTGGAGGCACTCCTCGGTTGGGGGGGATGGCTCCCGAGGACATCTGTCGGAACAAGGTGACACGTTGTGGCACTGTGCTCCTGCTCCCTGCCTGAAGGCCAGTGCTGTGGACTGCTGCCACGGGTTGAGGGATAGAGGCCAGGGACTCGCCCACAGTGGGATGAGGTCTGGAGATCAAAGTGGAGACCTCATGGGGCAGAGAAGGCTGCGAGGCAGAGAGGGGCCTGACTTCTTTGGTCAGGTTGGTGTTATGAAGGGCTTGCGTGCTCTTGTGCACTTCATTTTTCGGTGTGGAGCTACCAGGTGTCTGTGGCTGCTGCTGCTGCTGTTGTTGTTGTTGTTGTTGTTGCTGCTGCTGCTGTTGCTGCTGCTGCTGCTGAGTCTGAGTCTGAGTCTGCTGTACCTGGGACTGCTGTAGCTGCTGCTGAGGCTGCTGCATGAGTGACAGCTGGGACGCAGTGGGAGAGGCATAATGGAAAGTTCGTGTGGCCAGGGGGCTCTGTATGGGAGGACTGCAGACTGCTGTGGTATAGGAGCAGGGTGAAAGGATAGCTGAGGGTTGAGGCGTCTGTGTGCTGGGGCTGGGTGAGTGCAGGTTGCTGTGAGACAGGCTGGTTGCGGTATAGACTGGCGGAGATTGGGTCCTCATGCGGGAGGTTGGGGTGGTGGTTGAAGATGTACAGTTGAGGGCTGTCATTTGAGGATAGTTGATTGGAGGGATAGCTTGTACCATCTCTCGGTCATGCTTCACGATCTGCTTCAGGATCTCGTTCTCCTGGTTGTTGAAAACACCAGTGTTTAGATCCTTCTGGAACTTCTGCAGGAGAATAGAGTTTTTCTTGCCTATCAGCAAAGGAAAAATAGGCACTTAGACAGACCGAAAAAAGAACTAATAAAGCCACATGGGCCTGGCTACTCCAAGGTGACTTATGTCAGCTTTAGGACCAACTTACTTGTCAGCATCAAACAGAAATGAAACTTCTGCCTATGTATAATTCTGCATCTGCTTAGAAATCATACCCTCTACTTAAAAAAAAAACTGAAAAGTATAAAGATGGCAAAAATAAAAGCTGCTTTATAGAAGAAATGTACATGGTTAATAGAGTTATTTGAGGAGTAGAGGACAAGAGGGTGTTTGGGTCAGGCTGGGCCTAGAATCATTATTTTAATTGTAAGTTGTATTTGCAAGGCAAGACAATGGGGGATAAGAGACAACAGTGGAACATTTGCTTTGAGATGCAATCAACAAAAGGCTTTAAGTAGAAATGTTTATCACAATTGTGGAGCAGACAAATTTATCATATTTATGACATGGAGCAGGTGATATTGCTGTTTAGAAATTTAGGCTAGAAAGGAAAGAGGCTGTAAAAAAAAAAAAAGAATTATGATTGTGAAGCCTTCACAGAAAACAAATTGGCTTCATCTGTAACATCTGGTTGCCTCTAGAAACGAGTCTCCTCAGACCAGACCCGGATTGCTGAATCTGATACTATCTTATACACATACAATTTCATGGAGAACTAAGAGATTAAGCCTTTGACCAGTGTGAGGTATCAATGACTGTTAATTCTAGCTGCATATTTCTCTCATCTCTGGAGCTTTAAAAAATATGAAAGTCAGTGCATAGCAATTATGTGGGGTCCAGATTTTAGCATTTGCAAGAAGCTTTCCTTAGGGGATGCTGGCACATTGAGACTCAACTCATGATCATCCCTCTACTGTATAATGGCCACGGAAGGGGGCTCACAGAGTTTTATGCCTCTCATCTCACTTCACAACATAAATAAGCTTTAGTTCTACTTATATCATACTTTTTGAGAGTTTTGCAATAGATAGGACTTCTCTAGAATGATATCAATTAGAATCAATAGCTAGTTGATAAAAAAATTACATAGAATAAAATAAAGTGAAAACGCAGAGATCACCAGGAGCACACAGCCCATTGAATCAGTTAAGCTGGGAACACATGGGCTCACAGAGACTGCAGAGGCAAGCACATGGCCTGCAGGGATCTGTATCAGGAACTCTGAATATCTGTTAGCTTGGTGGTTTTCAAGATTGGTAACTGGGAGTAAGAGGGTGTGTCTTTAACTCTTTTGTCTGCTCTTGGAACTCTTTTCCTCCTGTTGGGTTGGTTGCTCTGTCTTATTATATTTTGTTTTGTCATACTTGGTTGTTGTCTCTTGATGTCCTGCTCTTTTCTGAAGGGAGAAAGAAGGGGAGTAGATCTGGAGGAAAGGGGAGTGGAAGAGAGTGTGGGGGAAGAGTAGAGGGAGGAAAAAACTGTGGTCAGGGTGTGTTGAATGAGAAAAGATTATATTTTCAATAATGAAAAAGAACATCTCACAGATGATATGTTGAAATACACACACACACACACACACACACACACACACATATATATATATTAAATGAGCATGGTAACTGAAAATTGAATAAACTATGCTCTACTGTTAAATAGTAATAATTTGCAAAATAATTGAGCATATTTTTTAACAATGTGCACTATGATAATTTTCTTGGAATCCAAGAAAAGCAATTTTTAAAAATCATTTTCAAAATAGGTATTATTCCTTTTTTCAAAGCTTCTCTAATTTCCCATAGAAAAAACACATATATTAGTGTTAATAATGAATACAGATATTTATTTGATATATTGCCTTAACTGACTACAATAAATACTTATGTATTGATTTCATAACTAAAATGGACAATGTAACTTTTTATTTGAACATGCAATATTTCATGATTAAGGTATCTTTATTTATGGAAAGAATTAAAATAGTTATCATAGCTTTAATGCACAGTTAGAATTTTATCAGTTTCAAAAATACCAATGTTTGGTGCTTACTAAGCAATGTTATTCCTATGCTATTGACTAAAACTATTTCATGTAACTTTCCTGAGAAGTTTTAATTTTAAAGAGAATGAAGATGAACTAGATTAAAATAAATTACTGAATATGCTATACTTTTAGAATGTATCTAAAGATGTCTATTTGGTTTCGGAAACCAGTCTCAAATAAAGAGAAGTCAGTCTCTGCGTCTATAATAATGACACTCATTTAGCAAAAAAAAAAAAAAAAAAAAAAAAGCATTGTCTTCATTCTTGCTCATAGGAATGTCTTCTTATTTCATGGGCGCTATCTCTCTAGAAGACTATGTCCTGATAATTCCTTAAGTTCAGTGTGTTTGCTACGCCCTGCGGTAATGCCCCCACAGTACTTTTACCCCATCTATTGGAAATCTGTCATTCTGTAATATGTAGAGAGAAGTAAATGTGAGTGAGATGAGACACTGTTTTAGACTAAGACCTTACCTTTGTAAGAATGAAGCTCTTGAGCCACCTGTTTCTTGACTTCTAACTGACCCCAATTCCATCTGCTTCAGGCATATTTACTCCCTTCTCCCCCCTTTCAGTATACATGTGTTGTGGACCTGGTATTGAAACTGTAAGAATAAGATAGAGATTCTCTCTCCATTGATAGAGATTCTCTCTCCATTCATAAAATTTAGTACCCTCTTTCCCCCTTTTTAGAACATATACTGTAACAAAGGCAGTGGAGTGAGGGGAATTTGGACACTGAACGAGAACCTATTAAGGGACTTCAGCTTAGTTCATGATGAGACACCATAAAGCATTTCTTTCTACAGGGGGTAGTGTTTAAGCTGAACCATGAATCTACTGCATAACTACGACAAGACAAAGGGGAAGAAGGAAAGACGAGGTGGACAAAGTGGTTAAGGTTTGAAGAATGAATGCATACCCTCTCGTTAAATTTCATGTATCCTAGAATAGCTAGGGAATTTAACAGCAAGACAACATAATCCTACTTGGCTGTGGAAACTGTGTAATTCTTTAGCTAACTAGGAAGTTCTACTTAATACATTTTAGTTTTCTAGCAGAAAATACTCCATAACAAAGATGTTTGCAAAGTAAACATCTATGTAGGGCATCTCTACAAAGGATTTTGTTTGAGTCTGTATTACAAACATTTTGCTGCTTCTGCTGATACTGATTTAATTGCGCAGGTCTTAAAGGTTTTTTTAATTTTATTTTATGAATGTCTGAAATGTAAAACTAGCCATTAAAGATAAAATAAACCTTATGATAAAATTTGGAATGTAATATAGACTCTTGATATTAGCATTAAGAACTATTTTAGTGCTATCTAGAGTTTATACCAGTGCTTTTTACCTGAAGATTCAAACTGAAGTGATATCACTTGGGTTATCAGATTGCATAGCTAGTGAAAACAGACATGAACAAATCAATCCAGAGCACCTAGCAGGAGCAGGTACCACCTCGGATCTTTCTATACAACTATTTACTACACAGCAATTTGCTACTTGTTTTATGCAAGTTAACAAGGGATCTATACACTAGAATTTGAAATGAAAACTAAATTGTGCTTGAGGAAAGCAGAAAGATCAGGAGTACCTATCCGATCGAGTCGGTCAATAGCAACTGTCTCAAAGGCTCTTCTCATCATTGGATATTCCTCCAAGACCTCATTGAAATTGTCCACCGAAAGGGAGTAAAGACGACAGTAGGTATCAGCTCGGACACTGGCAGTGCGCCGGCCCTTGGTCAGCAGGCATATCTCTGTAACAAGAGAAGGGAGAATGACCGGGTTGGTTATGTTCTTTTCCAAGTTTTGAATGCCTCTTCTAATGAAAAGCTTCACTTGTGTAGACAATGGGTAGAGACACTCATTCTCAATTTATCACAGGATTCACTTGGTTATTAAAACCATGTTACTCCTAATACTCTTTTTAAATTTTATTTGGAGATTATAATATGACTACAACTATTCTTTACCTCCTTCCCTCCAAACTTTACCACATATCCCTCCCTCCCCTCATCATTATTATATTCATGTGTCTGTATGTAGATTCACACACATCCCTAATGTAGCCTGATCCATCTGTGTCCTATGACTTATATGTATGTTTTCAGTCCTGACGATTTGGCAAAAGACAACACCTCTTTTAAGGATTCTAAGCAGTTTTAAAACAATAGGGGCTACTGGGTTCAAACAAGAGAGAAGAAAGTTTTCACTCTAAAACAAGGAAAGGGGTGGTTTGGTTCGAAAGCCATTAAGAAATACATAATGGAATTGGAAAGGAAATGGTACAATCAGAAAATTTTGTAAACTCTAGGGGACAGGAACCAGATAGTAAAATCTAGAGGGAACGATAAGTGAGTCTAAATACCTTAGTATACTTTCTGTGCTTTTTGATATTAGAATGAAGAAAAATATTTCAAATATGTGAATATGGTCTCTTAATTAGATACCACCCAAAAATTCTTCACTAAAATAATATCCTCAAAATATGGTCACTACATGTTTTTAATTAGACTTTCCTGTTTGCTAACTCACCTATAAGACATTATTTTCAAAATTTTATTAACTTAATCAAGGTATTGTAGGCTTTGTCTTCTTTTAGACTTGGAAATAATTTAATTTTCTTTGTCTTTAATTGACCAGTTTGGAGCACATGAGATGGCCCATTGGGTAAAGTCACTAACTGACAGTGCTAACAGCCTCAGCTCAATCCCTGACACCCATGCTGTAGATGCAACAAACCAGTGGGCACAGGTTGTCTTCTAGTCTCTAGCCACACATTTCATGGCACATGCTGATACATATATATGCACACACATACACAAACACACACACACACATACACATAAAGAAATACATGCAAATACAAATAAACTTTGTATCACAAAGTTTCTAGTATAATTAAAGTTTTTGAAGTATCTTTACTGTTCAGGGAAGGGTTTTATTTGACACATGAAGACTTAAAAATAGTGTGCAAGTAGAATACTATTCACACTGTTTTATAAGTCATGGTTATTTATATGGATAAAATATGGAGAGAGATTCCAAGATGGCAGAAAACAAAGAACAAACAAAACAGACAGCATTCTGCTGCTTCCCCAGAAATCTGACAGTAAACATCTGACCATGGTGGCCTTATATGGCAGTAACAGTTTGCCGTTTATCCAGCTACACACGTTAAAATGTATGTGGTTTTTAAGAGATTCTTGTTTTGGTGTAGCATGAAGGGTATTGGTTGGATGACTTCAAATCCTCAACTGTAGCCTAGACTGAAGAGTTTTAGTTGAGAAGATTCAGAAAATTATCTATGTGCTTTGGACAATGGACATTATTGTAAAATATAACACTCACTTAACACCTCATCAAATCTGTTGGGTAGAGTTCATTCATATTTAATTATAAAGTCTTTTAGCCTAATACATTCTGGACCTATACAGTGTATGGTATATAATAGTTGCTTAATGTTTGCTGATTGAGTCAATTAATCAAAATACAATGTATTCTGCAAAGTAAATTGTTAATCAAAATTTCACTCCATGAAGAAACTGGGACACCCTGTTCTGTTATCAATATTTAGATAAAGCATCATTGGCTCCCCTGCTAGCTACAACACATTTGTAGAAGAATTTGCCCTCTCCCGAGTTTTTGCCACATTGAACTGTGTTTAAGGTTCCTGTTAGGTTGTACATAAAGAATTTATTGAGAAAATTTACCAGTGTTCTCTAAGATATAGATATGTCATAAATCACCCAGTAGAAAATTAAGTTGCTTTGGGGTGTCCAAGTTGATCCCATAAGCAAGATAAAATAAAAACAAGTGAAACAGAATTCCTGCGATCCTGAAATCTAAAAATGTAAATTTTAAAGGTTTGTCTGCATGTTTCCCACATGCCACCTATTTCTCATACTATCTGCTCATCTTGATTCATTAGCTGAGAACTCAGTTCATAGAGTTATCTCAGTAGAGGTGTACTTCAGCGTATGCACAGGGCCTGGATTCCATCTGCAGTTCCACACACAAAAGGAAGATTCTTAGCAAAAATGTACTTTGTGATAAATCTATTCACCTACAGATTGTATTGTAATATATTATAATTGTCCCTTAGGTCAAATTTTCCTGGTGGGCTTTCTAGGGTGATTACAGAAATGGTAAAAGGTTGCTCTATTTGACTAAGATGAAATTGTCAGTAATGTGCCCTGGCACAGTCACATTAGAAAGCCGGTCCCAATTTCAGCTTCAAAAAGACTGTTGTTTGAGAGATTAGATTTGGTCTAGCACACCGTGTGACTACTTTTATTAATCCTTCGGCTATGAGATGCATCATCTGCCCAGTGCTATTTTTGCTGACATTCGTTAACCCTGATTCTAAACATTTAAGTCCACTTGACATTACTGTCACCTATATGAGCAGTTATTTCCCGAGGTAGGGCAAATAGCTTCAAGCATTTTCCAGCTCAGAAGGATTTCACTGACCTCCAGAACAGTTTGACATTGAAGTGGCACAGAGTTAATCAGGAACTCGTGATAGACTTTCTAAAGTAGTGGTTTTTTAGCCTGAGCTCTAGAATTGATGTGAAAAGTTATACTCACTTGTTTCCTGCAAATGAAGCAAACCTTGTTTCTGTTCCTAAATCTCAATATTATAAAATAGGAGTAATTATCCACTATGCAGCAAAATGATATTTTTTCATAGACATTTCTTGGCTTTGTACTCCGGTATCATATTTATACTAATATGTCAGAAAAAAATATTACTCTTTTCCTTTCACATTTATTATATTTCTAGTCTCTCTATTAGTTACACTAGAACTAATAAGATGTTGCTTCCATATGGTATAAAAGGCATTAACATTTTGGATTTACCAATTTGCAAATCAAGCTTATCTTGTAGTGGTATTTTGGATTTTAAGCAGATTAGAAAAGGAATCCGAAGAAATGTGGACAGGATAAAACATTAAATGTCAGCTTTGTATTATTACATATTCCAAATTTTATGATTTTAAAACACAGACTAGATATGATAAATTTTCAAATATGGATATTATAAAGGAATGATTAGATATTGACAAACTTCATATGGTGATATCTACTTTAATGACCCAGAACATGCAATCTTGACACTTTCCAGTATAGGTTTGATAATTCCCCTGTGCATAGAGATCAACCAGCTTGCAGTTTCTATGTCTTCTCTTGTCCTATTGGCAATCCACAAATAATGAGGTCATCAAAAGCTATTAGTTTATCAAGCAAATTATAGCTCTCACCTTATATTAAATGATTCATTTCTCTTAAGAGATATAAATTAGTCATCTGCCAGAGTAGTGTGTGCTCTTAGCTGGTGACTCATTAATTCTAATTTCTAGAAGTCATGAGACTCTCTTTTCATTCCAGTTGATTACAAAAACTCTGACATGATATCATGTTCGCTTGTTGTATATATGTATATTTTCACTGACGTTTGTTCTTTTCACCTCTTAGCTTATTTCTCCTTCATCTCCCAATTTATGTTGTTGTCTTTCCATTCCATGGTGACTCTGTCAGCTGCCTAATATTGATGCAAATCATATTTGCATGTCAGTGTCTATAAACTGTTATCAAATACATATACTAACAATCTTTCTTAAGTTAAAAATACTAAATATTGATTATCTTGGGAATTATTAAAGTATCTGCTACCTAAATAAAAAAAAAAAACAGCCATTGTTATTCCTATTTAAGCCAGAGTGAACCTATACAAACTTAAATTTTCAATGGCCATATATGTAAGATAAAAAAATCAAAGCTAAGGAGGATAAGATCATTGACTTCTTGTTTCTAACCAGCTTTAAAAATCTACCAGATCACTCCAATTCTTTCCTTTTGATTTTTAAATCTGTCAACACTCGGCTCTTTAAAAGTTAATCAAACACTGTGAATTATAAATTTCTTTAAAAAGCAGCCAGATCTTAAAAAATTCATCAAACGATTTCCGTGCTTAGAGACCTCAGATGTGGTTTGTGAAGTGATTTCTTGTCAGCTCTGTTTTCCTCGTGTCATTTCATATGCTTGCACGAAATGGGACAGAAGCAGTACAAAAATACTTTTCTCTCTTAGAAAAGATTCACTGTACATTTATTAGACAAGTCTACCACAGCAAAAAAAAAAAAAAATCAGTTTATTTGTCCTTAAATAGTTTCCCAACTCTTACACCTTATATAAACCTGCAGGTACTTCTCATGCAAGCACACATAAATGGCGATAAAAAGTTAATTGTATACTTTTATGGTTTGTTTAATACAAAAATAAATGACTAACTCAGATTTCTACAGAGTTTTCTTGCTTTACTATTCATAGCTATCATCTGGATACCTCATTAAAAAGCATATTAGAATTTTCTAAGTCTAGAACATTTTCCAGCATTCCAAGGTGTTGTCAGGGCTAGGTTTTCAAGAAAATGTGCATTTGTAGTTATCAGGATACAAAATAAATGATAATAATTGTGAAAACTTCCCTATCAGTACTAGCATTTTGAAGCCACAAGGGAACACATAATGAGGAAATTCCACCAATCTGGCCAGCATTAGAAATTCAAGAATTATGTCTTAAAAAGATTTAGAAAATAATTCTTAAGATAAATTTTCTTCTAGTTACTTCATATGACTTTAAATGGCACGTCACTAATTATAATGTTTTGTTGGCCTGGAGTGACATGGATGGACTTACATGGTCTATGCGGCAAGTATTTCATAGATCAGGGGAAGAATAAGAACAAGAAGGAGGAGGAGGAGGAGGAGGAGGAAGAGGAAGAGAAGAAGAAGAAGAAGAAGAAGAAGAAGAAGAAGAAGAAGAAGAAGAAGAAGAAGAAGAAGAAGAAGAAGAAGAAGAAGAAGAGGAAAAAGAAGAGGAAAAAGAAGAAGAAAAGCAAACAGAAGTAAGAATAGAGCAGTAGGCTACGGTAATCTTGAGTGCAAGCTCACAGAACACTGTGTATTGAGATGGGTGGGTGGTTAATAAATTAAATACAAATATGGGATCATTGGAGGGTGACTTGGTTTAGAGCACAATTCTCTAAGAAATGAAAACATCTTTACACATAATGTTATTGCAGGACTTTGAGGGCACAAGTCTATATGTAAAATGCTGCTTTAGGAAATGACATACATCTTGCTTTGCATGGATAAAAAGCACTGCACGTATCTTTTTATGAATGGCAAATTCTTTTCAAAATAGTTTTGATACAAGAATAATTATATTTGGTTTGCAAAATGAACCAGAAGTGAGAATTTTAGTAGTCAACATAAAGATAGATAAAGGAGTTTTGATGAGTTTAGAAATGGGTGGCAGGGATTTGTGTCAGCTAAAACCATTGCACTGAACACGGGAGTAAAATTTTTCAGGATTCACTGTGAAATGAGGCTGTTGCTGAACTTGACAGGTGATAGTGAACCCATGGATTTGAAGCTAGAGATAATAGAAACATCATAACTTCTCTGAGTGAGGATAAAAGGGTATTTGGGAGGAAAATAATTAAGATTTTGGCATCCAGTGAAGATTTTATTTCATGAAACTTTTCCTCACATTAGTATAGTATCTCCTATTGTTAGGTTCACCAAAAGCAGGGTTTTCCAGTGAGTTTAAGTCGCCTTGCTTTTATCCTAGATCTCAGAAAACTGGTTCTAACTAGTTTACACAAGGCTAGAGACTCTTCCTGGTGTTGGTTCTCTGCAGACTATGACCAATAAAGAAGCCTGTTATTTCTCTGCCCAGGGTATGGTTGAACACCCAGCTATGTGGGAATATGGCTTTGGTGTCTTCCTGCCCAGTTTCTGGAATTACTGGCAATGAGTTCTATCTCTGAAGTTTCTGTGACAATTTATCTCCCCCCACCTCTGTGCTTTCCATGATAAAAAATCTGAACTTGACCTGAGACATCTCCTAGGGTATGCCTTACAGACCTATTTCTACTTGTAACTCCTTTTGGAAATTTATGTTTATTCAACCCAGTAGCTGGCAAATTCTACCTTTTCTATTTTCTTTTCCTCTTGATAAGTAACTATAACTAGTTCTATATAGTAGTTTGAGTGTGTGTAATGGGGAGCCTGAGAGAAGCCAGGGAATAAGGAGAAAACTAATATTTGAATGTCCGTGAAAGCTAAACAGAAAAAGTTATTGTGTGTGGATGAGTCTTCCAACTAAGAAAACATCTACACTCACAAATTAATCTTGAAATAGCTAAGCTTCTATTGATCTTTTTTTCCAATCTGAGAAATATCATTTTCCCTGACAACTAACAAGAAAAATCAAAGTAATAATTATAATTATATAAACGACACTGGCATGCTTAATTTAATTTTTTTGTATCTAGACTCAAAATATGTATTGACAAAGAATCCACATCATTGATTAGCTACATTTGTTAGTGGTACATTGATGGATAAGAATTAGGAACACATGAGTCAATAAGGTGAAAGCTCTAGTTAGGCACCAGCTTGCCATATCCACATTCAATAGGCTATGTAGGTGTTGTTTCCCACCATAGGGCCTTACTGTCAGCAACCAAAAGTTTTGGTAATAGACTGAGTTGTTTAGAGCTTTCAAATGGGACTCTTTGACCAACAACGAAGTTATATGCAACTCATTCCTTGCACTGGACGTTCCCCTCAGTGGTGAGAGATGCCTTGTTGGAGATTTGTCATTTGGTAACTCCATTTAGATTTTCTTCAATATGTCTATATTTTAATAAGCTTCCACTGTAGTGTCTGTCCACAAATCCCTCAAATGGGTCTTAATGTTAGCTATCTTTCCCCACATTCCTTCCCTTATTCCCTACTTTTCGTTATTTAATCTTTCTGTATCAGGCTTCCACTACCCTTCTCTATAACTATGTATTCTATTTCCCTTTTCCTGGGAGAGCCTTCCTTCTTTTTTAATTCATTACTCTATACCTAGCCTCTGTGATTTGATAGTAGCATGCCTATCAAAGTCTTAAAGGCTAATAACCACATAAAAATAATATATACTGTTGGCCTTTTGGGGTCTGGGTTACCTCATTAAGGATGATTTTTTTTCTAGTGCATCAATTTACACATGACTTTCATGGGTTTAGCCCTTTAAGGGTTGGATAATATTTCACTGTAAAATCTGTGGTTCTCATCCTGTGGGTCTTGATCCCTTTGGGTGTTGAATGACCCATTCACAGGAGTTGCACATAAGATACTCTGTATATCAGTTTGCTAAACACATAAAACTCAAGAAGAATGAAGACTGAAGTGTGGACACTGTGCCATTCCGTAGAATTGGGAACAGAACACCCATGAAAGGAGTTACAGAGACAAAGTTTGGAGCTGTGACGAAAGGATGGACCATCTAGAGACTGCCATATCCAGAGAACCATCCCATGATCAGCATCCAAACGTTGACACCATTGCATTCACTAGCAAGATTTTGCTGAAAGGACCCAGATATAGCTGTCTCTTGTGAGACTATGCCGGGGCCTGGCAAACACAGAAGTGGATGCTCACAGTCAGCTAGTGAATGGATCACAGGGCCCCGCAATGGAGGAGCTGGAGAAAGTACCCAAGGAGCTGAAGGGATCCGCAACCCTATGGGTGGAACACCATTATGAACTAACCAGTACCCCGGAGCTCTTGACTCTAGCTGCATATGTATCAAAAGATGGCCTAGTCGGCCATTACTGGAAAGAGAGGCCCATTGGACATGCAAACTTTATATGCCCCAGTACAGGGGAACGCCAGGGCCAAAAAAATGGGAATGGGTGGGTAGGGAAGTAGGGGGGGAGGGTATGGGGGACTTTTGGGATAGCATTGGAAATGTAATTGAGGAAAAGATGTAATAAAAAAAAGATACTCTGTATATCAGATATTTACATTATTGGTCATAACAGTAGCAAAATTACAGGTATGAAGTAGTAACAAAAATAATTTTATGGTTCGGGTCCCCAGAACACAAGGAACTTTATTAGAGGGTCGAAGTATTACGAAAGTTGGGAACCAGTGGTGTACATGTACATTTTCATTACCCATTCATCTTTTGATAGATAGCTAGATTGATCTGAATTTCTAAATTTTGATGAGCAAGTATCTCTGTAATTGGATGTAGAGTCCTCTAGGTATAGACAAAAGAGTAGTATAGCTAGATCTTAAGGTGTATCTATGTTCAGCTTCCTAAATAACTGCAGCACTGCTTTTCTTAGTGCCCATATAAGTTTGCATGCCTGCCAGTAATTAGTATTTCCCTTACCCTACATCCTCACCCAGCAGTACATGGCTAACACAAAACAAGCTCCAAGGTATTTTTGCAGAATTCTTTGTTGATTATTGCTTTGTTTAGTCATTATTTGCTGTTCTTTTGCTTGTACTCATGGTTTCTGATTTTGTGTCTTCATTGTCTATATGCACTTGTGTGTGTGCACGAATGCTTGCTTGTGTATATGCTTTTTTCTGTTTGTTAGTTGTTCATTTTATTCTTACTTTTTTTTTCATTTGTCTATTTGTTTTCTTATGAAAGAGATGAAAAGGGGTGTGGATTTAGAATGGTTGGGAGGATCTGGAGTGAGAGGGGAAACCATAATAAAAAAATCTTGCATGGAAAAAGTATATTCAATAAAAAGGAGTAGACAATTAAAAAAGAAATATGTAAGCATTAAATTGATAAGCAAATGCACTTCATAGAATATTTTATCTTAGTTAACTGGAATTAGAAGGAAAGGGAACTTCTGAAAAAAATATTAGGCTAGCCATCCTACAATTAAGTCTTATCACTGGATTTGTGTACATTTTATAATTAATTAAGAAATGCTTTTTAGTGTTTTAAAAGTTTGTTTGTAAAAAGACAAATATGTGACAGAGACCACGTGTAAATTAAAAGACGATATCTTGGTAATTTGACCGCTTGTTGGTATGTTTGCCAGTTACTTTGTTAGGTTATTTTGTTCTTAAGTTAGTTGTCCTTCACTATAGCTCCACTTAGTCAAATGATTTCAGTTTTGTAATTTTATTTTTAAAACAGATTTTAAAACATTCGAACAATGAAATTTGTCATGGATCGATAATGTATCTCTAAAAATGTCATTAACAAAAATTCTACTAACAGATGCCAGATAACTGCCTATGAATTTTGGTCAAATGGAGCATCATTATAATACTTTTTATGCTTGAGGGACTATAACAGAAGACTGGGTCTGAAAGAATCTAAGTTTCAAAGGATAGGAACTCAGGATTGTAATCAGAAACTCATTTCTTCTGTGTTATTTGTTCAAAATCCATACAAGGTGGACAGTGCCACTATTCCAACCTGCATCGGGAAGAGCTCTACCATTCTGATGGCGCCGTGGCAGGCAATCATTGCTTGAGAGGCAAGATATATTTTCTTTAGTGTTGTAGCACTGATAAGCTGTGGAAGCTCCAGTATATAACTCTCCTTCCTTGCTCCTGAAAAGTACTGTAATTAATCTTAGTGGATCATACACACAGAAAAAGGGGGCTGGGAGAGAGGAAGGGAGAGATAAAGACAGAGATACACACAAAGAAACAAAGACAGAGACAAAAATGACAGAGACAGACATGAAAGCTAGGAAGCATCTCATTGGGCAGAAAGGTTTTAGTGGGGGAAGGAGAAATGTGAAAGACAGTAATGATGTCTAAAATGACCAAAGTTCATTACATATGTATGCATGGAATGGCCAATGATTTAAAAAAACATCTAGAATGTCTAAAAACCAATAACTTAAAGAATATATAAACCACGTATTAACCTGTGACTTTAATCAAAGTAAAGCACTGAGGCAAATATCCTAACAGTGTAGCCACATGGCACACTATTGTATTAAAAACAACACACGTGATTCATTTAGCTAGCATCATAACAACCCAGAAAATTCTCCCAGGAGAGATGGTCTGACCTGCATCCAGTGAAAAAAACTTTCTTTCTCTCCAAAAACGTATCTGAGCTGTGATTATACCCTTTCCAAATCATGGCTGTAAGATCTTCATGTTACCAGATATTGAATAAACTATTATTTTATTTCCACATTTTTGAAGGAGAGAAAATTCACAGGGTTTTTATAAATTATTTTATGTTTTTATTCTTTTCTCATGTATTTAATCCCATTGGCAGTCTTAATATTATCCTACCAAAAACTTTATAATAATTTCTTAATGTTGTCCAACATCTAATTATTGTTCATGTTATTAAGAAGGGGGCTAATTTAAAAATTCTTCAGATTTTACATAATTTCTCAGCTACCTCTGAAGCTTGCAGAAAGTCCCTAGAACCTTAGAACTTTTACATATAAAACAAGAAAACTAAGTCCTGAAGGATATAATTCATTATAATATTACATCATGCTCAGCACCCACACAAATGTGATCATTCTGGAATTTCTGCAGTGGGAGGGAGAAATACAGTAAAGCTAGGCATGTCTCTGAGGCTCACTGTCCAACCTGTATGGTCAACTAGTAGCTCCAGGATCTGCCTGTGTCCATATCCCAAAAGATAAGGCAAAAGTCATAGAGTATCATTAGGTGATGTTAATTAATCTCTGACTTCCATACATGCATGCATATACAAACCCAGCATACACAGAATATTTTTTTAATGTAGGAAATTGAATTATTTGTACAGTAGCAAAGCACAGCTAAATATCCTAGGGTTGGAATATTGGTTTATAAATATAATTCTTTGTTTATTATTTACTCCTTATGGTTATCATCATTAGCAGAAATGTCTAAACAGAAATATGCTCAATAGTTTGAGAAATATGCTCAAAAGTTAATTGAGGAGAAGTTCAAAGACTTAACTAAGCATGAAAACAAAACACACGCAAAATGGTATTTTATAGTGTTACTTGACTACCATTAATTCATAGTTGAACTGTGGGGCAGTGAGCTGTGCATAGACAGCCTGGTCCCCAGTTGAGCACAGGCATTGAGCCTCAGTGACCTGGTGGTTGGTGACTCCTTCTGAGTGGAAGGGTAGGTATTTGGCCACGCCTCCTGGGTCCCTGGCTCCTGTTGCAGCTCCAGCCTCCCACAGTTACAAGGCAACAGTCAGACATGATCCTCCCCACAGTTACCTGGCAACAGCTAGGTAGGCCCAACCCACTGTAAAAGGAGCTGCTTGCCCCCCTCCTCTCTCTTACCTCTTATTCTCTTGCTGTTACTCTTGCTCCCTTGTTCCCCTTCTCTCTGCCTTCCCTCCCCAACTCTCTCCACGTGGCCATGGCCATGGCCAGCCTCTACTTCTCTACTCTCTCCCTCTCTCTGTCTTTCTACAATAAAAGCCTTATTAAAGCCAATAAAAAAACCATGGATTGCTTCTTCACATCAGGATCCGCTTTGCTGGAGCAATGGAGCAGGACTTCCCCTAATGAGCTGCCTGTCTAACCTCCGGGAGGCCTTCCTGCAGCAACAGCCGCCACCCACCCAAGCGCCCACGCACTGAGCAAGCCGCCAAGTAAGCCAGAAGACTTTTCTCCCTGCCAGACCCAGCCAAAGCTCTCTCCTCTCGGCCCTTTGCCCTTTGGCCCCTGGGCCAGAGGCTGCCCGAGGGTCCCCACTCTGTTCCCAGTTCTTCTGCAATATCCAGCAGCATCTGAGCTGTCCATGGCTAAGAACCTGAGGTCCCTGGCTTCCATGCGGCCCAGGGACCTCAGAACCGGCTCTTCCATGGTACCCAGCAGTCAGAGCCCAACTCCCTCAGGTCTGCGGGGACCCCCGACGGCACCTTCCTCCAGGGGTTCTGTGGGGATGCCCACAGTCAAACTCCCCGCGTCCACTGAGCCCAGCAACCCTAGCCTCAAGTGGACGCTGGACCCCATTTTTGACCCACACTGGACCTCTACACCAACATTTAAAACTAAAGGTCTTCTATAGACTAGGATTTATCAAATTCAGGGCCTTAACATCAGGGTCTCTGACTTCTGCATGAAACAAGTTTAGCTTTAACACCTTTGGAAACATAGTGAATATTTAGAATCTCATTGACCTAAACCTACTGCTTCTCAATAGAAATCCTGTTGTCAAAAAAAAAAAGAAAAAGAAAAAAAAGAAAGTATCACCCTGAGATAAGTCCCTGGAGGTGATAAGGAATGAGTTTTGGTCTCTCATCTCTTTTTGTAAGCCATGCAGTAAAATCTTCAAGTCTTGCTACAAGGTGGAAAACATGCGATTTTCTTGAGTATTTGTTCTTTTGGAAAGATCTATCTATCTATCTATTTATCTATCTATCTATCTATCTATCTATCTATCTATCTATCTATCTATCTATCTATCAATTTCTCTATCTATCTATCTTTCCATCCATCCACCCATCTGTCTACCTACCTATCTATGGTATATATATATATATATATATATATATATATATATATATACACACACAGATACATACATACATACATATATATACACATATATGTGTGTATGTATAATATACATATATGCTATATACATGTATATTATGTAGTATTCACACACACATATATGTATGCATATGTATACATACACACACACACACATATATATTTAACAGGATCTTAAAATTACATTTTAGATACCAAGGCAACTATAATTAAACTCTTTGGAACATTTGCTTTAATTATGCAATCTTTTTTTGCATAATCTTCTTGAAACACTGTAAAACAAATGCTAATCATTTTGTAAATGAGATAAATCTATTTAAACCCATTAGAGAAGCTTTTCAAAATTTCTGTCTACTTGTTCTCACTATTTGAGAGTCAAGAAATGCCAGTTGGTTTTACCTATTTAATTAAAGATGATAAAAAAGAAACCTCTGATGAGGAGTCCTGGGTTATTAGATGCAGAGACAATCTGAGAGCCAGAAAAATAAATTTTACAATAGTACTGATGAGCAGTGCCCACTATAAGATTATGACAGACAAAACTTTCTGACTTGAATTGTTTTGTTGATGCGTTTAAACAATATTTGAGGACACAGAGAGTAAAACGATCAGGAGACTGTACTTGACTAGATGAGCACATAGCCACAGGAATATTAAAAAAAAAATGTTCTTTTATGTTGGGATATAGGATTCAGTTTCATCATATTTTCACTAAATCAAAAAGACGAAGACAGTTTGGTAGGTTAAGTAAAATAAAGTCAGTTCTACATCAAATAGAAATACCATATATAAATGAAACAGAATATGACATTTTCCTTAATAGAACAAAAGGCATTCAAATTTCATGAACATTTGTTAATTATCTCCTAAAATAAGGCTTAAAGCATTAAACCTACTTCAGAATTGTGTTGGCAGTATTGATTTATTTGTTTGTACTTTCATGGAAATTAAGGTAGCATTAGATTTATCTCTATTAATATTGATGTAAAGGAAAGGTTTTAAAATTCCATTTTCTTGAGGGAATGTTACTTCCAAAATTCCATGAATTCATTATATTAATCTAAATTAGGGTTAGGGATATAATTTAATGTGAAAATTTTATAAGTTGTACATTTAATTTTCCTTTAGACCACCTTACACTTATATACTGTAGATAAATCTTCATAAGCAAAGGGAAGATAGTTATATCTTTCTAGCCAAATTATGTCATGACAATTTGTTTTTGAATATTGTTTACAGAGTATACTTAAAGTTGTCTAATATGGCTTTCAAAATTTCCAATTTTTTGCTTCCGTTGTCAGGGTCCACTCAGGGCTCCCTTGCATTTCAGCTTTAAATATTCTACTTCAAGGTAACCATCTAACGACTCTCACTATGAGCCTCTTTCTATGTTGTTTTCTAGCCACAGAGGTAGATCATATGATATACTATCTACCCATACAGACTTATCTACTCATTCTTTCAAACAACACAACACAACACAACACAAGTCTTAGTCATTGTTCTTGAGTGTGTGTTTTCATTATTCTTTTGAAGCATCATTTGTAAAGTCCTCTACATACATAGATATCACCTTCCATCCAAGACACAGATTCAGTGGGATAATCTAGTTTATTGTAGCTATACTCACTGTTTGTCTTCAAGATAGCCATCAAAGTTGTACTTTTTGGCAAGTGTTACAAGATCAGAATGAACAGCTATGTGACTTAGCAACTACCATTTGTGTTTAATGCAGATTTTTTTTTACTATAGTTGTTTACTATAGGGGACAGAAATTTTCACAGAAACTAGATAACTAGATAAAAAAAAAACTAAATTTAGTTCCATAAATAAAACATTTCTATTGTTCTAGGTTAAACCTTAGAAGTGGCAACATATGTGATCTATGTTCCATTTCATGACTTAGTGCATAACTCCTGCATGAATGTCTGTGCATTATGGGCATCCCAGGCATCTGTGGAGTTCAGAAAGAGGTGTCTGACTCCTGACTCCTGAGACTGGAGTTCCTGGCAGTTATGTGTGTGATGACATGTGTGTGATGGGAGTTAAACATGGGTCTTCTGGAAGAGCAACTAGTGCTCTTACCCACTGAAATATTTCCCTAGCTCCATGTATAATCTTTTAAGTAATTCATATTAAATTAAACATAAACTTACACTGTAATTTTCACATTTGATCGCTATATAAAATACTCATATTTTCTAATTAATATGATTTAATGATAATTTTTGCCACTTAAGAAATTGGATGGTGTTAATTTGTGTTTACTAATCAAATTTGATTAATTTCAATCTAGGTTTTAATGATATCCATTTCAGAATCTTATGTTAATATTCAGATAAAAAACAAATTATTCCCCTCTCGTATGTCTTAATTTGTTATTTTGATAAACTTTATTTAATGTGTTTTTTGATGCCTAAAAATTTTTTGGCAGAAAATAGAGTTTTCATTTATCTTTGTCTTTTACCAAAATTTTGGGGATCTATTATCTATGAATGATAGGAAACCAGTTATTGTTTGAATCATCAACTAATATTTCGGTAATTTTTTTAGTTAGGTTTTTTTTGTTTGTTGGTTTTTTGTGGGTTTTTTTGTTTGTTTTTTGGTTTGGTTTTTGGTTTTTGGTTTTTTTGAGACATGGTTTCTCTGTGTAGCCCTGGTTGTCCTGGAACTCACTCTGTAGACCAGGCTGGCCTCGAACTCAGAAATTTGCCTGCCTCTGCCTCCCAAGTGCTGGGATTAAAGGTGTGCGCCACCACGCCCGGCTTTTTAGTTAGTATTTTATGATTTTATAACTTTGCTTTAGTATTTTATGATTTTATAACTTTGCTTTTAAATAAAGTTATTGCAAACTAATCAAATGTCCTTATTTTCATTGAATGATTATTTCTATTATTGTAACCTTTAGGGTTAGATTACCTGCCTAGAAATGTACAAATTTCAGTGCTGCCATATAAACAAGTTGGGATGCTAGAAGGCTCTTAGGCTGATGATTAGCCTGCCACAGGTAAAAATACATCTGCAGTAACATTTTTTTAGGGTTAAAATAAAGGGACTGATGTTTGAAAAACATGCTTCCCAATCTTAGAAATGAAATTTAACTTTGTGTTGTTTCAAAATTGTTCTATCACTCTGAATAAATATTATTTCAAATATATTATCTGATCAATACTCAACTAGAATGATTATGCAGTTTCTGCTCAGAGTCAATGGAAGAGACAGAGAGAGAGAGAGAGAGAGAGAGAGAGAGAGAGAGAGAGAGAGAGAGAGAGAGAGAGAGCACGGTGTACACGCACATGTGCATGCATATGTGTGCCTATATAATATTGTTCTATGTACCAATCCACGTCTTTTTATCTGTTTAACAGCTCAAATTCACAAAGGGACATAGACCACAAATAGTTCAGGTATAAGAAGTAACAAAATGTGAATTACAGAATAGACCTTGGGCATGGTAATATGGTGTAGGATGCAAACTGCATAGTGAAATGTCTATTTGAAGGGTTATACTTAGCTTCTAAGTAGTAAGTATAATAAGGACTAAAGATGGGAAAGCATTGAAATTATGGGCTCTAGTATTACTTTGTCTTGAACAAGAATTTTCATGAGTAAGTGCTTTACAAACGGCAGAAAAATATTGAAGAAAGCAGGTGTGAATTAATTTTGCTAATGGTGACAAGGACAGAGACATACACCCAGAAAGCATTTCAGAACTAACTCAGGAAGGAACATGGGAAGTGAAGAGTGAAGAAAACGCATCTAACTTCATTTTCATATATAACACGATAACATCTTCTATTAAATATTCTCTGCTCCCCAAACATGGGGAAAAAAAACCTTTCTGATGAGAACCTCTGTTATTTCTTACACACACTAAAAAGAAACCTTTTCGGAGTCACTACAATGAGCCACCATGTATCAGAATGACTAAGGCTGTCAACAGTGTGCTCACTGTAACCCAATGACTAATCCATAGGTTACATGGCTGGCTCACCTAAGCCAGCTCAGGTAAAGTGACATATGACTGGGCACAATGTTGACGAATGAAGTTTTCTTATATGTAAAGTGTTTTATTGTTTTAATGCATTTATATTCATTAAAATTATGGGTGGCTCACGCCTTTAATCCTAGCACTTGGGAGGCAGAGGCAGGCAGATTTCTGAGTTCGAGGCCAGCCTGGTCTACAAAGTGAGTTCTAGGACAGTCAGGAATACACAGAGAAACCCGGTCTCAAAAAACAAAAAACAACAACAAAAATTATACTATGTATTGATTTCCCCCTTTAATTGTCTGTCTTTCTGAAACAACTAAAATGTAAACTGTAATAGGGCAGAAAAACGCTTCCCTTCCTTACTATTAACTTCAGGACTATTACCTACAATGGTCACTGACATTATGATCATTTGGGATAGACTGTAGGAGTATGAATGAATAAGTCTGTGAACAAAGGAGTTAAAATATATTTAGGCAACATAATCCAACTATATTTAAAATTTCTTTAATTAAAGTAAGGAAACAGTCTTAGGGGCCCTAATTTATTCACATTTGATCATATGTAGGTGCAAATGAATAATGAAAAAGGCCAGATAATCATTTCCTTTTGTCATCGATGCATAAAATAGAAAGTCAATATAAAAACAATGATTTATAAATTTAAAAAATCCACAAGCAAAAGGATAAAAAGAATGGAAAAATTAAAAAGTTAAATTTGTCTATAGATAATCTTATAGATTGTTCTTTTTTGTTTGTTTGGATGTTTTTTTTTTTTTGTTTTTTTTGTTTTGTTTTTGTTTTTGTTTTTTGTTTTTAGAGACAGGGTCTCTCTGTGTAGCCCTGGCTGTCCTGGCACTCACTTTGTAGACCAGGCTGGCCTCGAACTCAGAAATCCGCCTGCCTCTGCCTCCCGAGTGCTGGGATTAAAGGTGTGCGCCACCACGCCCGGCTAGATTGTTCTTATATTAGCTTATTTTAATCATAAAGTAGTAAAAAAAAGTTCATTATATTTATAGCCACTTAACCCACTGGGCTTCAGGACTGCAATGATCAGATGCAAGTTTCTATAATACAGGAGAAATTACCAGTGACCTAATTGCTGCTCATCATGGCATCACATGTTTCTCCTCAGCCTTAAATTATTGAATTAAGCTGAATTTCCTCTGCCAAGTCATATGTATTAAATGATGCTGACCATTATTTTGGCAGCAAGGTAATGAATTCACCTTGTTTCCCTTAGCAAAGTGATTCATAATAAGAACTTTCTTCCAAGGTAGGTCTAGAAAACTTTCCCAAACCATGTCATTCTCTTATGTAAATGTTTCATGATGAAGTATAATTTTCTACCATGTAGCAGAAATTGTGTTTTTCTGGGTAGATAGAAGTAGAGCCATTCTTTCATGAATGCTCATTTTAATAGGCTAATTCACAACTGAACACTAGAATGTATGAGAACTCAAGATCTTTCTAAGACTGGTGAATACTGTAAAGATGAGCTATAGGTTTGATCTTTCTGAGAAGAGAAACAACTGGTAATTTGTGGAAGAGTTAATTTCCTCCTAGCTAATCATGTGCACAAAATTAAAATATGCCAGGTAGCACCATGTAGTCACTATCTAAATCAATTTAACAAAGACTACATTCACCTAATCATGTGCACAAAATTAAAATATGCCAGGTAGCACCATGTAGTCACTATCTAAATCAATTTAACAAAGAGTACATTCACCTAGGAATATAATCTCAGGTTGGTTCCTAGAAATGTCTGTGGAGATTGCCTTGATATGCTCATTGACATGAAAATGGTCAACCTAAAAAGGGACAACATGAGTCCTTTGTTTGAGGACCCATGTATAGAACAACATAGGGTGAGCTGCATACAGGTCTGCATGAATTACTTCTCTTTCTTTTCTTGGAGGTTGATGTGAGTAGCTGCTGCAAGGTTTTGCTGTTGCATTCCTTAGTGATGGGCTATCACCTGGAGCTGTGAGCTAAAATAAAACCCTTCTTCCCTAGGTTACAATTGTCAGGGGATTTTATCACAACAGAACCAATACTAAGATACCAATCAACTTTGAACTATGATGCATGGAACATATGTATTCTTCAGATTTAAAGGATTTTAGAAAGATTAAAGCTCAGTGCATTCCCTGACTCTTTTTACCTTTATTGCTGCATATATTTTGTATCCATGTTTGCACCCATATTAAAGGCACAAGAGAAGAGGAGTTAGATTCTCTGACAGGCAAGCAGATAGGGAGAATGGCCACGACTAAATAAGAAAGATGATGACCTTCCAAGATGGTTAACTTCTCTTTCACCCTCCTGACCTAATACCAAAGCCTAGATGATTAAAACAAAGGCCCTGAGGGGTTTTCTCTCTGGGCAGTAGGACCCCTTGCCTGTAGATATGTCTGATAAGTTCAATGCTAGTCTGTGATGCACTTACCCTAAACTTTAGGACCTATCAGTCTCCCCTACCTTTGTTCAAACTGGCAAACCATATATCAAGGGAGAAAGACTTCCTTCAAGGTCTTTTAAAGTCTCAAGATGTCAAGAAGGAACTAGGGCTCCAGCATTCTGTGTCTTCTCCCTTCTGGTTTACAGAGGGTCTTTTTCATTGTTTGCCTTGCAGTGTGTGTGTGTGTGTGTGTGTGTGTGTGTGTGTGTGTGTGTTTCCTTATCCCTCATAAAGACCTTTTTTATTGGCTGATTCTCTTTTCCCTGTGTGCTATCTGTCAAACTCAGGGTTTCCCCACTGCCTTTTAATTCTTTAACCTGCAGAGAACATGGGCCCAATCGATACCACTGCACAGAATCGTTTTCATATTTACCAAGTTATCTGAACCAAAACATGCTACCATTTGTGAAAATTCTTTGTCTTTCTCTCCAAATTGATAGACTAAAATACTTACTTTTTTAAATTCAACCTTATGATTTAATGTCTTTCTTAACCTCATGCCTAGAGTTTGCTGAAATACTCATACATTTTCAAAAAGAAGTGGTAGATGAAAAGAATGGTGTTGAGTTAAATTATCCTCCCAATATGTGCTTTAGTCACTCCATTGCAGACAGTATGGAGGAGCCTGAAACTTCAGGGCTGTCAAAAAATGAGGTTCCTAATTTTAAGGGTTTTGCAGGCATGGGGTGGGGGGTGCAGACAAGAATGTCTCAAACCACAAGGAAGCTGGCTCAGTTGACCTACAGGACATGCTACATGCTCAGTTAATGCAAGATGACAAAAACAGGGAAAGAGAGTACACATGATGTGGGGTATTCGATAAAGGTCATTCTTAGTTGTAAGGGAGTGGGGGCTATTAATGTTTGACCTATAGAACATGACAGTATTCACACTGCCTAGGATCCAATTTGGATTCTGAACAGTAAGCATTCAGGCTGCTGGGTTTCAAGGGGATGTACTTTTGCCCAGCTTGTGGAGGCAGGGAGGTTGAGTGAGGAAACAACTTTCCCCACTTTTCATTGCATCTGGAAGGGAGGCAGTGGGCTGGGGGTGCTCTAATAATACGTGCTTGCTTGGAGTCTTTTAAAAAAGATTTATTTATTTTATGTATGTAAGCATGCTGTCGCTGTCTTCAGGATAAGTAAAAGGTGAGTTTAATGGAGACAGTGTTTTCATCCAGTCTCAGGATGTACAATTGTCACCATAAGAGGGTATTGGACCCCATTACAGATGCTTGTGGTTGCTGGGAATTGAACTCAGAACCTCTGGAAGAGCAGTCAGTGCTCTTAACCCCTGAGCCATCCCTACAGCCACCCTCATCTGGACCCCTAACATCCTTCTGTCTACTTCTTGCACTGGTTTTTTCCTCTATTAGAATGCTTATTTCTGAATGTGAAATTAATCTTTACTTTAAAAGCCTTTAATTCTTGCTCATTAACTATAGGAAGAAATTTAATCCCTTACAAAGACACAGGAATTGTTTACTAACCAGGTTCTGCCTCACTGATGTACCACCTGCCTTACACAGTTCATTCCAAGCATTCCAAATACTGTTTCTGTACATCCTGAGACTGGATGAAAACACTGTCTCCATTAAACTCACCTTTTACTTATCCTTCTTTCTGCCTGCGATGCATACCCCACAAACATCTTCTCATCCTGTTACCTCCTACTTATTGCTGAGGTTCACATTAGGTGTCCCCTGAGGTGTCACTTGCTCAGAGAGCATTATTATTGAACACATTCTGTTTTCCTAGGTTAGGTTGTCTTATTTTCTTAATTCACCTAATCACAGTGATCTTTAGGCATGCAGATTCTTGCTTACTTTCTTGAAGACAGACTGATTACAGGGAACAGTGACCTGCATATAAAGTAGGATTCCAATAAGGCTTGATGAATAAATAAATATTAGTCCAAACAAATGCTGTTAATATTTAGTAGATTAAAATATTCTATATAATCAGTATATCAGTAGACCAATTAGAAAGGCATTGATATGGAAATGGAAAACAAATGAGGAAAGAGAAAAAAATGTAATTTTCCATGTGTCTAAATACACATTATTATTTTTTTCTTTTTTTTAATTAGGTATTTTCCTCATTTACATTTCCAATGCTATCCCAAAAGTCCCCCTAACCCTCCCCCACTCCCCTACCCACCTACTCCCACTTTTTGGCCCTGGCGTTTCCCTGTACTGAGGCATATAAAGTTTGCAAGTCCAATGGGCCTCTCTTTCCAGTGATGGCCGACTAGGCCATCTTTTGACACATATGCAGCTAGAGTCAAGAGCTCCGGGGTACTGGTTAGTTCATAATGTTGTTCCACCTATAGGGTTGCAGACCCCTTTAGCTCCTTGGGTACTTTCTCTAGCTCCTCCATTGGGGGCCCTGTGATCCATCCAATAGCTGACTGTGAGCATCCACTTGTGTGTTTGCTATGCCCGGCATAGTCTCACAAGAGACAGCTATATCTGGGTCCTTTCAGCATTTTAAATGGAAAGTACAAATAATTTAATTGTATTATATCCTGTAAAAGATTTTTAAAAGTTCAAAATAATGGAAAAAAAGTAAGAATAATTTGATCAGAGTTTAGGAATGTGGTATGCCTTCTAGCAAGTGAGTGTAAAGGCGATTGCCAAAGAATCCAAGTAAAGAAACAGTGATGAGTTGAAGACATATAAATTCATCACTGTAAATGGCACTAGCCATGATGATCACATCTACCTAAAGTATTGCAGCAAAAATAACATCCTTCAGAGTTTGGGAAAATGGAAAGAGCCAGTCTCCCAAAGCATGCCTTCCTGGTTGTGGTACATCCTTTCCACTGTCATAATGTTAACATCGAGATGCCATCTTAGAACAGAGATGATTCTGCCCCTTAGTCATGACAATAAAGGAAGAAAAACATTAGTGTTATCTAGGGCTATGTAATAGGCTGATAACTGTTCTTACTAAAAGGAGAGGGTAGTGGGAAACATGACTCTCTGCTGGGAGTCCAGTTACCATTTTCTCCTACATTCCAGTTCTGTGGTGTTGGTAGAAGTGCTAGAGGACATAAGAGAACAAGGTAAACCAAAGAAAAGATTCTAGTAATAGAATTTTCCTGAGATTACCACTCATAATGATGTGCACCTTTGGTTGATAGACAGTTTTTTGTTATCTATATCCTTATAAGCAATCCTGTGCCACAGCCCTATATGCAAACTCAATAAGGTCAATAGTTCACAAAGGTGAATTAGGATGCAATTATGTCTTTGGTCTGTCTTTGGTGCCCTGTCTTACTTGAAGAACCAGGAAGAGTAACTCAGCAATCACATAGAAAACATTAACTAAATAGATAGACTAAGACATGTTGGCATGCTAAAAGAACTAGGGACCATTATAAAAAAGAATTTTGTGTTACTCAACTAAGTACTTACTAAATACTCATTTCAACTCTTCATATATACTTGTAGATATGCAGTTTGAGCTTCAATTATCTTTGGGCTTTGTATCTAGAGATTTAATCTAATCTTGATGGAAAATTTAATTGTATTTGTTCGTAATGTTTACCATGCTTGGTGGAATCACCACCAAATAACATGCTCTCGTAAATAAGTAAAGCACATTACATTCTATTAGGAATTATTAGTAATGTTGATAGAATTAAAAGCAGACTGGGTGGAGGTTAAGTAATCTGCAAATGCTACACCATTTTATTTAAGGAACTTGAGAATACTTCCTTATACTTTGGTGTCTCTAGGATTTCATGGACCCATCCTCCAACTGACATTAAAAGAAAGAAGACTGTTTCTACAGTTTATTCTTTATAACTGCCCTACCCATAAACATTGCTACCTTTGATTCACTAGAACACAGAAGCAAAAGCATTTAATATTTAAACACAGAATGTTGCAAGAACCTAGTCTTTGTAGAGTAATCCTGTTGTTATCAGGACTAAGAGACTTGAGGCAACCAAGGAAGGACCTTTGCATCTCAATTCCAGTTTCCTGTTAACACTATGTAGGGGAACATCAGCTTTGTCCAGGAAATACCATATGAAGGGAGTGGAAATCTAGCCTTTCTTGTGGATCATTAAAGACAATCTGCTTCCTTCTAATCAAAAGAATGGAGTCTGATGTCAGATGGAGACATGACATTCTAATCTGCTCCAAAATTCAGAATGTTTTAGGCTATGCAACTCTATTAAGAGTCAATTCGCTGAGCATGCCAATAACCTAAGTAGGAGGCAACCACTCCAGAATGCTGATTCACCTGAAAACATGCTAAAACGTTGGCAGGAATAATCACCCCCTGAACTGGATAATGTGCTCAGCCTTCCAGGTAGTTTCTTCTGTGGTTTAGCTTAGTGAGCCTCTGCCATGCAGGACTGCTGAGCTTGCCTGTGTTTCCAAAGTTTAGCTCAGAGAAACATACCCTTTCCTTTTTCTTTTGTTTTGTTCTTTTGGTTACTAACAAAAGCCTAAGCATGGTTGCCCTGGCATTCTTCATTGTTTCTTGGAATATCCCTCACTTTTCACAATACAGTTAGTTGCTGACTTCCATTGTAGATTATACTAGGATTTATCTAATTAAAAATGGTATGTTTTTTTTTTCTCTTCCTCAAGCCAACTCTGTCCTGCTGGCAGCTGCTAATATTTACCATTTCCCTGGCCTATTATTTTTCTCTCAACTTAATAATTGGCTTCCGACATTTTTTTAACCAGTTGTTAAATTAATGAGGCTAAGAATCCGGAAGAGAACAGTTGATTTTTCTTGTAACATTATTGCAGCATGTCTCTTTGAGAGATGCTTGCAGAGGGCTGCTTAAGGTGGCACCTATAGAGAAAAAGAAAATGCTTCAACATGCTATAACCTCCCCCTACCCCGACTCCCAGAGAATGACTTTTGAATCCATTAGAAATTGAAGATAGCATTTATATAAATTGCCTTAAAGATGAAAATTAAAAGGAATGAAAAGAGAAATATATGTAGTTGATAGCTATGTAGGAGCAAAGTGATCTGGAGCAAGACTCCAAAGAGCCTTAGCATCTGTGCACTGAAATGCTTGTTTTAACAAGTCCAGCTGTGTTTCCTAACTATGTCACTCCTTTCCCTTGGCTAATGCCGAGCACAGCTTACAGAAAATATCAAGCTGCAGCTTTCTTGCTGAGAAGATCTGAACACTACTTTAATTTCCCAGCCAGGAGCTGGTGTTTCATCATGGACCAAGCATATTAAGTAGTTGTGGAAATGGAAGACCACACTGCAGGCCATATGGCAGCATTTCTTTGCAGAAGAGAAGAGGCCTTCAAATCAAACTGTTAAGTCTAAGAGCCGTTGGATGTCACAGTTACTAGTTTGCAGTTAAGAGCAGGAAATGTCTTTATCTCTTTTGACCTTCTTCCTTGTATAGCCATGATGGGTCCACTTAAAGTTTAAAAAAAATAAAAAAAAAAACACCAATCTGGATTAACTCTAAATCTATTAATCTCTGAATGGGATACTCACAAATTTCAATTCAAAGTGGAAGGCAAAAGCTACTTCCCCCAAGCTCCCATGGTCATATCTTAATATCTGCTTCATTTTGGGATAAATCGGAATGTTTTTAGTATGTAAAAATGTGTTTTCTAAAGTAAACAATTGATCTCATATAATTTGTTTCACTAACTTAGGCTACATTCTTTTCTCCTGTTTACGTAGCCCATGTAATAGTTATTATGGATTGTAAACTTACCCAGGAGACCGAACAATGGAGATGCTCTTGAGGGAGTTTCTACAGTGAAATCACTGATGTAGGAAGACCTCTTAAATGTGGGGAGTTGACATTCAGTGGCCTAGGCTTCCATGAGAACAGAGCACCAACACTCATCTCCTTATGCTCTCTGACTGGGAAAAGAGTGTAACTAACTACCTGCTTCTGATACCACAATATTTCATCTCAATGGACTGTACGCTCAAACTATAACTAAAAATATACAGTTCTTTTTTAAGTTGTTTTTGTTTGGGGTTGAGTTGCAGCAATCAGACTGTAATATATATACATATACATATACATATACATATACATATACATATACATATACATATACATATACATATACATATACATATACATATATATATATATATCACCCAACATTTATAATTTATAATTCAACTCAAAAGTTTCATCATTCAGCTAGCAAAAATAAAGTTCCAATTTGATCCTAATTCAGGTCTAGACCATTCTGGAAATCATGTGTATACAAGATACAATACTTACCTCTCTTCTCTTATAAAGCTACATTCTAGAAAATTAAATGAAAAGCTTCAAATAAATCACTTGAAAAATTACGATCTGAGGACCACCTGGCATGAGACGGAGTGATAAAGTACACAGGCTATGGTGATCATAGGCGTGTGAAGGAAGCATGTTTTCTAATCTCTTTCCAATTGTTTATTATTTAGATGCTTTAATTCTTAGTTGTTGTCATTTATCCTCAAGATTCCTCTTCCGGGCCGGGCGTGGTGGCGCACGCCTTTAATCCCAGCACTCGGGAGGCAGAGGCAGGCGGATTTCTGAGTTCGAGGCCAGCCTGGTCTACAGAGTGAGTTCCAGGACAGACAAGGCTATGCAGAGAAACCCTGCCTCGAAAAACCAAAAAAAAAAAAAAAAAAAGATTCCTCTTCCCATCTTAAACCATTTATTTTTCTGAAGCTCAAGGATCAGCCTCATTCTTCTCTGACATTCACAACACAATGAAGCTGAGGTAGATTCAAATCCAAATCTCTATAGTCATGGAAATGTCCTCAGAGTTTTAGATAAATCTTTCCTGGAAAGGTTGAATTATTCTTTCAGTGGCATTGACAGAGCCAACCCTCAGAGGTCAGTTCTTTCACAGTTCTTTCTTTTCTCTCCTTGGAGCTCTGTTTTCTTCTCCTTGGCTAATGTCAGGGCCTCCAACATTTGCTTCAGGCACAAGTGGGTCACTGTACACAGCAAATATAAAGAATCTGAACATTAGCTTTAAAATATCTTTCCAAAATCTATAATCTAGAAACAAAATTTCCCATCTCTGTTTGCTGATCCTTTTCCCCATTTCACCCTTCTTATATCATTATAGACTTCTCACAAGGTGGCTAGTGGGAATTGTTTTATTTTTCTTGCATAATTTTTCAGACCTCTAGATCTAGACACATTGGGGACACTGTATTTCTTTTGTAAAGGTATTTCACTTAATTTTTTTTTTTTTATTGAATCTCTTCAGTACCCAGTTTTGAAAAGTTTATTTTGGCTTCATATTCATTCTGTACTTCCTGAGGGGGAAAAGTTCTCAAGATTGTTTCTATAAAACTTAGATAAAAGAGTTTGTCTTCTCTTCACACTTTTTACCAGCAAAGGACTGTGCTCAACGATACTCCATCTAAGGATGGCAGGAATTGTAAGTATTGTTTCCTAAAATAAGACACACCCATCACCAAACAGGCAAGGTGGGTATTTATGCCCTAATGTGTGGTAATTGTGACACACAGGGATTTGAGTTCTGTGAACCGGATATGTCAAGAGACTGATTCACCAGCTCTTAGGATTATTTTTAACCCTTATCAGATGTTCCTCATTAGTTCTGCATTATTCCCTTAAACTGTCTCTCATTTTTGATTGAGGATAAATTTTAAAAAGGGGAGTTTGAATGTTTCAAACTACGTAGGTAAAGAACTAATGATAACTCTGTTGATAATGAAAATATTTAATAAGGTTCAGAATTATAGGTGAAGTAAAGGGGATAGTGATTAATGTTGCAATTCCATTTTCTTTAAATTACACTTATTTATTTTCTACATATGACTATGTGTGCTTGTGTGCTCTGTATGTGTGTGTACCCATGCTATGTCATGCACGTTGAGAGTAGAAGACAACCATTGGTGTCAGAGCTCTATCTTCCTGCATATCAAACTTAGAGCCTCAGATTTGAAAGCAATCCTCCCCTGAAGTTGGTGGGATCTTTGGTTGTCATCCTAGACACAAGGAGGTCAAAGGAGACAGTGGTTCTGCTTGCCTGCCTTTGTTTCTTGATGGTCAGTACATGTACTATGCTGCTGGCATCTTCCCCTACATCAACACCTAGCTTTTTTAGTCTTCCAGTGTGGACTGAAGAATTCTCCAAGAATTTACTAGGTCTTAAGTTCCATGTTGGGATTTCTAGATATTTAGCTTCATGGAATAAGCAGCTTGACCTTTCTTCAGTTCAGACAGCCAATGTTGGACTATCCAGATAATACTGCACAATTGACTGAATCCCATGTTATAATATATGTTCATTCTGTCAGCTCCATTCCTCTAGCATAGCCTGAACAATAAGGACATTCATTAGAAGCCTAAACATAAACAGAGTTACTCCAGAGAATGAGGCAGGGATAAGAAAGAATGAAAGACTGATTCTTTTCATATTATTCCTTCTGTGTCACTCGCTCTACTGTACCCACATGTCTACGGTAAATGTAAGATGTAACAGTGAGAAAGTATCACAGACTAGAAGGCCCTCAACTATTTACAGTCTGATAATGTTTTCTAGACTTAGTATTGTATGTTACCTTGGGACCATTACTAAAGGTCTAATCAAGGTGATACTGAAAGAGAGATGAAATTTCAAGACCTGTAAGTAATATAAAGTACTCAGAATGTGCCGGTTGTTTGTGAGCCTAGAGGCTGCCTGGGGCTGAGAAAAAAGAAAAACAAACCCGGGTATGCCCCATAGTTAAAACATTCCTGGGAACAGCTTAACCTTAAAGATAAAGAGGAATGTGAGGACATAACAGGGCTCTCTAAACTGAGTCAACAACTCACAGAACTCTGACACCCTGCACGTACATGTAATTTTTCTGCTGATGTTTGAATAAGCCAATAGTGTGTCGCTATGCTGAATTCCACACCCCTAAGCCCCTTACCCCATAAAAACCCCTAGCTTTCGAGCCTCGTTGCTGACATCCGTTATCTCCTGTGTGGGATGCATGTCGGTCCGGAGCTTCGTCATTAAATGACCTCATGTAATTACATCAAGATGGTCCTTCATGATTTTTTGGGTGCACGCTGAATCAGGAATTGAGTGGGGGTTTCCTCACTCGGTTCTATCAATACCCTAGGAAATTTGGAGCTAATCATGGTATCCTTAAGTTAATAAAGGGAATACAGGAATGGAGGAGAAGAAAAAGAGAAGGAAGAGGAGGAAGAGGAGGAGGAGGAGGGATAGGAGGAGGAGGGAGAGGTGGAGGGGGAAGAGGATGGATAGGAGGAGGGTCGGGACAAGGAGAGAGGAGGGGAGGAGAGATGAACAGTAAGTCTGAGAATCTTACAATAGGAAACTTACTATTTCCCTACATCATTCCCTTTCTATTCAAACAAAGAAAATTGGACATATTTACAAGACAAAATAGAGAATTATTTTGTGTCATAACATGATGGGAAATTCTAATGATACTGATAATAGCTTTAGCCAGTTATCTTCTTTCTTTAATATATGACATGATAGAATTCAGAAATACAATCATTTTACTAACTCTGTCAACCTTTTGGCCCTCAACAATCAAGATGAACTATATCAATATTTTACTTCTGTGTTGAGGCAGAAAACACAGGGATGGTTTGCAGTAATAAATGCCTTAAATCCTATGACAAGTAATATAAAAGATAATATAAATTAATATAAATAATTTAGACTAATATAACTCTACAAATAGGAGGATAAGTAACTATGTATACAAAATTTGAATTATTGCATTACAAAGTAAATTTAAGATTTCAAAAAACACTTTATTTTTAGGTAAAGTTTCTGATCTCTTTTAGTATTTGACTTTCTCACTGATGTCTGGTATGATTATATTAATGTGAGATGCTACTGATGAGTTACTAATATTGAATTCACAGAGGTATATCTGTTGCACTTCCTAGTTCTTTTGTAGGGTATACACTGTATAGCTCATCTATGGAAAAATTTCATGTATACCACCTAAATATTAATGGATTTTCCCTGTCTTTCTCGTAACATAGCATTACCTTAAACATATTTTAAAAATACTTCTAGCATTTAAAATTGGCTAAGGACAGTTAAACACTTCAATGAATTTGCTATACTTTGTAAAATCAGGTGACAAAATGCAATTTAAATGACTGACACTTTCTATTTCATTATCTAGAGTTTCACTATCCTAGTTGGCAATTTCACACTTCCAGACAAGAAAGTTCATCCATGAAGTGTTTCCATAAATAGAGGTAAAAAAAAAAACACATTTGACTAGCATTCTTAAGATTAGAAAATGCAGATTGCTTTAGTAATAAAGTAGAGAGAGAGAGAGAGAGAGAGAGAGAGAGAGAGAGAGAGAGAGAGGCATTTATGTGTGAAGTGTCCTTGATTTTTAATTGCTATAAAGCAATAGCATTGCTAATAATTTTTTATAATATACCTGGGATTTTAAGACAGGGATCTTAATGAACCTATCAATACCAGACTCTAAGCCCATCCATTTTTACTCATTTTTTTTTGTAGAAAATATGCAACATAATGAATTAAATCCTCCTCATTTTCAATTGAAAAATTATTTTGGAATGTAATTTTTACAAAAAATATTCCCATGCTTATATTTCTATTTCAATACTGATAATTAAGAAAGTGAAATCTTATGTATTTTAAGTAATTTTTAAATAACACAAAAAAAAAGCTTTACCAAGAGATGAGACATCATGTAATTATATACACTGTATGTAATGTTTACATCTAACTCATTGTACTTTTTTTCATTTTTTTAATGTTGAAAATTTCAAAATCTTTTATTATGGTAAAATACTATTCTATTTATAAAATTATTTAGCATCACACCTGGAACCTTAAGACTAGTTATTTAGAGAATATTGATTTCATAAAACTCTAGAATATCAGTTCATGTATATTTGTGTGTGTGTCTATATGTGCATGTAGTGAAGTGAATTTAATTTAAAAGATTGAAGCTGTATTTCAGTTGAAAATCCTTTAAGATTACTTTTTCCTTCCACACAGCCCATCCTTAACTGTGCACATTGACTTAGGCTGTGTTTCAGAGCTACCACATTCAGGTAAACACAATCAGGAGAATGCACACATTGTTCAGTTGACATGAGCGTCAAATCAATGAACTCTTGGCAGTGTCTTCATGCATATATCTTGCTTTATATGACATTGGCCCTTTCGCATATTTAATGCTTACTTAACACACAGGGCATACTAGAAACCATGTACTGTTTTAAATGCCTTAGATATATTGAATTATCTAGTTTATTGTGCAAACCTAATGTGGGGAGAATTACGATTAATCCAAATTTACAGATATGAAACAGAGTCTTGGAGACACCATCCTCCTCTTCTCTAAGACCCAGGCCCATGTTCATTATTCCGGTCCCTCTCAACATATTTTAAGAAACCTCAAAGCATAGCCATCTTTGTTTATTTACTTTACCTGACTTCTTGTGAAAAATTCTAGATGAGTGGCATAAACTCAACATCCTAAATCATGATAAAGATAAGGCACATTCTCTTTAAAAAAAAATAACATGGCCTTAAGTATAGTTCAGAATTATTTTACATGCTTAGACACTTAAAATTAAAGAGTTGGCCAAGCACATTTACTCCACCCGCAAATGTCATTCCAATGAATTGTTCAGCTTGAAGTCACCATAGGAGGTGTCTGACTTAATAATCTCATTTTACAGAATATAGTCTTGAGCTCTTGGACTTCAGACAAATTGCCCAGAGACATGCATTTAGTTCCTCCCCACGGCCATGGGACTAGAGCCTGGCTCTGTGGATGCTGAGCATACAGCCACATCATGCTGCTTGGTAATCTTTTTATAGATTAGGTCCTAAATATAGACTTTGGTAATTTAATTTGGAATATCATGAGAGAGGAAGCATCAACCAATAAAATGTGCTGAAGCTCCTCCAACAGGTGACGCATGTCGAATCAAGGTCAGTCGGTGATGCCGATGCAAGGTGAGAGCTATTTGGACCTTCCAATGTGCAGTGAGGTCTAAATCTAAGAGTACATGTAAGGTGATCCATAATGAACTGCCTCCATCTATTGTCAGCACAGGTGGAAGGCCACACAGAAAAGAAGCCAGCCAGAGATGGAGTTGAAATGAGGGCACAGTGAGAAACCAGCCATCTGTCTACCAGCAGTGCAGCTCAGCAGGGCAGCAGCAGGGCCTTCCAAATGAGCCTACTCAAACAGCAGAGTTCTGAGTCAGGGCTTTAATCACAAGTAGTGCTTCCTTTTTGAATATATATATATATATATATATATATATATATATATACATACATATATATGTATATATATATATTTATGCAGTATATTCTGATCATGGTTTTCCCTCATCCAACCCCAACCTAGGTCTTCCCAACCTTCCCTCCCACCCAAAGCCACACCCTTTATTTCTCTATTTTGTTAGGAAACAAACAGGTGTCGAAAATAATAATAAAATAAAAACAAAAAAGAATAGAATAAAACAAAGAAAATTAGCCAAAAAGAAAGCCAAAGAAATACACATAGACATACTCTCTCGGTGTTTCTTTATGTACTTATGAGAAATCTCTGTAAGGATGTGTTAAACTGAAATACCACACAGTGTCAAAGACCTGAGCATCTTGTGTACCTACATGACTCTGTACATTAAAATATTCTTTTGAGAAAGACAAAGACTCTTTCATTGCTTCCAAATCTAAACTTTGTGTCTTGAAGGATGATTATTAATTCAACTATATTGAGGTTTGGTCTGGTTGTTTATTAAAATGCTAAGTGTAGTCTCCCAAACCCTGGAATCTGGATGTAGACCTGTGTGACCCTAGCTTCAATTTTTTCTGATTGGTAAATAAAGATGCTGAAAGCCAATAGCTGGGCAGAAGAGATAGGTGGGGTTTAGGATTTCCCACCTTGGGGTTTGAGGAAAACAAGGAGGAAAGACGACGTTGGAGGAGGAGAGAGAAGCTGCCATAAAATCATGGCCTTGAGGTCTGGCCTATTGGAGTTAAGAGAAGCTGAGATGAAACATAGTAAGTAATAACTTGGGGCTATCGATAGGAAAATCGATTCTAACAGCATAGAGGGTAAGTATCTGTCTGGTTCTTGTGCTGTTTAAGGCTTATTGTAAATGTAAAAGTTGTTTGTGTGTCTTCTGTCCAGGAACTAAATAATCAAAGAGTGGAAACCCCGGGCTGGGATTAAAATTTTTTTACAACAGGACTCCCTTTGCTCTAGTAATTAAGGGTGGAATTTAAAAGGTAAGAGGGGGCAGTGGTATATTACAAATAAAGTCTGAACCTGAACTCTTCAGTGAAGCTGCTGGGCTTATAGACTGTGTGGAAACTACCTTTTCAGATGCACATCTCTCCCTAATTTTCTCCCTCGGATTCCATAAACATAACGAAGCAGGATAATGTCTTTAACAAGATGTCACAACAGAATAATACTTTTCATAACTTATTCAAAGAACTCCCAGTACTTTGCTAATGTTGGCTCATTAGTCACACCCAACTGTGGCAGATGATGAACGGATGTGTCGGGTAGCACAAGATTTTTATAAGCAAACCTATACTGAGACTCTGAAATTAGATTGGAGAGCCAAGGCATACGGGTACAAAACAAGAAAGAATCGAGAAGGAATCTTGCTGTTTTCCTTATTACTATCTTCCTCTACTTCAGCTGCTATAGCAACAGCCACATGCTGGGCAAAACATGTACAACAGAAATGTAGTTCTAATAGGAGGCTGGAAGTCTGAGATCAAGATATCAACATATTCAGATTATTCCAGTGGTCATCTGGAAGGTGGTCAAATGCCAGGGTTATATCCCCAGTGGAAAAGATAAAAGCCTTATCGTGTAAAACCCAAAGTCATAAACTATCATCATTTGAGGATTAGATATTCAACATATAAAATTAGGGGAGTGGGCAACAACATTCAAAACTTAGTGAGTTTTAAGGTAGGCATCACGAAAAAGTATGAAATGAAATTATGTGACTCATACTAATGATGCTTTCAAATAGCACATACATGTAAGAGAGACAAGCAGGCATTTTTGGAGTTGAAAATTCAGCTATACACAAATTGAAAAAGTATACAAGTACACTGTCATTCATTAAAATTTGAGAGTTGTTTTAACACCATAAAATGTTTATCTGTGAAAATAATGATCACAGCTGTGCATTGTCATACATAACTATTCCTAGCATTTTGCATTCAGATTCAATAATCACAATTTGGCTATGCGGTGATTTCACAAACTGCTTGGACTACATGAGAGCCTGTCTTAAAACAACAACCCTAAAACTAAACAAAAACAACCACTCTAAAACTACATTCAAAATGTTTCAAAGTTAGATTTGATACAACATAGGTTTACCTAGTAAAGACTATGTATTATCCCTGGTACTAAATATAAAAATATCAACAGAATTTAGCATAAGCTTTATTAAATATGCAGTGTTAGATGAAATGACTGTATGTGGTCAGTGACTACCTTAATGACTAGCAATGGATATAAAGCACTTATAACTCCATAGAAAAGTCTGGACAGGATTGTTTTCAGATTCTGCTGTCTTAAACTATAGAACTATATTATTTGATCCTTAAGGTAGTGAGGTTAGTTCAAAATTAGAAAAAAGTATTAGAAGGTTTGCCTTTGAATTTCTTAGGACCATATGCTTCCTTTATTTTTGTTTAGATTTGTGCTGGTTTCCTTTTAAAAAATGAAAACATAGCTTAACACAGGGAACATCTAAACTGAAGGTACTACTTGAATGTTTCTTGAGTGTTGGGCCTTGAAAGAAGAAATTGTAACGGCTGAAAGTGGAGTCAAGTTGAAATATACCCACATACCCACCCATCTCTTATGAGTCCACTCACAGTACAAGCATCTTAGTGTTGATGACTGTCTGTCATTTTGTTTCAGTTCCAGGGTTTAAATTTTAAAAAAGGTCTTAATCTCAGAAAATCCTTAATTTAGCACTTGAGAGTAGTAAGAAAATGATTGAATAGATTGAGTACTATGAGAGTACCAGGAGTAAAGTACTAAGTAGATATACAAAAGAATACGCCTGAGACATGTCTTACACATTTGATGAGCACATAGCAGGCTGAAAAGACGAGATGCATTAAAAAGCAAATTAGCATCTAAAAGAATCATCTTTGATTTTAGCCATTCTGACTGGTGTGAGGTAGAATCTCAGGGTTGTTTTGATTTGCATTTACCTGATGACTAAGGATGCTACACATGTCTTTAGGTGCTTCTCAGCCATTCAGTATTCCTCAGTTGATAATTCTTTGTTTAGCTCTGTATCCCATTTTTATTTTTATTTTTATTTTTATTTTTATTTTTTTTAAATCACAACAAACAAATAAAACATTTTACTATTGACATCAATAAAACCAACTGAAGACAATTACTTGTAAATTGGACTTACTTCAGTAGGGAAATAACTTAGAAATTACTTGATTTAAGCATAGCCTCCCAAACTCCAAAATATATATGTACTATGTATTTAATACAATCAATCTTCATGTCTGGGAAAACCATGGTTTTTATAGATGGCTTCAAATTATCTCTAAGGTAATAAATGTATCATATATTTTTCTGAGTTGATTTGAGCTTTAAGGGAAATATACAAAAACCCTAGTTTCTTCTCCAGAATGCGTTTCTTGTATAATGGCTCCATCTTTAAATACAATTGGCTTATCCTTAAAATATCATTTTTTGCTTTGTCATAGGGAACCTGAGGGAAGGAAAGCACCTCAGAAAACTTCCTTTTCTTTTCTATTCCATCTTTTTGGCAAGCTCTCATTTAACTTAGAATGAACTCCATGTTTCTCTCCTTAGGTTTACAGCTCTTCTCCTTCTCTGTCACGGTCCACATGAACTAAGAGCAATAAGGATCAGTGACTGACACGTCCACCCTGAGCAGAGTGTCTTATTTTTTTTTTTTTGAGTGAAAAATTTTTTTTAGATATTTTCTTTATTTACATTTCAAATGCTATCCTGAAAGTTCCCTATACCTTCCCCCCACCCTGCTCCCCTACCCACCCACTCCCACTTCTTGGCCCTTGCATTCCCCTGTACTGGGGCATATAAAGTTGGCAAGACCAGGGGGCCTCTCTTCCCAATGATGGCCGACCAGGCCATCTCCTGCTACATATGCAGCTAGAGACACGAGCTCTGAGGGTACTAGTTAGTTCACATTGTTGTTCCACCTATAGGGTTACAGACCCCTTCAGTACTTTTGTACCCCATTTTTAATGGGGTTATTTGGTTCAAGAAGTTAGAGTCTAACTTCTTGAGTTCTTTGTATATATTGAATATTAGCTGTCTATCAGATTTGGGGTTGGTAAATTTAGGGTTGCCATTTTGTCCTATTGACAGTGTACCAGTACCATGCAGCTTTTACCACTATTGTTCTGTAGTACAGCTTGAGGTCACAGAATATATCATCCTGAGTAAAGTAACCCAATCACAAAAGAACACACATGGTATGCACTCACTGATAAGTGGATGTTAGCTCAGGAGTTCAGAATACCCAAGATACAATTCACAGAGCACATGAAGCTCAAGAAGAAGGAAGACCACAGTATGGCTACTTCAATCCTTCTTAGAAGGGGGAACAAAATACCCCTGGGAGGAGATACAGAGACAAAGTGTGGAGCTAAGATGGAAGGAAAGACCATCCAGAGACTGATCTACTTGGGGATCCATTCCATATACAGTTATCAAACCCAGATATTATTGTGGATGCCAACAAGTGCTTGCTGACAGGAGCCTGATATAGCTGTCTCCTGAGAGACTCTGCCAGTGCCTGACAAATACAGAAGTGGATGCTCACAGCCATCCATTGGACTGAGCATGGGGTCCCCAATGAAGAAGCTAGAGAAAGGACCTAAGGAGCTGAAGGGGTTTGCAGCCGGATAGGAGGAACAACAATATGAACCAACCAGTACTGCCTGAAGTTCCAGGGACTAAACCACCAACCAAAGAGTACACAAGGTGAGACTCATGGCTCCAGCTGCTTACGTAGCAGAGGATTGCCTTGTCGGACATCAGCGAGAGGAGAGGCCCTTGGTCTTGTGAAGGCTCAATGCTTCAGTGTAGGCAATCCCAGGATAGGGAATTAGGAGTGGGTGGGTTAGTGAGCAGTGGGAGGGGGCATGTTATGGGGGGGGGGTTGGAGGGAAAATGGAGAAAGGGGATAAAATTTGAAATGTAAATAAAGAAAATAGCTAATAAAAAAGAAATAGATTTCTACACCTCTTTAAAATATGGAGGATACATACAATATTCAACCCATTCTGCAGTGAGATAATTACTTGCCATAAACGGAACTTAACTAAACGTGCACTGTCAGCTTTACCAATTAAAGTGTCCATCTGCTTTTATTTTGAGTTAAAATTTGCCTGTGATAGCATACTTTACAATAAAAGTCTCTTTTTGATGTTTGTTTTGAAAAAGAAAAAAAGAGTCATCTTTGCTTATTGAGGTCCATTAGCTCAAGTGTTTCTGGGGAATTGTTGCAATAGTTTAGAAAAATAGTTTGGATCAGATTGCTCATAATTTTGTAGCCACTGTCTAAGGCTTCTGACATTATTATTCTGAGACACAGTCAAAACGTTTGATTCAGCCACATCCCAGGATGATGCAATGTGGGGCATAACTCATGAGCAGAATCTGAGACTTTTCTTAGAACTCATGTGATACAGGCAAGGCACAGAAAGGTGACATGAATGGGCTTTTGGGAGTAAGGGCTTACGGATTCCTCTCAATCTCAATTGCAGGTTTACTGTACAGAGAAATCTTTTTAAAAAATCATTCCAAGAGGTGGACCTCTCTAAGGCTCTCCATAGTGGTGGCAAATATTCTGTCCAGTGGTTCCTCTAGTGAGCTTAAGTGAAACCCATGCTTCCTTCTACCTGAGGTATGAGTACTAACTTTGGAGCAGGGGAAAAAACCTTCCATCCACTCTTCATAAACAGAAATCCATGTAATGTCATAATGTTAGCCTATTATTAAAAAACAAAGTGAGTTCCAGGACAGCCAGGGCTACACAGAGAAAGCCTGTCTTGAAAACAAACAAACAAACAAACAAACAAACAAACCATAGAATTTAAATAACAGAAACAAAATATAAATAACAAAAGAGTGTTGATAATCAAAACATTAACTTATATTTTCCAAAGAGAAGAGAAAAATACATTTTAAAATTCAAGGAAAGGTTATATTCTAACCATAACCTGCCAGGCTTATTTCAGCTTAGAACCACTCAGTTCAGTAGAAGTCATCCTCTTGCCAAGATATTGATAGATACTAAAATTTAGGAACTCCAGAAGTATATGTTGCACAAATAGGGATGAGTAAAAATTATACTTTTAGAAAGTATCCTTGGTTATAGACATTTTTCTGAAATGGGACTAAAATTTAGCTTTAATCACTAAGTTAAAAGACTCCAAATATATTTCCTCATGAACAACTCCATGAAAACTGAAACATCTACATTTATGAGTACTTTGAAAGCTTCCTTCTTCTCCTCACATTCTACTAATTTTGATATAGATACTATTACTTCAGAATAAAGAGCCATAATGTTCATCTTTATATGCACTGATTCATTTGTAGATGACTTCATAAAGCAACAGAACTGTGGAATTAGGAACCAGGTTAACATTCGTTTTCTATTTGATGAGAACATGAGACAGAAACTGGTCTGGAAACTTTAGGGTACAGACTTTGAAGGCAAGCAGTTCTGTTCTTGGCCTTTATCTCAGTACATGTCTGAATTCTTAAGTTTTAACTAAAAGGCATAGCTCTCCCTTCTCTTCTCCTACTCCTTCAAAACCTCCTATAAGATTTACTGTTTGTCAACCTTGTTCTTTTTCCTCTCAATCTCTAAACACAAAATAGTCTTTGGGTTTTTGCCTGAATCTAAGTTCTTTTGTTAACAGGACTAAGAACCCACACAAATGAACTATCAACTATGATTTATTTCCAAATAGGCCATGGCCTTCAGAAAGAGGTTTCAGAGCTATCTTACCAGCATTGAAACAACCACTTCACTTAGCCTGGAGGAATGGGTTTAAGAAAGAGGTGCAAAAGCAAACAACTAGAAAAATATGAATTGCTTTGTCACTGGTTAGACTTCTTGACAAATGAAGCATGGGAACTTGAAGGACTAAAATGGTGACGTCACCACCAACAGGTTCTTCACATCCTCTTTAAAGACAGTATCAACTTTTTAAAAATAATGCAATAAAGAAAAGATGGAATAAATTTCAGAGATTTTAGCCCTCTGAGAACTCATGACTGGTCCCAGTAATGAGGTTTATTAGTGTTCAGTTTTGATTTGTTTGTTTTGTTTTATTTATTTTATCCTGTTTTTGTAAGTTTTAAAATGTCCCGTGAGCTTTATCCGGCTCAATGTATTCTGGAAAGTAAAAATTCTAAAGATGTATGTTTCCATAGTAAGTAGCTAAAATCAGATTCTCTCTTCCAATTTGTAGCGAGGTTGAAGAATCATTAGATAAAATATTTCCTTCATAAGTGTATTGTTTCCTTTTACAATGACATAAGAGCTTATGAATCACACACTGGCAGTGGAACGTGAGATGACCTCATTTTGGAGTGGAAAGCTAAACACCGCAAAGAGGTAATTTAATAATAGAGCTCAAAACAATAGCTAAATATATTATTCTAGGAATACAGCAAATTTTCTTTAAATCACAAAATTTTGGTGCAGAGATATATAATTTTACACTTTTATGAGGTATGTAATTGTTTCACCTATTTTCCAGTATTTTAACACTATGATTACTTTAATGGAGAATAGATAGGGCAGAAGAAGAGTTTTCAAAAGACCTTTGCTAATGCTGACATTAAAGGATAATTGGCACCTTTGAAGAGAAAGTGAAACGTGTGCAAATGCTCCGTTTACATCCTAGAGGATAATAATGCCCCTCTGGAGCAGGTGTTCCACAGTCAGAACACACAGAAGTCCGAAATTCAAAAGCTTAGCTGAGATTTATCTTCTTTCATGTATACAGCCAGATTAACAGCATGAGATGACTCGCACTTCCTTTCTGTGTTATACAGAGATGCATTTATCCATTTTTATTAGTATTTGCTAATTGTAAGAAAGAATAAGTTTCATTATATATATATAATAAATATAATATATAAATATTATAAATATGTATTATATATATGACTTGCAGTGTCCATTTAGTATTGTTTGTATGTATGTAATTATACATGTATCTTTATTAACCCCACATCAGATAGAGGGCTAATATTCAAAATACATGAAGAACTCAAGAAGGTAACCTCCAAAAATCCAAACAATCCAATAAAAAAATGTGGTATGGAACTAAACAGAGAATTCACAACAGAGGGATCTTGATTGGCCGAGAAATACTTAAGGAAATGTTTAAAGTCCTTAGTCATCAGGGAAATGTATGTGCTTTTAGGACTGGCCATATAGTAGTCAAGTAGAGGTAGCCTAATTGGCTTATCTCTCAGGAAGAATAATTCTCCAACTCTCTATAATCAGTAATTTCCTGTAGCTATTCATTAGGGATGTATCGACATTAGATTTCTTCCATTCAAATTTGCTTGTGAACTGCTGTCATTTCTAAGGTCTTGTTTAGGCTACCACAGTGTTAAGATCTCTTATGTGCAGGTATCCTGTCAAATACGAAGTACAGCAATGAACATTATGGTGCGATATAATTTGGCAGTAGCCAACAGCAATATAATTGAGTTTAAGACCCATTCAATCAGAACAAATTCATGTCTAGTATTGTAAACCTGGCTAACTAGCCATGACTGGGGAGGCCACATAATCTAGAGCATTCCTAAATTCCTAAACCATTGTAATCTAGCTGCATCCTAGATACTGTTTCTAATGTCCATATAGGTAAGTCTCACCCCTCTTCAAGAAGCTTTCTTTATTATTATTTTTTTCTGGAGATCATTACAGAAAGCACAATGAGGTACTCATCCCCAGTTGATACATCTACACCACTACCCCTACACCTAAGGCTCAGGAGACTACTTGGAAGAGGGGCAGAAAGATTGTAAAAATCAGAGGACTCAGATGTTTCAGAGAGATTTTAATATCCTCTCTGGCAAAGGGAACTTTAAGATTATGTAGTTTATCTCCAAAGAGGAATCCAAGAGAAGACTGGGAGCTCTTGTCCCCCACCAGCCAGGCAGTTTCTCCTGTAGCTTACTCTTTGAGCATCTACTACTTCATCATCAAGTTGACCAATGCCACTTCCCTACATTCTAATTCCTTCCATGGCTGTACGGGGTGGGAGACATTTCATGCATTCCCTGTTTTAAGTTTCCTAAAGCATTTCTTTTCATTGTCTAATAAAACAGCTAAAGTTTTAGTAATTTCTGACTTTCTTTAAGTAATCACAAATTAAAAACTAGATAATCGCAGGATATTTGATCTCCTTTTCTCATCCCAGTATCTCTATTGCCTATAAGTTTGCTCAATAGACATCAAGCACCTGCTGCATGCTCATGTACTCAGAACCCTTACTGATGATAACATTGAAAACGGTTGTAGATGAATCATACTAACCAAATTTACACAGTAAAGAATGGGTAAGCTGAGCAAACATTGTATCTGTAGTATAAAGAAATTGAATAAATATGTAATAACCTTGCACAAATGAATACTCGCTTCCAATGTTTTCATTAGAGAATTCTATAACATGGTTAAGGAAGCAATGAGACCAATTCAAGAAAATTTTTCAGAAAATAGGAACTGAGAGAGAAACTTATAAATCCATTTTTAAAGTGTAAATTACCTTAATTATAAAACCCAGACAATACATTGAGGGATAGAAAAGGAGAAGAGTAATATCTCTTATAAAATTAATTAATCATGAAACTATAATCAACTACAAAACAAGTTAATGAATGAAAGGAAAATATCCTCTATTTTATTTAGAATAAAAACTCATAACAATAAAATAAAAATAAATAAACATTTATTCTAAATCACACAGAAAAAAGTAGGCAAGATAGATATTCTATTTATTATTTAATATAGTTATGGAGACTACTATCAATATAATCCATATACTTAAATGTTCTTTCAAAAGACCTTTCAACTCTTACTATGTTTAATGGCAAAAATGTAGATTGTGTCTTCCCAAATGAGTATCAAGATAATAATATTCCTCACACCTGTTTAATTCAACCAAATGCTGGTAATGTCTGCTAGTGAAACGAGAACAGTAAAAAGGAATTTTCATGTATGTCAATAGGAAATGCAGAAAAAAAAATTTTCTCTTTATGGAGAAAACAAGATTGCCAAGAAGCAAAACCGAAAGAATTAGTAACATGACTCCTATACCTCATATGAGACCATATCCAGGTCATTTCCTAAAAGAGGAATGTCAAACCCCACAATTCTCTTCATAATTGCATCTTGCAATGAAATTGGAAGTTTAATTTAAACATAACAGTGATTGCTATAGGCTCTAAAAAGGAGAGGACCCAGTAAATGATATACAGGTTATTTCATTTTTTTTCTTTTTCAATAGTGGTGAAATTTGATATTAAAATGAGGATCTATACAGAAATTGTCATCTGTAAAACATATGGAATTCTCTCTCTTTTTTTTTCTTTTTCTCTTTATTGTTTCTTTTTGTTCTGTTTGTTTGTTTTTCGAGACAGGGTTTCTCTGTATAGCTCTGGCTGTCCTGGAACTCACTTTGTAGACCAGGCTGGCCTCGAACTCAGAAATCCACATGCTTCTGCCTCCCGAGTGCTGGGATTAAAGGTGTGCGCCACCAGGCCCAGCTGACAGAATTCTTTAACACAGAGTAAGTTTTATTATATGCAAACTGAGAAGCAATTTATGAGGTCAGAGCCTTACTAGGAATGCTAATTATATTTGTGTCAACTTGACCCAAACTACAGCCATGTGAAAGTCATTTGATTGAAAAAGAAATCCTCTATAAGATAGGGCTGTGAGGAACCCTGTAGGGCTTTTTCTTAATTAGTGATTGTGTAGGGAGGATACAGTTCATTGTGGATAGTGTTATCCCTGGGCTGGTGGTCTTGGGTTCTATAAGAAGAGGCTGAACAAGCCATATAGAGCAAGCCAGTAAGCAACACCCTTTCATGGCCTCTGTATCAGCTCCTGCCTCCAAGTTTCTATACTGTTTTGAGTTCCTGTGGAAGTGTAAATCAAATAAATCCTTCCCTCCCCAACGTGCTTTTTGATCAAGGTGTTTCACCACAGCAATAGAAACCCTAAGACATTGGGTGATATGCAGAGTGTGACAAACAACTGTAAGTATGTTACAACTGTGTGGCACAGTGTCTCTGAGAGGGCTTGGAAGTCCGTGGAAACTGTAAGAATGAAGGCAAAGTATATACATACAACTGTACTCTAGCTTATAAATGTAATTATATCTGTGTACCTAAATTGAACACAGATTTACAAGGGACGTGGTATCTTGGCTATTAAATGAAGAGCTACAAGTAGAATACAACTGAATAGGATTGAACTAGACTGTTCTACACGGTAATGGATTAAATTTGAAAATATCAATAGGAACTCATTTTAGCTTTATATAGATGCAGATGGCTACAGAAAGAAACACACATACATTTGCAGAATAGTGTTGTCTTTGTGCACATTCACACACACGTGTATGTGTCCACCCACAAGTAGATATGTGCAGTAGTGCTTTATTTAGCTAAGAAATGTTGGATGCAATGCTAGAAAGGTAGCATGGACATTCTTAGTGACAAAATATTGATTTAATACACTAGCATCCAATGAATGAAGGACTCTTTGGACATATGGAGAACTCTAAACTGAAAGGACACTATCCACCAAGAGCCTTTTGCACACTGAACAGAAAACACAGAACAATCCTAGTAAAGAGCAAGCCAATAAAACCCCACTTTAAAGGGCACATAGGTGGCGTGTGATAGAACCGCTGAACAATGTGAGCCCTAAAGTAATTAGGTTATATTTCATATGCAGATATAAAAAGCTAATAAATAAGGAATGGGAGAAAAGAAAGTTCTGCATAGAATAACCCAATTGTGTCAGACACCAACAGTAGTAATTTGTACAGCTCCGTGAGCATTAGATGCACAGAGGAGAGTGGAGTTTTATTATCAGTCTCTTCCTCACAAAACACATTACTAAAATCTAATTTGCCAACCAGCAAGTTTCAAGAGTCTCTAGGACCAAATATTGAAAATGCTCATGAGGTTCAAGAAGTTTAAGACACAAAGTTTAAGAAGCTCTTTGCAGAGGAGGAAATACAAACCAGGGAGAAGGTAAGAACGGGGAAGATTTGGATCAAGTGGAATTTACTTCCCTAAAAGATTAGCCAAAGCTTATATCCAACACGCTGCAGAGCGTCATATAAATCACCACAGTCACAAATATATAGTTGTGTCTCCCTTGTGGACAAAGATGCAACATCACTAAGTCATATAACAGGAACAAATATTTCTATACTGGGCATGATCTTGTGTCTCATCACCATGACCTTCGCTGCTATGCTGGGTTCACCAGGGGTTGAACCCATCCTGACATAGTCTTTGAAGAAACCTTGTTCATGATACTTAATACAGCTGTAGTGGCAACGCTTGTCCATTTAACACAAACACCTATCTACACTCATTTACTTGGTTTATTCATTTATACTCATTTGAGGGGGATGTGTGCAAAGGTTCATGTGTGGTGCTCAAGGGACAGAAGAGTCAGTTCTCTTCCTCTACCTTGTGGATTTTAGGGATCCAAGTCAGGTTACCCATCTTGGCAGCAAGTGCTTTTACCTGCTATGCCATCTTGCTGGCCCCACCAATCCAGTCTTAATTATAGTGTGCTTTAAAATTTTCAACTTTCTCTTTTTTTCCAGCATATGTATCACCCAGTCATTTTATAATCACACACTCTGATGAACATGAACTTTCAGAAGCATGATCTTTATAGTCGCCATGTTATAAATAAACCAAATGCTCAGACCTTTCAGCAGCATAAGCGGCTGCCCAAGCGTGGGGTAGACATCTCTCCTTTGCCGAGTGCTGCCGGTGACACCTTGGATTTAGTCAATTATATGTGAGCAACAATAATGGTGGTAATTTTTAGCAATAAATCTAAAGACAGACTTGTAGGCTTTCCTGCTTGATTATCTACACCCATAACTCATTAAAAAGTCAAGGAAGAAAGTTACTTCTTGTGTATAGTATATTAAAAAAAGGACCATACAAAAATAACAAAAACTCAAAATCTTATTTCAGCAATATAGGAAACAGTTGTAACTGCTAGAGAAAGAGTCACCCAATACTCTGGGGATGTTTGAATAAGAAAAAAATAGTGTGGTTCTGTATGTTTTCAGCCAGTGTTAACTGGTTCCACCTAAACTGTATGCAACTCTCCTCTCATCATACACTCATATATACACCTGTATGGAACTTGGCACCTTCGAATATAGATAGGTTCCAAGTGCTTCTGCCAGAACTCAAATAAAAGCTCATCTACGAAATCACCAAACACGTGATGCCTCCAATGCCCCCGGAGAGACATTTCAGAGACTTTGGATTTGTGTTCAGAGACCTTGCTCCGTGCGTTTACTAACCTCCGAAGTAAGAGCCATCTGTCAACTTCATTTCTTTACTGGACTTGGTGATAACGCCAGCAACACCATGCTGGATGAAATACATTTTCTTCCCCACAGCTCCTTCTCGAATGATATAGTCTCCGGGCTGGAACACCTCAAATCTCAGCTTGCTCAGCATGGCCGTCACGAAATTGGGATCGGCGTTAGCAAAAAGAGGCATAGTAGCCACCAGTTTCCGGCAGTTGAAGTTGACTATTTCCTAAAGGCAGCAAGAGTGAGCACACAGGAAGGGGGATATCAGTCAGAGCTGGGAGAAAAGTATAAGTTCAGCATTTAAAAACATGAATGTTCAGAATAATGGCTAATTTACATTTGTGAAAAGATATATAAATTATAACCCACATATGTTACCAATGTAATACATTTTGTTTAATTTTTAAAATTTCTTTAAAATTTCACTCACATAGTTAGTGTAGAAAAGAAATACAATTAATATCCAATAAAATTAATTAAATAATAATAGTCATATTATTACCCTTATTTATATATTATTTTGCATTTGAAATTACAGCTTAGATGTGGAATCTTAATCTTGCTTTTATGGTTTTCAATGAAAAATGTGATGTCCCATAGGACGAGGTGCAGTGTTACTTGGCCTTTGTTTCATGATGCTGAGCAACCTACCTGGTGTCCCCACCAGCTGGAATTATGAAGGGAGGAGAAGACAGATGTATTCAGTTTACATTTAAAAAAAAATATCATTCACATTAGAGCAAAAGAAACAGAGAAGAGATGTCACCAAAGGCAATCAGTGAAGGACTGTAGGTGAAATCTGATTTTCTCTTGGTTCGAACAAACCTCATTTCCAAATCACACACTGGAATCTGAATCAGAAAGAGGATATCTCCTTTTCCTGTCTCATTATTTGTTGTCTAAAGAGCCAGACCATCTACATGTTTGGCTCCATTTTGCAGATTTTAGCTCAGATTAGAAATATTTGTGTTTCCTTGGACTAAAATGAGAATATAGGAAATTGTGTTGTTGCATGTACTAGTATGAGGGATGGTGATGTAATGTTATCATTATGGCATTTCTTGGTAACTCCTTCATAAAAGAAACTAGCATCAAGTGTCCTCTCATGAAAGAATATCAAAAAACTAGAGTTGTGTTGAATTTATAATCTTGTTTAAGAAGCATAAAACCTAAAGTCAACTTTTCAAAGAAATGAAAGGGAGCACAAGGGCATGGGGGTATTAACTAGATTAAAATATTTGGAAGCATTGTGTATGAGACAAGATTCCTTGGTATTATCTCACAAAATCACCTGATATCATCTTGACATAGGTCAAAGACAATCTGATAGGTAAACATAACAGGGCATTGCTCAGTTAGAAAAGAGGACAAATTCCTTTCCTTTGTAAAAACGAATATTAGCGAGGATCATTATGATTAGAGTAAACTATGGACAGAAAGAAATATGTCATATGAGTTTCCTCAAATGTGGAATCTGAAACTGTTAATACCATAAAAACTGAGAGAGAAAGAAAGATAAGAAGGGGATGATCTCAGGGAAACTAAGTTATATATCATGAAGAAATTATCATGTGCTTATTGTACCGGATGATGACAATGACTGAAGCAACTGCAATAGCAACAGCAAGAACAACAACAGCAACAGCAGTAATGACAACAACAACAATAACAGCAACTATAACAACAGCATCAACAGCATCAATAGCAACAGCATCAATAGCACCAACAGCAACAATAGCAACAGCAGCATCAACCACGACCACCACCACCCTACATTTCTGAGAGCTAGAATAATTAATTTTTAATATTTGTGTCATAAAATACAAATGTTTGAAGAAACTTAATATATTTACCTTGGTTTGAAAAGTCCACATTAGATACAGGTATTAAACATCCTATAAACATCTATAATTTGTATATTTTATGCACAAAGTAAAAAAAAAAAAAACCTCAGTTCAATTTAAAATAGCTCTAACTGATAACACAAAGTACACTATTTGGGGTCCATACTTCTTCTGAAATTATCTCAACTTAAGTTTTCCATACAATGTTATTTTGCCATTTCATATGTGAATATCTTTTATTCTGCACAGCTCATCCTCTCATTTTAATGGCATAGACCTGTGTTGTCTTTTAATTCCATTTTGTCTGTTATTTTTGTATGTTATATCTATAGGATATTAACAACCCTGAAACAGATATCTTTTATAAATACATAATACTTGTTTTCTACACTGTGTATTTGACAAAAGCATTCTCCCTTTCATTAATATGGACAGATTTTAAGCAGTGTTCATTAGGAAGCTGAACACTGTTACAGATTCATACCTTAGATTCCAGTATTAACCTCTTCAGTACTAGCTGAAATAATTAAAGTTGCCATAGATACAGTCCATTACAGAGGTAACTAGGCACCATTTGGGTTTGACTAATGTTGACCAAACATCACATTTAATATCATTCCCTTATCTTTGTTATTCTGTTTAGTTTCTGATTTGAACTGAATTTTTCGTTTATTTTTTTCCTCCCACTATTAGGGACAGTACTGTTTTGAACTTAAAGATGTCCTTGAGGAGAAAAATCATCCTCTTTACCCCAGATGGATGCTAAATATTGTGCTCTTAAAACTAGGTATAGTCCAGTCAGTTTAATTCAAAGAAAGTAATAAAATAGAAATTAATTTAATGATTTTTAAAATTAAACTGACTGAAATATCCCTAGTTTGGATAGCACATATCCTTTACATGGAGTGATACATAGGTGTTTAATTCCTGCCATTTTTCTGAATATCTGTAATGTTAAGCTCATCTTTATAGTATTTGACAGTCTGTCTCATATCCAAGACAGTCAGGAGACTCTCTGAGCTCAGAAGTCCATGAGAAAGAGTGACTCAGTGAGGTGTGGTGTTCTGCATGAGACCATGGGACAGGAGCCTGATTTAAAGAACACTAAAATATGAATGGTATTTAGACTGTCTCAAAGGTCTTATGGAACAGCTCCATACTAACTAATGATCTTGAAAAGAAGGGTAGGGTGAGGTGTGAAGGGACTACACGCCTACAGTCTCTGTGCATTTCTACACATGGAATACTATCCTGCAAAGAATTCCTAAGAGGAAACTACTCTCTATATGAGTATAAATAGGATATTTTGTCACAGTACTTAAGCACATTTTCTTTAAATAATTAATTCATTTAAAACTAAGAAAAATATCTTTTAGTCAACATTCAAATCCATCATATTGATTGTTGGCTCATGACCTTTTCAATATGAACATAAATTGTAGATATCTTAAGAGATTTAGCCTGTTCTGTTTTTTATTTCTATTGTTTATGTTAATCAAAACCAAACTTTTCTCAAAATTTAAAACTTGGCTCATTTTACTCACATCAGCAAAAATAAGGGAAAAACAAAATATTTCCCTACAAAAATTTCCTTCAAATGAATATTTTATAAGTTATTTAAGTACTAGTAATATTTTTAAATTTCAATTGTTTTTTTTAAAGTTTCTAAGCAAAATTAAAACATACTGTTTCCCACTCAATATTATGTAATACAAAATTATTTTGAACATCTGGTCAGAAAAGGTGATTGATAATTTTGTTAAACTTTTATAAAAGAAAGTAACAATGAATGGTTATCATAAAGAAAAACATATGAGAAAAACATGGTTTGGGAATAACACAGTTAAGTTCTTGAGAATGGACTTGATGTGTTACAGATACTAACTATTGTAGATATAATAACATATTTTGAAAATAAAAATAGCCAGTACAAAAAAGTAAATGACAAGATTGTATTTTCTGTAAAATGTGTTTAAAACTGGTAAATGTGTAAGATGTGAAGCTGTAATTACTCTTTTTAGAACAAGCATAACTGATTCTGAAATTACTCAGGAAGAGTGGAGCATCCACTCTGACATGTAGAGGGCATTTTTCTTCTGTCCAGTATACCAAATATGTTCTCCAGTTCCTCTCTGAAGACCAGGTCTGGGACAGCAGCGTGAATAAACTCCAATTCTTTGGGTATAATGCAGAAATCAAATGACAAATAAAAATGTTTGCCTTTGTTCTTACTTTAACATGTTGTTAGTTATATATATGGAATTATTTTTGCCTTGGCAGTTACAATTGAAGGACTTAAATATAATAGGAACCAGTATGTCTGCTCATAATTTAGAATCTTCTTTAGGTTTTTTTTTTTTTTTTGTTATAACAAATATAGTAAGAAGAAACCTTTTAAATAACTAAAAATCTTAAATAAGTTTGCTCAAATAAATACAGCTGTACCAGTACCAGATGTAGATAGTATTTTTCATAAAGCTTTCTCCTTCAATTGTCTGATCAACCCATAGTTTTAGACTTGACTTCTCTGGCTGTAGAGTACTTTTGTGTGTAGTGGCTGTCGATACCAGACTATCGCCACCCAGACGGTGGGATGGGGGAGGACGTGCATGAGGGTGTACTGTGAGGAGAGGAGGGGCCAATATTAGGTTGTAAAGTGAATAATAAATAAATTTAATGTAAAAGAATCAAAATAAATTTCTACTGATCACACTTTTGTAAGAGAATGGTACATGGTTTCGGTTCCAGGCAGCCTGGATTACTGCGTTGGGATTTTAATATCTTAAGGTTTTTGATAGATTCTGAATAGCCACTTTTATCATTAGCATCTGGAATCACCATAAACTCTGAGGTTAAATGTCAACCAGAAATGGGTTCTCTTGAATTGCAGGTGTTTGGAGAGTCTTTCAAAGCCATTTGTTTGCTGAGATGGCTAGTCGTTTGACTTCTGTTTCTCTGAGAACAGTGCTTTCAAAAACCTGTGTGCAAATGCTTCTGTAAATGGCGGCACTTGTATTCCAATACACCACAGTTTTTAAAAACACAATTCGCATTTGACATCTTGAAATTTCTTCCAACTAATCTATTCTATTTAAATTACAGAGTTTTGTATTTGAGGTCTCTGGACTGTAAGAGAAGATGTATAAGAAAGAGAGGGAGAATGCTGATTTTATTGCTAATAGTGCAAGTGGAGCAGGATGTAGTCATGTCTTGTTCCATAATGTCCACTGTAAGTCAAGAACCGTCCTGGCTTATCAGTGGATTCTTTTTATTTCTCTCCATAAAAACTATTTCATCTATTTTTTCAATAGTAGGTATGTCTGGGGTTTTTCGTTTGTTTGTTTGTTTGTCTGTTTGGTTTTGGTTTTTGTTTTGATTTAATCCCACAAAGGACAGTACAAATTAATTTGAATGTAAGTTAGGGATGCAGAAGAAGAGGACAAGTGACAGGAATCACTTATTATCTAATACAGGCAATGTTTAAATTATTTTGCTAGAAGAAAATAATTTAAGAATAAATGTAAATTTATTTTTATATTCCCACATATGTAAGAGAGTACAGATTTAAAGGGAAGAAAGTTATAGGCCAGTTCACAGAGAAAGAAGAGTCAGATAAACTAATCAAGTTTATTTAACATCACTATGTTTCCTAGATCAGTCACAAAAGGTGAACACCCACAAAATACCAACCTTTAGATTTTGCAATTGTCTAAGGATTATAGAAAACTAAAATTACTATTGCCATAAGTCATTACAATTTTACACATTTGAGATTATCATTATTTTATTTCTTAAATGGCTGTTTTAGACTTTTAACTTTTAACTTCTTTGAGTAACACATTTTATGTAATATAGATAATTTCTTGATAAATTATTTAATAATGATTCATTTATTATTGTGGTATTTTTAAATTCACAATTAATATTTAATAATTTGTTCATAAAACTTATTTGTATTTTTATTTTTTGATAGTCAAAGTGTGCTTTGGTTATTATCTGCTTTAATATATTTAATCAAAACTTTTTTTCAAAACTAAGAAAAACATATTTTCCATGTAGTCATTCTATTTTTATGGCCATTTATATATTGGGCAAACAAGAAGTATTTTCTGTCCTTTTTTTTTTCCCCACCACAAAATTAGCCTAATAGTTCAGAGCAGAAGAAAGGAGATGTCATGAACCACGAGTAAGTGATTCAGAATGATTGGTGTGAGTAAGCACACTGGTCTTCAAGAATGGTGGTGTAGTCATGTGTATTCACATGACTTTAAAAACTCCATTGGTGGACTTATCATATAGATAGCCATGGCTGGCTATCTACAGAATATAAGCATTCAAGAAATGCAGCCCTAGAAACTTCAATATGCACAAAACCCTAAACAGAGTGACATAGCAGGTTGCATTCATATGTTATAAATGAATTAACATATGCATTCACAAGTTGATTCATTTACACGTATATGCAAAAACAATAACTAAAGAAGAAGCCACCTTGAACTTGGTTGGGAAAAGCAACAAGATTGGGCAGGACAATTAATAAGGAGGGGAGAGATGATGTGAATAGGTTTTAATTAAATAATATAAAAATCTAGACTGTGAGGAAACAGGCTACAGGTGACTGCCCTGAGCATGTAAATGCAATCATAAGCATACTGTGTGTGCTGGCCACTCTTATGTCAGCTTGACAGAAACTATTGTTGGGGGTTGGCCTGATCCTGCTGCATTATCAGATGCTAAATGCTGGCCCCAAGACCTAAATAAGGCAAGGGCATCTTCACATACTACAAGTGATTCTATAAACCCTGCTCCCCAATTTAAAGTTAATTGGTTCATAAAAGGCTAGCACCTGTGATTGGGTAGTAGGGAGAGAATGGCAGGACTTGAAGATCAGTGAAGGAATCTGAGGAAGACTGAGAGAGGAGAAAGGAGATGAGGAGGGAGGAAGCCTTCATGGAAGGTGATGGACCATGAATATGTGGCCAGGAGAAATAGCACGTAAGAATGGACATATGGCTGGGATGTAAGACAGAATAGCTTCAAAACCTGCCCAATCTAGGCTTACAGCCTGTAAATAAAATACCAGCATTCTACATCTTCTATACATGCTAGCTAGAATAAATAATTTCTATTTCAAACCATACTCATGTGAAAGGTGGGAAACTCAATTGAAAAAAAATGCCTCCTTAAGATTGGGCTGCAATCAGACAAGGTTATAGGGCATTTAAAATGACCTATAATATAATTTTTAATAGTAGGGATCAAGGCAGGAGGGCTGAGCTCACTGTGGATATAGACAGTCCTGGTGAACCTGGGTTCTGTAATAAAGAAGACTAAGAAGGCATGGGGAGCAAGACAGTAAGCAGCAATCCTCCATGAACTCTGCATCTGCTCCTGCCTCTAGGTCGTTGTCCTGCTTGAGTTCTGATCCTGACTTCCTTCAGTAACAGTGATATGGATGCATAAGCCAAATAAACCCTTTCCTCCACACGTTGCTTCACCCACAGCATTCCATCACAGCAATAGCAATACTAAGTAGGACACTGTGTAAGTTCCTACGGGTCTAGATGGTAACGTTCAGTACTTTTCCAAGGGGACGACTACCACGGTGTGTGTAAGCACCACTGGTTCATGGCTTACTGAGCATGCTATTTTTTTTTTCACTTACTTATAATTAAAAACCCAATGAACAATCACATTATTAGCAGAACCATAGAGATGAGTCAAGTAGGTCTCAGAAAGATGACTCAACAAAAAAAAATCACATGAAATTCAAACAAATGAAGCCAATTTTTAGAGAAATCTTCGGTCATTCTTAGAGCATTGTTATCTACCAGTGGGGATCACCAGACAAATGGAGTTTCTGAGTAACTGAAGTGTGGCTAATATGCCTGAAAAATTGACTTTCCAGTTTACTGAATTCTAATCAGCTTAAGTGTAAAGTTCAAAACTTGTCAGATTTAGAAAAATCCCTCTGGATGATCTTGGACAGGCAAACACACTCTTTGAGCTGTGAAGTGTATGAAGTCTACATATAGGTTGTTTCTAAGGAAAATCTGGCACCCAAATCAAGATGTGTTATAAACACACACACAAACAAAATGTGTTCCAGATTGTGTACTGGAGACTATAAAAAACAAAAACTCCCACTTTAATGATGATTCTTACATATACTGCATTCTGAAACTACATTTAAATAACCACATATAAATTCATATTTCTTCTCATCATTACCGAAACTACTGGAAACTTTAAAAGAGACGTATGATTCATATTCTCTTTCTACTGGACAGTGAACAGTATTATAAAGTAACCTTGTGACTATGAACATCTTTACTACACATACACATGTGCACTATGTGTGAGCAGAGCCTGCAGAAACCAGAATCCTAAAACAGTAGTTACAGTCTTGGCCTGCCAAATGGGTGTTGGGAGCTGAACCCAGGTCCTCTGAAAAAGCAGCAAACGTTAATCCTTTCTCTAAAACTTGCCCTTAAGGACAGACATATCCCAAAACACGTCTGATGCTTTTCTTTTCCACTCGAGTATGTCCTTCTGTCCTGTCAGAAAGTTTCTCATTTTTTCCTTTGTCTTATTCTGAATCCCTTTCTTCTCCTTGACATGAAAGAAACTAGAAGCACTTCATAGGTCTCACATTGCTCTCTGTCATTAACATTTTGTGTTGGAGACACAGTATTTGTATCATGGTTTAGTTTGATCCATGTTAAGTAAGATTTAGATTCTAAGACTCCGAGAATAAAAAAATAAGTATATTGAAATGGCTAACCAGAATTAATTTTAAGTGGCCTTACTTCTAAGGATGTCATATGCATAAAATTATTACTTAAAGCACTTAAGAAAGCATATTAAAATAATAAACATTAAAAATTAAAAAGAATCAAAGCATTTCTATGTCGTGCTAAGGTTTTCTAAAACATAGTATACTAGGTTCCAATCCTGATTTACAAAGCCTGAATCTAAACCTTTAGGGGATATGACTCAAAGTCTACTTACATAGTCAAGTATACTTCCTAAAATAAGTGAGTACCCGGAAGCCTAAATCTGGCTAAACGAGGAAGTTATGTATGCATGTATTCAACATAAGTTAATTATAAATAATAAAAATAGCTCTGCAAACGTCAAGGGGTAATACATAAGAAAACTCTCTTATTGACAGAATAGACTTGAGAGTGAGCTGTAATTTACATTCTATTAAAATAAAAGATTTAGAAGTTACTCCAAAAGAAAAATGTCACCCCATTTCGAAACTGCAACTAACAGTCATTTGGTGGTTTGACTCCTAAACTACAAGATATTTTATTAAGTATATAAGAAACTCACCTCAGAAAAGGACACATTATTGTTTTAGAAATGTTCTGAAAGTGTATCTAGACATTGAATGACAATTTAAAAACCTGCTCTCACTTAACTTTAAAATATTACCCTTGATTCTATATCTCTAAGATGGAAGATTTCAGGCTGTTTTTCTAATGGGGACATTCTCTCTTGCCTTCCAGAAATAAGTGTTAAATAATTTGACTGTCAAATACTATGAAAGAAACTTCAAGGGTAAGAAATACTTATCTTTAATATTTAAATTATTAGAGCTAAAAGGGTTACAGGTAGAACATATGTGACCATCAGTGGTATACAGTTTCCCAATTTTAATTTTGTTTGTTTTCCATTGCATTTAGACTAGCCATATATATATAACTATATCAAACAAGCTTTAATTTTGTTTCTGAAAAAAGGAAACAAAATGTGTTTACCTCAACACCACTTAAGGCATAGTGCATATTTCTCATTGATTCCCTTTTTCTATACTTTCACATCGATTCCTCAAATTACAGTATGTCCTTCAGTACCTTTCTTTATCATAACCAATGGTCCATCATGTTTTAATTATATTATATATTTAAAACTCAGTAAGTAGAGAAGAAAACTAGATGGCAATTGCTTTTAAATAATGTGGACTCTAGTATTTTCCAGTAACACCTGCTTCTAAACCTAACTATACTATTAATTACCAGATGGACAGTCTTCAAGTTGTGGGTCAAACAGACATCATTTATATCAATTAGGATTTTATGTGTTGTTCAGTGTCATACACTTAGCTGTGTTCCTCCAAAATGTATACACTAGCATTTACAAACTCATTAAGAGAAAATACATTCAAACGTGATAGAGTTCAAACAAAGTCAAATTGGGTAACTATATTAGTGCAGCCCAAGATGAACCCTATTGGCGCTTCAGTCTTGACTTCCAGACTTCTGGAAGTATGCATAAATGCCTCTATCATTTAAGCCATCCAGCCTTTTACATCTTGTCATAGATGCCTATGAAACACAGTAAGTGAGGTTTGTTTAAGTTGAGGAAGGCAGTTGCACTTTCTGCAGGTCTGCACCAATATTGCAGTATCACTGATCCTAGCAATGTGGAGGCTACAAGAAATCTAGTGATAGTGAATCTGAACAGACATGGAAAAGTCTGCGTGCCTTGAGGCCTTGTGAGGTTTTTCTTTTGGGGAGAAATGAGAGTCATGTAGATGTAGCACTGGTTGCATTGGTTCGCTCAATGTGGAGAAAGTGGCATTGAGCTCACTGGCATATATGACAATGTGCACAGGCAGGCAAAAGACAATGGTTCTGAAGGTCAGAATTAGAGATGGAGGATTGGTGTCATTTTATGGAAACATGTTGAATCTCATGCTGGCTACACATAACATTTATAAGTTTAATCAAAGTATGAATATTACAAATATAAATTAAATCTTTAATTATCTCTACTGAGTGTACCTGAAAATGTTTCCATCGTAATTAAAACTCTATCTATGAGAATTTAAACTCTAGTTCACTTTGCCTAACCTGGCAACCTCTGTTCTTTTGTCTCTATGGGTTTGACTATTACCAGATCAGAAACTTAAAATTTTAACAAAAGACTAATTTTCAGTCTTGGAAACAGTTATTGTGATAGAAATAGGTAATGTTTGACTAGGTCGTTCCGTCATTAAAATAATATAAATTACTGGATCTGCTGCCTCTATTTCTGGATTCCCTAGTTAACTAAAAGAAAAAAAAAGATTATTAAGTGAATTTTGTCTGCTGTGATTTGTACGATGTACTTATATATATTATAAACATATTTCAAAAAAGTAATACCCAATTTCTGTTCTAGTGTAGATAGAATTTTTAATACAAACTATAAATTATCTTTTTTAGTTGAGTTATTTAAGGTACCTGCCACCCAGCAAGAATTAAAGAACAGAAATAATAACTTACCTATGTAGAATAACTTAAATTTATAATTTTAAACCAGTATATATCACCTTATTTAATATTTGCAATAAGTATGGAAAACTGTTATCATTAACTTGAATTTAAAAGTGGCCATGGTCAAGTGTATTGTAGGTGGGAATCACTTTTTTTTCTTCACTGACATACATAGATATAAAAAATAATTACTTTGGAATGATTTTAAAACCACAATATTTCCATGTTATATAAGGCCCTTTTATACACCTTATTCCATATTACCAGATGTTTATGACCATTACCATGAGACAGTTTGTATATTTGAAGTCATTACTCCAGAACTAGAAGCTGGTAACTGATTTTGTATTTTAGTAGTACTTATTCTATAATTTTTATTTTTATATTGTTCAAGAATCTAGTCCATTTGTCTCATTGCTAAGCACAAGAGTTATACCATTTTGCTTTCAGAAACCAAGTTTGCTTAAAGATAAAGAAATAAATTGCAGATAAATTGATGTTGGCTGTAACTATTAAATTTTTTTTGTTTGATAAAAGAAATTTAAGTAAGAGTCTATGCATATGCATGCTATGTATCTCATGTAGATGTATATAATGAGAATGTGGGTGTATATATGTCTAGAAAGTAATTAAAATTCTATTTAAACAAAATATTATATTGAATATTTTAGTTATTTATAACATAAACAATTATTACGACATATTTTTTATTCAAGGAAGCAACTGTGGAAGTAATTTGTATCACTAAATATAATATTCCACAGTCATACTACAATATGAAGCATTCCTCTTTGGTAGCATTGTTTCCTGCCCACAAACGTGTTCTCACTTACAATTAGTTTAAAACACATTTTCTCTCAAGTTAATTTAAGTAATGTGAAGCATGTATTGTTTTTCACTTATACATCCTCGAAACTTCAAAATTTACTGTCAAGTGGTTCAGAACAATTAAAATAAATGTTGTAAGAACATAAATCATGGGCATTACTAAGGTAGGGGAAGTAATTTTTAAATTCTCAAAAGTCCAAGCACTCTAAGGATCTCAAAGGTTCCATGTCATAGTGTGCAATGGCTATTCTTGGTTGTCAACTTGACTATATCTGGAATAAACTATAGTCAAGAAATAAAGGGTACACTTGTGAACCAAATCTTGAGGCAGGGAGAAAACATGCTTTGATCCAGATCTTGAGGTGAGATGACATTTGCTTTGGATCCAGATCTACACACACTTTTAACCCAGAATTTAAGGCAAACCCTTAACCTGGGCCATACCTTTTGCTGGGGGCCTATATAAGGACAATGGAAGAAGGAAGACTGTGCTTGTCCCTAGCCTGCTTGCACTCACTGTGCCAGAGCATTCTCAGAAGCCTACATTCTTGGGAATCCAGCTTACACAGAAGACCAGCTGAAACACCCAGCCTCATGGTAGCCCTCTTTATGGCCTCTTCATAAGTTCCTGCCTGGCAGTTCCAGCCCTGCTTGAGTTCCTCTCCTGGCTTCCTTTGGTGATGGACTACAATGTAGAAGTGTAAGCTAAATAAACTCTTTCCTTCCCAGCTTGCTTTTTGGCCCTAGTGTTTCATCACAGCAGTAGAAACCCTAACTAAAACACAGTGTTCCATTTCTATTAGTCTTGGGACAGCTGACTTTCAGTATATACATTAGATCAGCACAGTGGTAGGCTAAGACTTTTGCAAGTGTTGATGGGTCTCTGACGTTTTTCCATCTCACCTCACAGTCTATAGAGAATCATCTATACTGACACGCCATCCCAGAGTGGCAATAATATGTTTTATTGGATGATGCAGTATTAAAAAGCAAAGTTCCTCAAACACTTGACATACTGTTTCCCCTAAAATTATGTTTAGAAAATCAGTGTTAGCATCATAAAATCATCTTTATCATTTATCACAACTTCCCCTACCACCCTCACTAAACACCATCATCATCGTTATTACTTCTAAATCACACCCAGCACTGTACTGGTTTGGATGTGACAGTGCTCTCATAGGTTTACAGAACTGAATACTTGGTTCCCAGTTGGTGGTGCCATTTCAGAAAGTTGTATAACCATTAGGTGGTAGAGCCTTGTTGGAGGACATTGGTTACTGGGGTCAGGCCTTGACAGTTTGTATCCTGGAACCCATTCCAGTTCTCTCTCTACTTTCTGAGTGTAGAGTCAGTGTCACGAGCAGTCTCCTGCTCATGCCACCATGCGTACTCTTGGTCTGCTGCTGTTTCTTCACAGAAGAACTATATCCTCTGAAGCTGGGGGCCATAGTAAACCCTTACCTAAGTTGATTTTCTTAGGTATTTTGTCATGGCAACAGAAGAGGCCTCAGGCCATCATCTTATTCCACCAATACTAAGACAATCTTACAAAGCTAAGTACAAAATGAGAATCCATGACTACTTTCATGATTTAATAAGAAGTTTTATAGTTCATATATGCATTTGGGACAACTAGTTTTAAAAAAAATACAGATTTGTTTTGTGTAATATTCTCAATTGATAGTTCTAAGTTAAAAGCATGGAAAGTAAATAATTTGCATTTGGACCAGTGGAGAACCTTGTTGAAAATGTTTCTGCTAGGACCAATGAGAAGGCTTAGTGAGCACAGGCACTTGTTAACAAGAACCCATGCCTGAATTTAATCTACAAATTAATACCCAACTTTGGGAACCAAAATAAAGGGAGGAAAGGAAAACCTATTGCAACTTGATTTCTGGTTTCCACATATAGACAATAGCGTGGACACAACTAAACACACACACACACACACACACAGACACACACACAGAACCACACAAAGGCACACACTAGATTAATGCAATACCTTTTAAATACCTTTTGTATTCATCTCAAATCTTAGTTTCCTTCTATGTTAAGAAATATTGATGGCTACACTGACAAATCAGGGCTTCTTTGAAATTTAGTTTTCAGTCACCTTCATCATTTTAGTGTTAGTTCTAATTTTTAGTCATCTTTTCTAACATTATGAACAATAATTTCACCACTATTTTAGTAATGGTGAAAGGCATGTCTTTCTTTAACAGAAAAAAAATAGTTTAATTATGAAAAAACTTTATATTTAATTTGTCTTTACAAATGTCTATCTTAAATCATTGTTGAACAACAACAATGAAAAACTTTTGTTTTGGTTTCTTTCTTTCTTAAACAAAGAAAAAACTGAATTAGAAACCTGATTTAGTATTGTCTTCTCCATTTTACCACTGTCTCTTTCACTGGACCTTATTTATCTTCCACTCTTTGTTCTAGTCACATTCCACATTTGCTTCCAAATTCAGAGCAAACCTTTCCTTTGAGGCCTTCCCCGAGTGCTCTCTGTCTCCATGAAGACACTCATTTTTGTCAGCTATTTTTGACTATGTAGCCTTCTTCTACCAATTAATGCTGGGTGATTTCCTGCATCTTCTGGATTTCTCTTAATGGCTTTTTGCTTTTAGCTTCTCATGCTTTTCATTCTTCCAGTTTATTTTACTTTATTTTTGTCTTTTTCAGTATATAGATATTCCTTTGAGACTGAAATATGCTTCCCTTCATTTGCCTTTCTAGTCATGTCTTGGTCAATATCTTGAACACATTAAAAGAAAAAAAAATCAATGCAAGTGGTTTTCCGTCTCAAACAATAACATCATCAAAAAACTCTAAGTCAAGAGAGAAAAGACTTAAATTCTTTATGGATGTTGTTTGGAATTAGAACCACCAAAAGGTCACACACATCTCCTTTATCTAATCACATAAGTACATGATAATTTGGCATTTTGCTACTTGCACCTGTTACATAAGTATGTTATAACTTTGGGTGTCAGGCATAGCTTTACGGTGCAATGCATCTCACCTATCTTGTTAATTTTAACAAAATAAAATTTAGGAGGCATTTTTAAATATAGACATTTAAAAGTTATTCAAAATTACACTAAGTACTCACTCAAAATTTTCTTTCTTGCTT